>NC_053451.1:91191192-91494525 GCF_015227805.2 Hirundo rustica
AGAAAAGAAAAGAAAAGAAAAGAAAAGAAAAGAAAAGAAAAGAAAAGAAAAGAAAAGAAAAGAAAAGGATTTTCCTGAATTGTATGATATTATAGACTGTGCTCTGTCCTTGTAACATTAGATTTCAGAATAGATAAAATTCAAAGGTAGGGAAAGCACATTCTTTGTAATCATTTCTACCCCCTTCTATGGGTATCTAAATGTGTCTTTTTCTGCACCTTCAGACCACTATATATTATTTTCAATTTTGATGCTACTGGCTGTGATAAGGGAAATATAGAATAGTGAATTTGTCAAGTGTAAAAGATGGAAAAAGATCCTCCAGCTGTGTGGGTTTTATTTGATACTTTTTGGAACAACAAACACTGAGAAAATTACCACCTTTTGGACTCACACACCATGCACAGGAATATCAATTGCCTTTACTAAATGCAGCAGATCACCCTGGAAGTTGGCAAGCTACTCCAGAGTGGAAGTCACTGAAAATCTAGCTTGTGAGCTCTTACTGGGGCCAAGCAGGACTGGAAGCACCCCTCCATCAGAACTCCATGTGTCATGGCACCTCCAATCTGTGCAGGGACAGTGAAATGCCACTCTTTTTCTGTGATGATAGTACCCAAACTTATTAGCTTTGGGAGTGCTCCCACAGCTGGTGTCTGTGTCCTGGTTGAGGACAAAATCTCAACCATGCTGGTTTGGATTTGTGATAAATTATTTGTAAAACAAATTTTTAACAAACATTTCTTTTCCTTCTTCTCTCTACAACTCAGTCTTTGAGGCTTATAGAGAATTGAAGAGATATATTTGAGAGATGCTACTTTGTCTTCTCAATACAGCCTCTGAAATCACAAGCTGATTAAACAGCTGAAAATATACTCCATGTCAAGGGCAATTAATTTGCATGGGCTAGCTAGATAAACTATGGCAGTCCTGATTTGGACTCTGTACAACTAGAACACACTTTGCAAAATCATGAGTATTCTGAAAACCAGATGAAGAGCCAGGGATGAACCTCATCCTGAAAAGCAGGCTTTATTTAAACTTCTATCCTGCATTTAGCAATGGTTTCTGATCTATGCCTTGTCTCTACCAAAATGATAGTACATGTAACCTACAGATATGGACTCTAAATTAACTCCTGTCATAGCACAGAAGGTAGTTTATTTGAAATGAGTCAGCAAACATTTGAAAGTCTGCAGTAGATGCTGAGCCCATATCTTCTATTCCTTTGACTTCCATGGGGAGTTTACTCTGTGCCAAGAAGGAGGCATGTGACTGACTTGGGTAGTACAGAGATAAACGACACATCTCTGGGTTAAAGGCCTGCCTGGAGAAATTCTCATCAGCACACATAAAAACTGTCTCTAGGCACAGAGTCACAACACACAAGCGCAGCAACCCTGCAAAGGGCTCTGCAGTGCCAGCAGGAATCCACAGACACCTCGCAGGTAGAGAGCAAAGGCTTCCCCAGAGATGTTACTTATGTCACTGTTGTTCCATACTTACCACTCCTGTCCTGTAAGGGGCTGCAGATCACATGGAAAACCTTCAATTAAGGCTCCCCTCTCCTTCCTTTCCTGCTGTCAGGCTGCACAGTAAATAAAGGTGCTAAGGCTGCTATTAGGCTGGAGCTGCCCTTCCTTCCTGCCTCTGTGACTGGAAGGGGACTCCCTACTCTCTGTGCTGCTGAGTACTCACAGTGGGATGCTTGCTCAAGTGCAGACACTGACTTGTCTCCAGGCAGCTCAAGAAAGCTGAGACAATCTGTACCAGCACAGGCTCTGACCCTATATTTACAACTGATGCAATTCCAAGCACTCATGAATATTAGTTCTGTGAGTTATGCCAAGAACAGCAAAGTTGAATAAGTGGTTGAAAATATATTTAAGCCAATTTGTTCCCAAAAGCTCCAGAATAATCCAAGTGTGCTTCTCCATTACAATTAAATGAGAGCTGGAGCTATTTATTGTTTAAACAGGGAGGAGGGGCAGAAGGTTGTGTGGATAGAAAAGAGATTTATCTGTGCAGCCTTGGATTGGGTTTTCTCTCTTGTCCAGAGTGGCAGCTAATAGCAGAGTTTGGATGCTGGTGATGGAGAGGGGAAGAGAACTTCAGGCCTTTATTTTCCTGCCAATAGAAACATCTCTTCAAGTTGTACTGGCACTACCTGTCCTGAACCGTAACTCAAATGCAAGAACCTATGTTATTGTTAAAAATACAACTACTGTCTCCAGCAGATATCCTTGAGCAAACACACGTTGTTGATCAGAGTGGTTGCTGCTCTTTGCCCAGGACTGACCATCCAAATTTTCCTGCCCTGATGGTGCAGATCAAATAAGGAAAAGAAAATCTTAATTCACTTGTCAGTGGATAGGGACTTCTCCCAGATATTTCCTGACTGATCCTCTGCCAGCTCATCCTGATAGTTGGGGCCCAACTCTGCAGCAGGAAGCCTGGCAACCTCAAAGCCTGGGAATAAAATCAAGGCAGGTAAAGGTTTCCAGATGCTGAGCCTCTTAGTAGCTCTAAGCTACTAAGACAGCTGGAAATCCTAGGCAGATCAGGGAATCTTGTCAATTATGGTTAGGATTGTTTGACGGGGCATAGCACTTTGATATACTGAAACAAATTAGGAATTTTTTCTTATGCAATATGAAATTCAATTTTGCTGGATGCTGCTCTGATGTAAAATTGTTTGGGGCAGGGGGACAGGACTTTCTGGACCACAGGGATTCTGGTCTTTACCTTCCTTTAGCAGGTAAGAACACAAAGTCTGCTGTCTTAAACAAATTTCAGCTTCCTGAAAATTGTGCTAGGTTTTTAACACTTGGTTTCTTCAGCCTGGAAAAGGAGGGGACACCTCATTGTTGTCTTCAATGTCCTTACAAGGGGACGTAGAGGGGCAGGCACTGATCTCTTCACTCTCATGACCAGTAAAAAGACTTAAGGAAAAAGCATGAAACTGAGTCAGGGAAGATTTAGGTGGGATATCGGTAAAAGATTTTTCCCCAGGGGGCAAATTGCTTGGGAACAGGATCTCTAGGGAAGTGGTCATAACACCAAGCCTGTCTGAGTTCAAGAAGCATTTGGACAATACTCTCAGGCACAGTGTGTGATTCTTGGGGTCTCTTGTGCAGGGCCATGATTTGGACTCAGTGATTCTGATGGGTCCTTTCCAACTCAGCATATTCTATGATTTTGTGATTCTATGATTCAAAGAAGTCTTTGAACACTAAAACATACTAATACTCTACTTCTAGGGACCAAAATTATTTTTCTTCAGTTCAGGTCCCCTTTACACCCCTTTGTGACTTGGCAACTATTATCGAACCCTCAGGTACACTGATAAAAATAAACTGCATTCAGGTGCAAATGCCATCATTTTAAAAGTAGGAGTATCTGCTCATGAAGGATAGGAATATTTCCTCTTAAACCCAATGGGAAATACGCCTTTTAAAGTTTCAGACTAAATTCCTATACTTAGGCTATTCTTGGTGCAGTATTCTGCTGCTGGAATGAATCCATTTTTGCTCTCCTTGAAAACACATAGCCCAGTGCTGACTTGCATATTGTTTAGACAAGCCTAATGTTCTACCCTTTGTCAGGTCTATTTAAAGAAAATCAATCCGCGTTCCTCTGATGAACTTCATAGGCACTGCTTGGACTTGCCTGCTTAATGGAACACATTCTTATTCCAAGCACCATTTTTTTAAGTAATAATGAGACAACCAAGAGTTTACCAAAAAGAGGTCACAGGTGAATGACAATTATTGGGTAGAAGCAAAATCCTTCTTAGGCAGTCAGTGATCGCAGGGAGGAATTCCTTTCAAGGTTGAGCAATTGTCTTAAGCACCTCCACTTGTACACATACAGAATAAGCTATGTACCAGACAAAGGAAAGGAAACAGATGCCAACAAAAATCAAGGAAAAGAGGAGAAGGAAGGCAGGCAAAAAAAGCTGTCAAGACAATGAACATCATTCTGATATGTTTGGGAAATGATTGGGTTAAAAACAATTCCTGAATTCACCTTTTGAATTTGTGCTGAACTTCAAGTCTCCTGGCTTCCCCTTCTCTAGCTTTTTGTCCATCCTTTGATTGTAACTCCTGTGGGTGAGGAATCTACCTGTCTGGAAACTGCCTGAATTTAATTTAATCTTTAAAACCTGTCAAGTCTGGACAAAGTAAATTTATGCCAATGATTTGAGGTCTTGGACCTTTTGGATGAAGAAATCCTCTCTTGTAAATTGCTTCATTGGGACCAAACAGAAAAGTGGCTGCATGCCTTTGTCTGATTGTTGTTTAGGAGTGTTTACAGCATGGAATGTGTTGTATGTGATACTGTCTATGCATCTCCACTTGACTATAACACTATCTGGTAATTGCACAGATTTTAAAAGAAGGAACCTTTCTGCTTTGAAGGCAGAAAGAATTAATTTTGTCTACATCTCTCCTTTCCTTCTGTTTGTTTTCAATTGGAAAAAAACCCTAATAAAAACCAACCAACACCTCAAGAAAAAAACAGCCTGTAGGCAAAACCACTCCTAATGATATTGAAAGGATGAATACAGGTTAGTATCTATAATAAGGTTTCTGCTTAGTAGTGCACTCTCCATTTCTCGTTATTCCAGCCATATTCATACTTGTCAGTTGTGCCAGAACCCACAGGGGAAAGAAATTGATGACAGCAGTCGAGCCATGATACACTCTGAACCATCACACCCAGCAGGGTGGCAGCAGAGCCAGAGCTCACTGCTTCCAGCACAGCTCAGCTGCAGCCGCGGATCGGGCCTGATCTCACCATGACACTGAGGCTGAAGACAAATAAATCTTCAGAGGTGGAGTCATACAGCTCTCTTAGTGTAATGGCTGAAGTCTGTTCCTCTCAGAGATCCCTGGGCACTGTAGTCACTAACACTGTGAAAGAGAGTTGATAACACATCAGTGAGAGGCTTGTCATCTCCAACGCCGTTTCCTACGCACTGCAAGTTACCGCAGCCGTGACATGAGCTAAGCCATCAGTAAAAGAGGAGACTACTGACTCAAGTCTCTCTCTTCTAGTGGATCTTCATAGGCTTTGCCTTTGGGGAGGAAATGGCAATAAAATTGTGATTTTGCTTTCAAGCCGAATATCAAGGAAATTAACATAAAGGAAACTGCTGTTTGAAAAAGACTACATATTTCTGAAATTTTATTGGGCACTAAGTGGCAGATTATGAAAAGACAATACAGTTTGCATCATCAGGTGAGTCACCTTTTAAAGACCAGGAAGCAGTGAATGTAGAGATCATCCAAGTAGTTTTTGCATGCTTTCTGTGAGGATGATGCTGGATGAGGATCCATTTGACCCACATGAACAGAAAATGAAAGAGTCATAACGTCCTAATTTTCTCTAAGAGCAGAAGTTGAATGTTGCATATAGATAAAGCCTTGTAAAATAAGGGTCTTATTACCATGTAAAATCATGGCTCAGGCCTTCTGAAAAGCAGAAAAAGACTATGAGAAAGAGACTCAGCTGAACTGGAGATAGAAAAACAAGTTATATAACCATTACATGCTCTCATAGTGGTTTATGGTGGTTAGTTGAATGATATATGTTATACTTAAATGGAATGTAGCTGATAATGGGCTAACTGCTTTAAAAGGCCTGGTTTTTGCAATAAAAAAGGCCTGTTTTTTGCACCTGCCTGGGGACTCTGTGTCACTTTGCTTCGTACAGTTGAACAGTGGGAGAAAGTCATCCTGCCCAGGTGCTCCTGACATCTAGCTGCTTGGACATTTGTACTTAGTTGTGCGTGCATGTATGTGGAAAATGGCCAAAAACAAAAAAAATAAACTGCTCTCTGTTTACTGGATTAATTTCCTCTTCAGCATTCACAGGATGCACATGCCAGTGTCCCAAAATGGCAAAATAATTATGTCAGGCAATGGTGGACTTCTCTAAAATCAATCTATTGATCTATGTATCCAACTACAGCAAAGATCTTAATATCTTTTATTCAGCGTTCTGAGTCAAGCTAGCTTGGTGTTACCAAATCATTAGGAAGGAGGCTTTCACCAGGCAGAATGGGCTGCCTGGCATGGATGCAGGATGTCACAGTTTGACACTGGCCCAATGCCAGGCACCCACGAGAGTCGCTCACTCACCCTCTCCTGCCACAGCTGGGCAGAGGAGAGAAAAAAACCTCAGCTAAGGTTTCACATGTTGAGATAAGGACCAAGAGAAAACATTACAAGACCAAAACACTCTCAACTTAAGTTGCAAAGTTAATTTATTAGTAACAGAATCAGAGGAGGATAATGAGAAGTAAAATAAGCCCTTAAAACTCTATTTCCCCCCAGCCCCTCTGTCCTTCTCACTGACAGCACAGGGAGACAGGGAGTGGGGGTTTTGGTCAGTTCATCACCGAGATTTTCTTCTGCTGCTCTGGGGGAGCAGTCCTTCCCCCGTGAGACAGTGGGGTGTCTCCCACAGGAGACAGCTCTCTGTGAACTTCTCTGGCGTGGGTCTACTCTCATGAGGGGCAGCCAAACCACATTTGCTGCAATGCGAACTCCCCCATGGGCAGACAGTCATCCAAAAACTGCTGCAGAGTGGGTCTGTCTTTCCATGGGATGCAGCCCTCCAAGGACAGGCTGCTCCAGCCTGGAAGCAAAGGTCCCCTCTCTCCACAGGGTCTCCCAGTGGATCACGGCCTCCTCCAAGCATCCACCCCTCTGGCATGGGCACCTCCCCACAGGCTGTAGGTGGATCCCTGCATCCCCCGTGGATCCCCATGCACTGAGGGTCGATCTCTCTGTTCCCTGTGGATCCCCGCAGGCTGTGGGTGGATATCTGCATCCCCTGTGGGACCCCATGGGCTGGGGGTGGATCTCTGCATCCCCTGTGGATCCCCACGGGCTGCAGGAACACAGCTGCTTCACCATGGTCTCACCACGGCCTGCAGAGGAATCTCGGCTCTGGAACTTAGAGCACCTCCTGCTCCTCCTTCTCCAGTGACCTTGATGTCTCCATATTTTTTCCCTTACATGTTCTCACTTTCTCTTCTTCTCTGACTAGAAGTAAAACTGTGTGATTTTGTTTTGATTTTCTCCTTAAATATGTTATCACAGTGGCGTTACCAACCTCTGTCATTGGCCCAGCCTTGGCCAGCAACAGGTCCATCTTCAGAGCCATCAGAGATTGGCTCTGCTGGATGTGATGGAAGCTTCCAGCAGCTCCTCACAGGAGCCATCTTTGTGGCCTCCCTCCAACCAAAAACCACGCTGCGCAAAAACAATGCACATGGGAACCAGTGCACATAGAATAGACTGGGTGATCTTCAGACGGGCCCAGTGTCTCAAAACCAGAACATCTTAGCACAGAGATTACAGTCCTGGAGGAAATGTCATGGGCTGCTTTGATCAGAAGTCAGTCCCAGCCCCTGTTTGAAGTCCACATCCACTTACAAGGTAATGCAATTTAACACCTTGAAAGTGTTCAAGACCAGGCTGGATGGGGCTTTAAGCAACCTTATCTAGTGGCAGGGGTCCCTGCCTGTAGCAGGGAGGTTGGAACTGGATGGTCTTTAAGATACCTTTCAACACAGCCATTTTATGATTCTGTGAATAGGATAAATGCATGGCATGAGAATGTTGTAGGGACTAGAACTGCTGAGAGAGGTCCAACTACCTGGAGTGAGAAATGGAGAAACAGGTTAAAGGCAGAAGTGTAGAAGAAATAGAAAGGAGAAAATGTGGGGACATTAAATGAAAACTGGGAGGAGTAAAAGGTGAAAAAAAGTGCATGCAAGGAAAAAGGGCAAGAAATCTCTGTGAACAGGTTACCTCCATCCTTCCCTCAGCTACCAGTCATTACTGATCAGTATCCTGTGCCTTCCAGCAGGTGAGGGCAAGGGCTTTAAGCAAAGGTGAAAGGCACCTGTTATGATTTATTTCATTGTGATACAACTAAAGGGAAGTTTTCTTTTTCCCTTCAGGTAGCTATTTGCCTACAAATTGCTTTTTTTCCTCATAAATTTGATTTTAACAAGTGCAACAGAATGATATTCATCTTGATCACCTATCTATGTCTAATTCTTTTTAACCTTCTGCAAAGTGTTTCTCTTGAGTGATATTTGTCCTGGGGTTAGAGAACTGAATTATGTACTCTGGTTTTAAATGTTAGTTTTTAAATGTTTCCTTTTCCAATTGATTTTTTTTTCATTTTATCTCCAGCATCCAACATATATCTTCCCATTCGTTTTCGATGGCAGTTTAATATCACCTTATACATTTCCTCTCTAAACTAATCATAACAGTAGCTAGCCGGGGAAAAAAAAAAAAAAAAATTAAAAAAAATAGAAAAACCCTACAACTTTTCATAAGCAGTATCTGTTATAAATAAATTTGACATTCATGGGTGAAGTTATGAATTGTTAAGTCAGTATAATAAATTGTTATGCACTGTTAATTGATATGACATGGTTACTGAATGGGTTATGGGGCAATAAGTTGTTGGGTTGAAAGCGCTGCTGCACGGGTGTAGATGGCCACTGGAAGGGGGGTGATGAGAGCCTGGTGAGCTAGCAGGGAGAATCTTCTGGAAAGTCACCTCACAGAGCGATGACATCAATTCAGACTGTGATTGGAGAACGAGACAGCCAATAAGATCAAAGTATTCCAGAATGATTGGTCAGAAATTGCTCCACGACATAGACCAACCAGCACCCAGAAAAAGGACCAATCGACGCGAGGACTGGAAGCACACCAATCCGGCAGCTTTACGAGACTTTAAAACCACCCACGTGCCCAGCACTTGGGTTCTTCTGCCAAGCTTTGTGTCTGAAGAAGCGCCCTGTGTAGCACATGCTGTTACTCTGACTTGCCCAGCTGGCCTTAAGCTTACCTTGAGGTCTCATCCTCAGTTGTTTCAAGTGTTTATTAAACTGTCTCACCAAAATTACCAACATCGTTTTAGCCTGTTGGTAACAGTATCTGTTAAAATATTCCCTTTTTTGAACAAAAATAATTGAAAATATGGGGTTTTATCTTTCTTCCTAGTATCATAGAAACCTTTCCTGTCAGTAATCACTTCATTACTCTATCTGGACTAAAGTTTTGCCTTTTAGTGACAAGAATTACCAAAACTGCATAAGACATAAAATGTGGAGACAGCTGTGACCCACAAACTGTTTTCAAACCCTGATACATGGAGTACCTTTTAATTATCTGCCTCTCTTCATGGGGCCAATGTTTGCCTCATCTCCCGATATACTTTTTTCTCTCTATTTAGATGAAAAAAAAAAAAAAAAAAAAAAAAAAAAAAATCTGGATGAAAAGTGTTGCTATTTCCTTCAAATATTAGTTCCCTTCTGCTGCCACTTACGTTTGTCACTCTGCTGGGTATTTATCTAACTCTGGTAGATCCCAAACTTTCATCTGAAACTTCTGTTTTGGGCATTAATAGCACTGATAACAGTGTCACAAGAGGGTTAATTAAAATGAAGGAAAGAAGATCACAGCTGCTTTAGCAGACTGACTATAAAATAACATTGTTTATTTTAATTTAAAAGGGAGCAGCAAGACGATATCTTTTGCAAAAGAATAGAGATGTATTCTGAAGAAAAAGATTATTTCATGGAATCTGAAAGTAGGATTAGCTAGGAAAGCAAAATTGTCCTACCAAGAAGTGTTTTTCTCTATGGTGAATGCAATCAGAGACAGAAAAAAATGCAGAGACAAAATCTCTAAGCAGGTAGACCTAGGAATGTCTGCAGTAAATCAGGGAGCAGAGCAGTGAGAAAAAAAACCCCAACCTTGATTTAAATTAAATAGAGTAAGCAAGTTCTTTTCTTTCATTTCTTGACCTATGTCCTTTATAAACATTGGCAGCCATGTTGTCAATTTTGTTTAAATAAATCCATCCTTTCTACACTCTCACACACCATTCTATCTTAACTTGGCTTAAATTGAGATAAATTTTGGCTGACAGCAAAGCATTCCTTCCCTAGGGATTTGCAGGAATTTACAAACCAGGGTAGTGGAGCACCTCAACCAGATACCTCAGCCTCTGCATCCCCAGCACATTTCTCAGCCTTCCTAGTAGTTCAAGGACCCCCCAGACTGTACATCAGTACATGACCTGCTCTCATGGGGTCAGGAGAGACACTAACAGGGACCAAGAGGCCTTTTCCAGCATGTATCAAGATGTTAAAGAATATGGCAAAACTGAGTCAGGCCAGTGTAAAACCACTGTAACCCTGAAGCAGAACATCCAGTGTCACTGGCAGTTCCTTAAATTTGCATTTAAACTCTTGAAGGGAAATAATTCAATGCCACAGCATGTAAATTCAGAACAGAGCACTCTCTATCCATTTCTTTTTTTGGGAACTTACTCAGGAACGGATCCCAGGTCTATACATGGGCGATTTTAGCATTTCTTCTTCCTAAAGGCACACAAAAATATTTCAAGGAAGGACACAGAGTTATAAGGAAATAGCCTTTTTTAGACAAAAAAATATAAGTAGTTTATTAGGCAGCATCTTTAACACACTTGTGTTTCACATCTGTGGAAAGGACTGTCTCCAAAATGTATTAATATTGCCCAGCCTGGTTCATTGATCTAATCAAAGGTATTACATCTCCCTGTAACCCTGCACTCACACATATCCTGAGACCATTTCAGCTATTCAAACACAGTAATTCTTACCTGCCTACTGACAGAGAGAATAGGAATTTATGTGTTTAGACTTGAGCTGAGAATAACTTCACTTTTAGGAAGAGATGCATGCTTTGGTCTTGTTCCCATTTGAACAAAAAACTTTGCAGTTTAAAGATAAAAAAATCTGGGAAAGTACTGTACCCCATGTAGCTTTGGGAACAGCACCTCACTTGGCTGGCCTCCTCTGAGTCCTCCCAAGGAACATTTGAACAAAAAACTTTGCAGTTTAAAGATTAAAAAATCTGGGAAAGTACTGTACCCCATGTAGCTTTGGGAACAGCACCTCACTTGGCTGGCCTCCTCTGAGTCCTCCCAAGGCCATGGGCACTGGCATCTAGGGCTGCTCCTTGTCCAGTCACCCCCCGCCCCTCTGATACCCTTCTTGCTAACCAAACAGAGGTGGGTAAATCACTATCAAAATTGGACAGACTTCCACTTGTAGGTTTCAACAATCTTCCATTTTATTTAAAGAGAAAATATTTCATTTTTTTTGTTGTGTCTGACCAGGTTGTATCATATATGCTGGATAAAGATAAATCTTTGGATATGTCAGTTTGAATAATGCTCTGAAGCCAAACATCTGGAAATATATATTTTATCAGTGTAACCTGTGTCAGACAAGTTAATGTTGATACTTTAAGTGTTCCTATCCCTATTTCCAAGACCTGGATCATGTTATGGGAATTGCAGTGCTCATGGCAAAATGACTGATATGAAACTACAGGAATTTTAAGCCCTTGGGGGTAATGGTATGCTTTAGTAATCTGATGCAGAACTGAACTTCATGCTGATTAAGCAGAGTGGCCATCTTAAATTGATTTCCAGAAAACATTTAGCTTCTAAAATGCTTTTTGTTATAAGAACTTTATGGAGGGAGCACAGACTCTGCTTCTGGCTTGAATTAATAAATAACTGCTTGGTATGTTAACAAAGGCACCCCTGTCCTCTTTGTCCCTCCCTTTGGGCATCCCTAATACAAATGCATCACTAGCTAGACTGCCTTTTCTGACAATATAAAGAGGTTCTAAATTGAGATTATTTTGCTTTCCAGTGTTACCCATCCTTCTCTCCTGTTTTTCAGCAAAGACTAATTATCACTGAGGTTATAGCTTGACGCACTGAAGGATATTTTTACTGTTTCTGTTCAAGTTTGAGAACTGGATCTTCCACAGGGAAGGTGGGGAACCAGACCCCTCTCTTGATGAAAGTCTGAACAAGGTTCCAACACCACCATACCTGCAAGTACATCCTGCAGTTCAGTGAACACAGACACAAGTGAGAATCTCAGTCAGTCCTACAGGTAGCAAGTTAAATGACCCAAGCAAAACCTACCAGCCTTGAAGACAGGAAGATCTACTTTCTCTGTAATGAAAGTACCACTAATATCTCCACTAAGCAGAATGTGATTTTCTACTAGTAATCTGATGGCCCACTCCAGGAGAACGTTTTATGACTATGTATTTTAAACCTTGATCAGTGGGAAAGCCCAAGACTTGGCACAACAAATATAAACAGTGACAATAAATTAGACACAAGCAGGGTGTAACTTTTCAAGATCCCAGGCTCTGTATAAATTTACAAGCAGTTTGCTGAGGCTTTGTGATGAATGGCAGCATAAAATATTTTAGTCAACTGGCAAAGTGAGAACTTAGAATGATTGAGAAGTTCTTAACAGGCTGCTCTGATTAACAGTGGGTAAATTACTATTAATGCTGGTAATAAATGCCATTAGCAGTAATTCACTGAAAAACCCTCTATAGGTTCTAATCATGTAGAAGTTTAGCTAAAAACAATGACTGACCAGTCTTGGCAAGTTCCAAGCTTTTTTTGCTTCCCAATGGCTGTTTGAAGATGTTGCAGAATGCAGTAGGCTATGCACACTTGCATCTTGAGAAGGATTGGAATGGCTTTCTTATTAGCTATTCCTCTTTCCTTCAGCTGGAATGACACCTGCAACATATTTATGTTTGAAAGCAAGCAATGCTCCTCTACTGCCTCTAATGAGGTCAGTTGCTGCAGAACCTGGGGACCCAGCACTACAGCAAATTTCAGTGCTCTGCCGTGAATTTCAGCTTTCAGGGGAAATCAAGCATGGAGTCTGGTGGAATTTTAGGGTCTCCACAGAGCTTACCCTCTCCTGCTCCCTACCTGCCCTCCCTCCTCTCCACCTCCTGCCATGGAGCACCTTCTTTGCATCTGCCCCAGAGTAACAATACACAATTGTGTCACTCTCTACCAGCTGAGCACAGCAAACTCTGGCAGTGAATAGATCCATCCTGTGTCCTTATGTGAAGCACAAAGGCAATGGTATTATGTCTTATTGTAATGAGGAGAGTCATTATTCCCATAAGTTACAGTGAGGGAGTATGCAGTAAAGTTGCTTCTTCATAATGTTTATAAATATTATATTTAACGATCTATAGGGACATAAGCTATTACAGAGGTCACTACACAGCTTCTTTACTAGGACCTCAAGTATTTGTTTCAAATAGTTCTATTATACTCTCTCACAGCAACATGACAAAAAGCTATTGTCTTTTCATATGCACACAAATTTGTGATGAATTTCATAATATTGTGTTGCTTCATCTCAGCTTGTGTGGTACTGAACTTGACTTAAAAAATATAATCCTCACTGCTTTCCTGGTCTTGGACATTTCTAGCATATATTTTGCCATGTGATTTGATGTGCTTCTGGTTTTTGGTGTTTTGAGATGCATGTGGGCCAAATGCATTGTACTTGATCCACTGGGTTATCCAGACTCACTGAGAAGGGAACATGGCAATACGCACACAAAGGTTATGTGACTTTTTCCTCAGGGAAAAAAGCTGGGCCCGAGACAAGGATTTTGTCAAATGCAGTTTCCCCACAAGAAATGAGGTGATCATTTGCTTAATCAAACTAATGGGCCACTGGCTGTTCATAGCCACACATGACAGACAGAAATTTCTGCTGTTATGGCTCTAGTGAAGCAGCACATCAAACATCAGGCATTGGAGCAAGTAATTTCTTTGCATTGGCAGCGTATTGGTCTTTCAGAATATTCAGATATTGAATAGCAGTGAGATGTCAGCTAAAGCTTCAAGACAACAGTAATAACAAGTTAGCCTGGGCAAGGAAGATTTGTTTCACAGACATGAGATGGAAGAACACTGTCAGCATTCTGCATAAATGGTGAAACAAGAGCAGGGGGAATACTTAAAGAAGCGCCTGCAACACTGGAAAAATAACACAGTAATTATTTTAACCTATTAGATGTGCATTCCAACAAAAATAAATTGGCTTTTTATTCCCATACTGGTAACAATGTATTCATCCATGCTCATTGTATTTCCTATTTTCATTAGAGGAGAACCAGTGTGCATGCAAGTAATTACAAAAAAACTTCAGGGTCCTAAAATATGCTTATCTCACAAGAAGCTGCTGTTAAATAGCTTAATCTAAGTATGCTATACATGAGATAAATACAATACATTCTTAATTTTATAGTTTGCTATGTGAGACATTTTTAATAAGACATTTTCAATAAGAGATTTTCATTAAATTTTACTGTTTCTGCTATCTGGAATAAGTGTTCAGATATGAGACATCTGATCTGCTCTTCACAGCTTAGTGACAAAAAAAGATTTAGACATGGGTTTTTTTAAAGGTCTTGAAATTATATTTTTAAAATATATCTGATGCTCCAGCTTTCTCCTCTCTCAAAATCTCATTCTTTAGAGGACCATCCATACCTCTCACATATTTACACATCCTTTTGCATGTCTCATTTATCGGTCATCAAACCTTTAATGAACTTTCCTCCTCCACATAGCAAGTCTGCCCCACATAGCTTCAAACCTTTCCTGCCACAACGGCTTTTTGTGTGAGTAGCCAAATTTCTTAGTTCCTGTTCCCAAACAATTTAGAAAGCACATTTGGATTCACTGGGGTTCAGTCATGGTGTCAGACGATTTCATGAAAAAAGAGCTGCACTTTCATGGCCGGTAAGTCTGCCTCAGTGTGGTGGTTCTTCAGAGAGACCCAGACGACCGTCGATGGCAAAAGGCACAGAGCCTGCTCTCTGTCCGGAGGGATATCATGGCTTTATTCCGGGGTCCTGCCCCCACTGACCAGGGCTCTTACTTAGCTCCTTCCCCGTCCCCCTCCAGGCCCAGAGAGACCGAGGCCCTGGCCGTCCTGGGGCTAGAGGCAGGGACAAGCCACTGCCCAGTCAGGGATAAGGTGGGAGTGGAACAGAGTTGGGTTACATTCCAGTGTGGGAGGATGGGCACTGCTGAGCGGGGACAAACCACGTGATACAGTTTCCAAGGGGGACAGGGGATACAAGAGAAAACTTTACATCCTCGATATAAAAATGAAACACAATATAAACCAAATTAACACACGGTAACACCTCAGTATTTACACAAGTTACTATTGTATTTCAATGATCCGTTGTAGCTAAGAAATGGCAGCAAACTGCCAGGTCAACTTGCTCATTTTTTGGTTGTAAAAGATGCAGAGAGGTTGTGTGTGTTTGCTGGTTTGATTTGGGGGGGGGTTGATGTTGTTTAAAATATCCTTTTGTTTACTGTAAAGCTAGGGTGAAACATGAAAGAAACAATGGCTAAGAAATTATAGTTCTGCAAAGAAATAAGCTCTTACAATGGAGATTTTACTGGAATAAAGCTTTCCCATAAGGTTTGCTTCTAGGTCTCTGACAACCTCTATGCAAATGGGAAATTTTCATACAGTGTCAGCGCAGTTGTCACAGAACTACAGGAGCAAAGGAAGATCTCATGGCCCAATCACTGTTTTGGCATGGGAGGTCATTAGGTAGACATAGGGAGAGAGATTAGAGAAGGCTGGAGGCTTGCATGCTTCTGCTATAGAGAGCTGTAGGAGAAGGGAATACAGGTGACCTCATCCCTGATAAGTAACAGCTGTGTTAATTACCCAACTCAGCCTCACCCCTGATGAGTAGCAGCTATATCCAATAAAGATAAGTGTGGTAAGCTATAGCCAATAAAGATAAGTGTGGTAAAAGGGAGTGGGTTAGCTGGTGAAAGGGATCAGTATGCAGGATCAGGAGCCTGAGGATCTGGAAGATGTATAATCCTGGGATGAGAGAATCACTGCTGTGAGGTCAGTCTGTGCCTGCACTTAGAACCAGTTGTTGGAACCTGCAGCCACAGTCTACCTAGGTAAAAGCCTGCAGTCAGAGTCTGCAAACGAATACATGCAGTCATAGCTTACCAGGAAATAACTGGCAGTCAGAGGCTGGAAGGGAAACCTACAGCAGGAGCTTACTGCAGCCAGGGTCAGTGAACAGCTGGAGTCAGGATGGCTGAGCTGTAAAGAGAAATAAACCAGGATGCTTTTCATGATGTGATAAACAAGAAGTCTCTGTCTTGGCTCATTTCTACTCTCTAACAAGAGGGCTGCTGCAACAAGGGCAACATTACTCTGGGTTGCTTCAGCTGTCATTCAGGTGTATCCTCTTTTTTTATAGGCTGCTCTCTTCTGCAGGCCATTACATAAGAGTTTTTGTTTAGAGTAGTAAGTAGATTTAGTTTGGGTTCCTTAGATATATAGGTTATCAAAATACATCTGGCTATAAGGCAGATTTCTGGGGCATTTCTAAAAAAATTAGGACCTAGTCTGCTTTCAAGAGGGTATGGTGTTGGAACTGAATTAAAATGTTTTCTGTGGCCTTTCTTGATCTCTCTGTAAATGCAGTTTAATGGAAGAAAAAGAGCACAGCTGAATGGAATGTGTAAAGATATAGTTCCTGTTTGCACACAATGCCACATAGGTGCATGCCGATATGGTTGTTAGATTAAGTTCCTGTATTGGGTCAGTAAAATTTTCAAGTGTTTCATTTAATTTTTTCATTTTTTTCTGGGATTTTTCTTTAGAAATAAGGAAAAAAAAAAAAAAAAAAAAAAAAAAGAAGAGGACACTTACATAAAGTGACTTTTGGATGTAAGAACATTTAAGAATCAGCATCTTTAATTTTAGGGTCTTCTCAGTAATTATAGTCAATGAGATCTGAAGGACAAGACTTGAGGTGTCTCGGTTTAAAATTCAAGGAAAAATAGATTTCTTTACTTATGTGTTCCTATGCTACTCTTTTCTGTTAATGTATGAGAACAAAGTTGATTGCATAGGCTGGGAAATGGATTGCTTGGATCTAAAGTACCAGCTGAATGAAGTAAAAATTAGAGCATTCACTCTTCATTTCCCTAAGTATTGCATATTTAGTTACTCTTAAACCAAGTGGTTGTGAAATGTCACTGCTGTCACTGTGTATTCTGATTGGGTCCACAAAATATAAATTAATTTGGGGTGGTTGCAAGGACCAAAGCATGTTTTATGCTCATTACCATGTCCTCTTGTATAAAATACTTTTCAAGGAATGGACTGAGCTGAGGAGGTAACAACAACTCAGGTATAGGTATTTCCAAAATTGAAAGATAAAACTGTTGTAAGTAAGGCAACGTCCTGCAAAGCCTTCCCCCCCCGCCCCTTAAAACTATCTATTTTGAACAGAGGTTCTTGCTATGCTGTTTGCCTAAAAAGCAAAGCTAAGGAAGAAGTTAGCAGAAGTAAAGTAATTCTTTAACATGCTTCTCTTGCTGTGCCTAAAAGCACAGGTGACAATCTCACCCCTCAGACAGCTTTTATGTTAATGTAAATACAAAATCTCCCCTAAAAAGAGAGCTGAAGCATTAATATGTGAATGCTCCTACTTATCTCTCATGTACAGCCACCATGGTCTTTTATTTCATGCTTAGCTAATACAAATCTACATATCAAAGAAAGTAATAAAATTTCATAAACCACAGAAGTTGCTTTATTTAAAATTAACACAGTTGCTTTTTTAATGTAGTTTCAAGTAATCTGTTAAAAACACATAAAATGACCTCTTACAAAGAGAGCAATTACTTGAAAAAGTAATTTACCACGATGATGCACGGCTTTACACACTTTGGAGAAGTGTCATTTTTTCAGGCAGAAAGCATTTATCATATCAAAACAGCTGTTATCAAATAATCTGCTGTGGACCTCCTAACATGGAAAAGGAGGGAGAACACTTCCCACTCGCTTTTTGACAGCATCTGGTTTGCAGGGTTTGGATAGAGTGTGGCTTCCCAGCCCCTAGAGTGAATATTCTTTTCTTTTGCAAAAGCCTGCCCAGGCCACCTACAGCCTTTGGCAGTCTCATCAGCAAAAATGATGTTCAGATGAAAAAAAGGTGCCATGTTTGCATCATGTGGATGTGTTTTTTTCTGAAACTTAAACTTTTAACCTGCTCATGTAATATCTTAGTAGGCAGAGTGATTAAAAAGAGAAATAAAAAAAGCAACTCGACACCAAGTCCAACTCTTGCTCTCCTTGACTCCTGTTTTTCATGAGCCCAGTGTCATAATCTGCAAGCCTCCTAAGTGGAAATGAAATACTACTAGACTAAATTTCCCCATTCATTTTCCCTACTTGCTCTTTCTGTATCTCCCTTACAAATGTGGAATTCACTGCACAGGCGTGCAGTGTAGAATTCATACCAACATGTATGGTGGTGGTTTCTGAGACGTCTGGGACTTTCCTATGAGTTTCTATATTTGCCTGCTGGACCTTGTTCTGGTGCCTGCTCCAGCAAAGGAGGCTCTCAGGGAAGGTGGTTGACTGTCCCTGTTCATTTCACATTGCTTCAGTGGTTTTGCATTTTTCTCACTGAAGAAAGGGGCATAGCCCTTTCAAAGGCTGTATGGTATGAACTTGATGGCTTCTCTGAATTTTGCTTTGTGGAAATAAGAATAAGCCCCATGAGTATTATATTGTATTTGATTAACCCTCAAGCACATTTTGCACTCTGTGTTTCTGTATGTTCACTGTGCTTTCAGGATGGTAGTTATAGGGGACATCAGTGCTCCTCCCTGAATGAAGAACTGCTGTTCAGGGAGGTGTTAAACACTCACCTGGAAGCTGCTAATGACCAGCTCTTTGCTCAGATGCTCACCAGCAAAATAGGACTTCTTCCAAGACAACAGTGAATGGGGGATATCAGTAGCATGTCCAGGGCCATCCTAACAGATGATCCACCAGGACAGGTGTTGGAGCATCCTTATTTCAAAGCAGCACTCAGAAGATACCACTTTGGCTGCAACAGGATTGCTGTGTGGGGTCACAGCTGACAGGTGTTGGACATAAAGGAATGAACAGCAAATATGCAGTAAGACCTGTCACAGGCCATGTTTGTGCATTGTGCCAAGGGCTTCCCTGTCACACCCCTGCCACTGCTTGAAGGGAGCCTGCGTACCCTGATATGTCATGTGGTCAAATCAAATGTGGACATACAAGCATTCTTTTGCTAAAGGAGGAAAACAATGGGAACATACCTTACTCCTCTTGAATTCCTATTTCTATGCATTTTTGTATAGCAATAAATAAAATCTGAGAAGTTTTGCCTGTAATATCCCACCCATTTTTGTCATATCCTTTAGTGCTGAATGACTAACCAAAACATGAAGCTGGACTCCTGAAGATGCATGGTTGACTTGGATTTTTGGCAAAGTTTGGAGTTTCCTGGGTCTCCAATTGGCCATGCAACTGTTTTAAAGTTTATTTCAGTTTGCTACACTGTGGTAGAGGAAGTGTTAAATTTCCCGTACACCAATGACAGAATTGATGTTATTGAGTCTGCTCTGCTCTCTGCAAAGACTTTAATACCTTGTACTGTCAATATACTGCCAACAATAAAACCTATTTGCATTTATTAGTTGAAAGATTGAGGCCAAAAAGCAGCACATACCAGACCAGTTGTGCTAAGGTCAGGATCAGGTCAGTCTATAATCTGACTACTCTTTGCTGCTTTGGTGCTACCTGATTAATGCTAAGCCACCCAAAGCAGCAGAGCCTTCACACATGTGCATCAATTGTTTGTTCAAATACCCCAGTTCATCCAGGAGAATACGTTTATCTAAAATATAGCAGAAGGCTGAGGTGATTGCTATACCAGAAATGTTTTTGTGCAGTAAGCTATCAGATGACATCCCTTCTGAGCTCTTTTACAAATTCCTAGGGCAGCCAGTCTCTGGGAGGTGCAGTGTCTGGGCCAAACCTGGGCTCCAGCTGCTCATTCAGGACACTGCACTTCCCAGAGTCTCTGCAGGCTTGGCTGCTTCCTCAGCTCTGCCATCACATACAGACCCCTCTGCTGAGGTGCAGGGAAAGCTCACAGACTGTCCCACAGCGCTGCTCTCTGCTGCTTCAGCAACATACCCTGTGTGGTGTTGTCCATCCAGAAACTACTTCAGCTTCTGTTTGCTTGGAAAAACTACCTCTTTGCAATATTTTATCAGAGATTACTTTAGTTACATTATAAAGTGCACTAGATTTCCTTTGAAACTGTAGCAAGCTGGAAATTCAAGATTGCTGGTGCAGAAAGCATCTCAACATTAGCTTTTTTAGCCACTAGATCAATTTTCCATTTAATGTGGAATAACTTAGGTCACTTGATGGTCTTTAGGGGCCTTTTCATAATAAACCACTTGACAAGTGAGGCAAGTAAGCTTTGCAAGATTTATAATTGATCACTGGTGCTATTGTAGACATGATGGAAATACCATATATAACACAAATATTTTTTAGCAAAAAAAATTATTGCTTCATAATCAGGTGTAGGTGTTAGTCTCTGATTTGGCATCACTTTAGCATAATGAGCCTGTGGTTCTGCATCTACAGAATATAAAAATAATGATGTTTTTATAAGGGTTCCAGACATCTTGCCTGTATATGAAATGTAAATACCGTGTTCAATCTTTAGCCCTTGAAATTGGGTGTGAAGGGGGGATTCTGTTTGGGCCTAAACACAGGCAAAGCTTTATTTGTGGGCTATATTCCTATGGAAGTGCAGCTGTTCAAATGCTCTCAATACCCAACAAGGACAGCATTGTTCTGTGGAAACACGCTTGCCGGCGTTGGTGGGGCTCTGGCCAGCCCTAGGTGGGACGACTGCAGCAGCACGAGGCTGTCACTCAGCAGTCCAGCGAGCGGTGCCTGGTGGCTTCTGACAGCAGACCGTGTCTGGCCAGGGCTGTGAGCAGCAGGGCGAGGAACACCTGGCTCAGACACAGCCTGTGGTGTGGGCAGCACTTGCACTCACGCAGGCAGCAAAGGAAGGCTGGCAATGATTCCAGCTAAGGAATGTGACTCTGAGACTACACCGGCATCACTTTAGTAGTCACGCTATTACACAAATTATCGGTTCAAGGCAATGAACCACATTTTTGAGCAGCTGGACTTAGGTGTCCCTAAAAGAGCACTGATACTCACTCAGACCTTCATTCAGACACTGCTCAGATGCTTCTGATATTCTCTTCACCTGGTCAAAAAATTTCAGAATCTGGGGACAATACATTGATTTAGCAAGAAGAAAAGTCAGTGACATGGAGTACAAGGTACAGTCCATCCTGGTCTGTTTGTATTCATAGGTAAATTTCACAAAACAAGCCACAGGAAAGAAAACTTGTCTCAATCTAGCTGGCAAATCCTGGTCCCTGAGAAGCTGTTCAGATTGGAGAATTTCCTACTGATACAGACGGTAGGACAGACAGAAAATGTCACTTGTTGCATATCATTTCACCATAAAATTTGTAGTCATGCAACATTTCCTGAATGATTGAATTTTCACTAAAATATCAAGAAACTGTGCACCAGTATTACCCAGTGACACTACGCTGGCAGTTAGAAATTTCACTAGAAAACAATAAGTCTTCCCATTTTGAGGCCTAGGACTAATATTATTGAAGGGGAATTAATAGGTTATCACAAAATGCTAACACCATTTTTGCCCATTAATTGGGAGTATTCACCATTTTTTGAGAAATAGTTGCAGGCTAGAAGTGTCACTAATAGAATCTGTGCTGATAACAGTCATGTACCTGCACCAAAAAAAAAAAACCAGCAAAAAAGGCACTTTGTTTGGGGATAACATTTGATTTCCAAGAAAGTCTTCTGCTGTACGTTGTATTCACTTGTACAGTTATTGAGTCTGCACCAGGAGAACATCAAGATTAACAGCATTTCCCTGAAGCTTGGCTAAGGCTATATACAACAAGCTGGTCTGTAAGAATGATAGTTGGGAGGTTATATTTCTTCGATTGATTATTTCTTTGTTTTCTGGAGACACAAGGAATAAAGCACACTGATACTGTTCCTCTGTCTTTCTTCCAGGAGTGGTTTGACTTTACTTGCTTTGAATCTGCTACTGTCTTTGAAGGAATTAATTTGTCCTCTGAGTTCACTTGTCTCAATTTCTCACCTTGAGGCCCTGAGCACCCTGTTTGCAGCCTGGACCAACCTGCCATCATATTGGCAGCACAAGAAAAAATGTGTATTAGGAGAGAGAATAAAAGTAATTTGATCCACTCTCTAAAATGAAGACACTTTAAGAGAAGTAACTTATGCAAGGGATTGCATGAACACGATGCCCTCTTCAGTACTTTATGTGCAAGTTCCCCTAGGGATTGGCTTGCTGCAGCTGAGGGCAGAATGGGTATTTTGCCTTTTGTCTGTTGCTATCTCACGACCACATCCAGAGTCTAAGCCACACAATTTGGCTTCCTCCACCACATTTTTATTTCTCTCTTTTCATCATCATTTCAGTACAGAAAATTTTAAAAGAGTATGCTGTAATGTCATTCCTCTCTGTTGACATTTGTTGCAACACCTGTGGGGAAGGAAATACAGAATTAAGTCTGGGGTTTATGTTTTCTGTGTCTGTCACGATTTCACTTTCAGTCACGATCAGCCAAAACACATTTAATGATGTCAAGGCACAACATTGAAATTACAATCTGGTGTCTTAAATATGGCTTATTTTACTAGTTTGGACTGCCTGTGGTTTTGCAAATTTCCTTAGTTCTTGTTCATATATCTGTAGATCAACCAACTGGTCTTAAACTGTCCTCCGCTAGGAATCCTTCATGTTTCACAAGAAACAATGTGGTCAACCCTATGAAAGTAACAACGTATATAGGTTTGTTTGTTTTTTGTTTTTTGGGGTTTTTTTAAGCTGAAATTAGATTTAGTGGCTTCACATTTGTGAGCTTGGAACAATACGATATAGCTACTATAAAATAAAATGGTGAATAAATTTACTCACACACACAAATTGATAGGACTAGAGTTTCAATGGGGTTATGAATAGAAATTGTTCCCTGTATTTCTCTGTTTCATCACAGCAGTTACTTTCTTTAGCATTAAGACCACCTCTGTTCATCTGGTTCATACCCTGAATTTATTTCATTCTGAAATAAATCAACCTCTCTTTAGTATATTTATTCTATTCCCAAGTGACATCTGGCCCCTGTTGCAGTAAGTAGAACCTTTGCTTTTATTTCTAGAAGTCTCAATGTTCATTCCCTGTATATACCAAAGGTGTCCTGGTGAGTTGATATGAGCAGGGAAACAATTTGCTTGAGGGAGGCACCTCCTTGAAACTTCCATTAAGGCCTCTGCATAGTCACAGAGCTGAGGCATGCTTAGCCAAGACGGAGAAAGAAGTGACTTCTGAATGCTCCCTGGTGCCCGTGTGTGCTGAGGCCAGCCAGAGCAGATGCTATGCCCAGGAGCTCCTTCAGGCAGTACCAGACAGCTGAGCAACAGAAGGAAGCCCCTTCCTCTCTCCCTGCTCTCTGTCCTCACCCCTCTCACCCCTCAGCAAGAACAAGGACACGGCACCACAGTAAGGACCTGCTCTGGGTTTGGTAAATCTTAATCCAGAGCTGGCTGTCTGTTCAGATGTGCTTTTTAGCCAGCACAATCACACTAGCTGGGGACACAAGTGAGGAGAAAGAAGGGGGCCTGAGAGACTGGAGCAAGATGAATGTGTGTGGAGGGAGTATTGCTCCTTTCTGCAGCACACCCCTCATGTCACCTAAAAATATGCAATGACAGTGGCAAGAGCTCCCTCCTGCTTTGTGCTGTATCTAAAATGTCACACACACAAATGAGACAAACTATTTCCCATCTTTTACTATTTTACAGCATTTTACTTATGAAGGAAATAAATAATTTAAAAGCTAAAAAATAATCTTTCTATTACATGCTCATGCAAGCTACATGCAAGCAAACAAAAATTGCTCTGCTTCAACCTCGAGGCTTTGTTTCTAGATAATGTAAGTCAGTTATCAGGTGAAGATTTAGACATTTGTCGTTCAGGATTGTAACACGAGGAACTTGGGACCACAGTGTAGCTGCATTGCCATGACCCCAGTTCTGCAGACACCAAGGTGATATCATGCAAACCTTAACTTAGGGGAACTGATTGCAGACTTAAGACTCAAATTTACTTAAGGGAATTGGTAGCAGTGCTGAGTTCCTGATGAAAAGACTTTAGCCAAAACCCATTTCTCTGAATTTTCTGATTAAAGTGTGGTTTGGGTTTTGATTGATTATACAATCTATCACAAAAATAATTTTCCTCTCATGAAAACTCAAGGTTGTACTCATGATCTACACATATACTTGCTTTGTTTGTTTGTTTGTTTCCTTTTTCTTTTTACCTTTTTTGGGTTTTTTCTTTTTGTTACCAGTTGGTTTCTTTCATGCTTTCAAGGGCTTTTATTTTCACAACTAGAATCTCTAAAGCCCTGGAGTGTGATAGCTTGTCACTTGCAGGTGAGCAGGGAAATGTGCATTAGACTCATAGAGAGACTGACGCTCTCTCACCAGCTCTTGCATGCACCAGGTCTCATATGGGTGTCTCCTATCTGATGGGTACTTTGGCCTAACTGCTATTAGGTTTTAAGAATTTGAATAGAAATATATCTTTGACAAATAGAGGAACACGTCCAGGACCTGGGGTAAATGTGCCTGGGAGGAGAAGTCTTTGTGCTGTGCAACTGAAGGGTGGAGTGAGCAGCCTAAAGTGAGATGGGGGCAGGGTAATGGCAGGTTAATCTCTCCAGTGGATAAGGGTGAACTTTCAGGCTCCTCTGTCACAGTCCTACATGTGTTGGATATAATAAGGGGGTTATTATTTGATACATGGACAATATTTTTGATTATCATTGGCTTTCCAGATTTAATTCCATGTCCCCTTCCGTTCTCCACCTTCAATAATGTTTCCTTTGTTGCATAGATGCGGTGCTGTTAAAGACTAAACTTGGTGTTTGCTAGGAGGAAGTATTACATGACAAACTATTTCATTTCCCAGGGACCTGGTTGAAAAATCAATCCAGTACTCTTTGTTACTTACACAAGAATCCCTAGAAAATTAAACATTTCTTGCCAGTAGTACCTGAAAAAAGAGTTACAAAAGGGTTCTTCTTCTCATTTGTTTCTCAGTGGAAAGATACTTCATTGTTGCTTTTGTTAGCATCATTATCATCATGAAATATGAATAATTATAACAATATACTTCAGGAAACTGAAAGTACTGAAAAGAATGAAATGCAAAAAACCTAGAGTGTTTTTTTCCTTTGCATAACATGAAAGAAAGTCATATGAACCACATCTATTTACTTTTCCAAACCAGCTTCTATCAGTATACTAAAAACATTGGAGAAGTTGCTTCTCAAATAACTTTCTCAGCCAATATCTAATGGGAAGATAAACCCTTATTCACCCAAGTGTCATAAAATGAGCCAATCACAAAATGACAAGTCTGCATTAAGTTCGTTATCTGATCCACTGACTTTTTCACAACAATCAGCTTACTTATCATCTGGTGATGCATATCAGCTGCCAAGAGTAGCATACAGTAGTATTAAACTACTTTTACAGAAAACCCCCCACCATTTTGTATAACATTAGTGAGATTCCATTTGTGTGTTCCTGACAAATGGCTCCTGTGCCGTTGTCTAAGCATTAAGTTTCCAGACAAGACCCATTTATTGCTTTATTTATTGGTATGCAAGGCAAGTTATAGAATAAGTATTATATCAGTGAATCAAAAGCAGTAATTTGCACTGTTCTTAGAGACATAATGTCTGGAGAGTCTAAAACTAAACTAACTCCAGGAGATGTTTATGAGTATTGTGAACAAGGGATAAAAAAACCCCACCCAAGAGCGATAACTTGATGATGGGATTTTAATTTAATTTGAAGTAATGCAACCACACCGCATGAGGGGAAGGAATGGAGGGAACAATCAAGTCTCTTAACCAACACTATTTTATCCTGCCATTAAATTGTTATAATTACCCAGTATTTGACCAGATGGCAAGTCATTTCTAAAGTTGGACCAGGTGTTCAAGATGCAGAGATAATCACAAAGCTGATGACTGTGGTGAAACTAATTAAAAAGTGTGTTGCAGTGGCACAGTGGTGCTGTGGAGCAAGAGAGTGACCAAAAATAACACCATTGAAAAATTCCGAAGTACTACAACAAATTGATTTGGAAAATAGTAAACAAAACCAAACAGAATTTAATTAATTTGAGTGATCAAGTTCAGAGAAACACTCTAATAAACTATTAGATAATATAATCTATTGGGGGATTTCTGGGATTTTGTTTCTAACACAAATAGGAAGACAGAAGTGAAAGGCAGAACTAATAAAGATGAAAACTGTCAGCCCAATCAGAAGGGCAAAACACAGGCACAGATGCACATCAAAATGAAATATGGGTACAGAAAGTCCTTTTCATGCAGATGAACGCTGATTACATGGCCACAGCTGGAAATTACAGAGAGCTTTATTCATTAGACTGACTATCTTCAATTAGAGTTTGCTTTCATGACAAAACAACAGAGTAGCAAAGAAATGAATTGCCATGCTGTGCTGCAGTTCCCCAGAACACACTGCCCTGAAGCCAGCACACTTCTGTTTAATAGACCCCTTCACCTTTCTGGGACCAAAAAATCAATTCAGACATCAAGGAAAATGCATTTAACTGGAGGGTGGGGGGAAAAGCAAACTTTCAACACACGTAAACACTCCACTATACAATGAAGGAAATCAAACTGTCTCATTGCCAGCTTGGTGCACAGAGGTCTACCCTGCCAGCTCTGTTCTTTGTGATCTTCTCTGGCTGTCTGCTCTAAAATGTAAGTGTGAATGCTCATGCTGTGCCCACAGCCCTGAGGAGATCACTAATAGGCTCCGTGCTATATCCATACATGACGCCTGATGCTAAGGGGTCCTGGGCACAAGTAAAAGCTGAGACCTGTTAAAGACAGCTCTTCATGCAGCTTTCCACTCAAGAAAGGGGGGCGTTCACAGCTGCCCAGGTGGTCAGTTTTGTTAGAAGGGTTGCTCCTCTCTGTGCTCTTGCAACCTGCTCCAAAGCCTGTGGACACCCATGAGGGAAGAGGGTTCAAACATCAGCAGGCTGATGAGAGCCTTAAAGTCCTCATCTTCAGAAAGCATTTTTGCCATTTGCCAAAAATTATGGAAATTATATGCACCGCTTCACCCTGTGGCTACCTCATTGTGCTGATGATGTATTTTGGCACAGCTGCATGAGGAGCTTTTGTTAGAAATAACAATTAGGTTTCAGAGTCGCTCTGCTGCTTGGCTTTTATCTCTGGGAGATCTTTCAGATGTGTGAGCTGACCACACTTTGGGCAAGGATGCTCAGAGCATTTGCCTTCTCATCAAGCCGCTCTCCATCATTTCAGAGAGCTTCTCCTTGTTGCATTTGTCTTTGCCTGCAGAAAGCTGGAAATGTCTTGGTGCAGAGGTGCTATAATTTGAAATAGGAATAGGTAGCAGATGGAGTTGATAAATCTGTTGGTAGTCTGATTAATTCTGCCAGTAAGAATTTTTC
The DNA here is from genome assembly GCF_015227805.2 of Hirundo rustica. Classification (NCBI taxonomy): domain Eukaryota; kingdom Metazoa; phylum Chordata; class Aves; order Passeriformes; family Hirundinidae; genus Hirundo; species Hirundo rustica. Next base: position 91,218,654 of record NC_053451.1, read on the forward strand.
ACTCACGTTAGTTCTAGCAATAACATATTGTTGGCCTCTCACTCGATTAAGGCTACAGACTGCAGGAGCCCTGCTGCTGCAATCAAATGTTTCTTCATACCCTCTCCAGAAACCCAAAAGGATCAGTAGGTCTGTTAATGGCTGTGAAAAATTTGTATCGGTTGTAGCATACCTAGTCATTGATGTCCAGACTGCTAAAGCATTATCTCACTATTATTTTCTTCTGTTCTCCAGCTGACTCAAAATCAGAAGAGTCATTTTTAATCTATTCCTCTTTTTCTTTTTTTTTTTCTTTTTTTTTTTTTTCTTCTTTTTTTTTTTTTCTTCTTTTTTTTTCTTTTTTTTGATCCTATATTTTGGAACTTTTCAGTCAACTCTCATTGTGACCTTGATGTTGGGAAGACATTTCCCTCACTGGAATGAGAAAAACAAAGACCCATAATTGGAAACAGGAGTGTAGACCCCAGATAACGGTGCAAGTCTAAGGAACACTGTTTACCCAGTTGAAAATACAGCTGCATTCATTCTAGCAATGGTTCCTTAATACAGAACATACACTGCAGGGCATGAGGCTTTCCAAGTATTTTTAACCTCTTAGAAAACTGATATTCTAGCATAAATGTCTCAAGGCATTTCATATTCAGTGCTTTACAGTTTCTAATGGCTATTTTTCTTGGGACAATTGTGAATAAGTAGACCAAGGACCCTAGCTTCTGTGAAAGCTGGTAGAGGCACAGTCTTATACTATTATGGTTATTATTAACAAGTGCATAATATCCTGCACCAGCAGTTCCTTCTATGCTGTCTTCTTGCTGCCATACTTGTCCTGTGTTTAAGCTAGCAGGAGGATTGCTATTTTTTGGAATAAGGCAAATAAAGATAGGTTAAAGGAACTTTGAAATAAAAACTTATATATGAATTCAATAAGGAAACCACAGGATTGAGGTAAGCACACTGCTAAGGGAGAAGAAACTTTCCTGTTATAGATTTTTAATCACAAATTAGAGCACACATGTTTGGCCCTCTGACCTAAGGCTCAAGTTTGTAGTGACCTACATGCAGAGGTCTTTAAGAACCAAGCAATCGATTTTAAGTGCTCAATACGCCTTGCTGCCTGCTCACATTTGCACACAGAATTGATGGACAGGCTCTTTTTCTTCCAGCTCTGCCATACAATGGCTTCTGCTGGCAGGTGACACTGCAGAATGGAGGAAGACTGGGTTAGAATCTGCTGCCTTCCTTGCCCAGGAGAAAGCTGGTATAAATGTGTGTTTCCCCAAATTAAACATGTGCCTTGACTGTTAAGCATAAAAAAGAAAGAAGTTAAAGAGAGGAAATAAAGGGAGAGAAAAAGAAGGTCAAGTAAGTGTTTCTTCTTTCATTAATGATAATTATTTCCTTGTATTAGTAATATGCAAAAATAAAAATCTCTGACTATAACCTGATAAAAGTTATGCTTGCAGGAGCCCTTTTTGTTGCCTTTCACAGACATGTTCAGCCTCAGATGGGCTTTGGCTTTCCAAACGTCAACCCAAGGACACTTGGAACATTCCACTCCTCAGCATTCGGTCTCATGAGCAGCTCAGAGCTGATATAATCAGGGAAACCCCCCACCCCATTTAGACAGTGGTTCTACATCTCTCCTGGGTTTTTCATCCCTGCTTCTACTTTCTGAACATTTTGGTTTTATGCCGAAGTTCCATCAGGATCTCCTTGTTCATCTAGCAGACCTCTTGCCACCATTACTTGACTTCTTTTGTGTCGAGATGGATCATGCTTGGAAATTGAGGAAGTGATTCTTGAAGATCAATCAGTTCTCCTGGATCTCTCTTCTCTCTAGGGCCATATCCTGTGGTACTTTTCCAAATAAATTTTTGGTGTCATGTTAAGATAGCACTTCAGTGATGACTTTGCATCATTTGCCTCACAATTTACTTCAGATTACCCCTTTCAAAACAATCAGTTAAGCAAAATTAGTATTTTGAATAATAAAATAACCTTTTTGTTTCCCATCAGGAAACCTAAAGGCTCTGTGCTGATCCCATATAGTTTTTGCAAAAATTCAGGACCACTAGCTCTGTGAATTACTTCAGTCCTGCAAACCTATTTAGCTGTGACAGCTCTGGGCAAATTAAAATTTAATGCATGCTCAAGAACCTCAAAAATCAGTCTCTACAAGATTAAGATCAGTCCAAGTAGTGTCATCTACAGTAATATGTTAATTCTGTCACAGAATGCAGATGAGCGTTTCAGTGGTAACCACACTAAAGCTAATAAAACCAAGATATCTACAGAGGATAATTGCTCTATGACCTTGCTGCTTTCCAGTGAATGACCTTGTAATATTGGAGAGTGAAGGCGGCTGAAGATGTTCTGATACAATGTTTTTCTATTAGAGAATGATCCCACAACTGGGACATCACAGAAGGACATATATATATATATTGTTCTGAAGAATCTGACACAAAAGTATTTATTTGCTTGCTGAATAATTCTGAAATTTGCAACTTAATGTGATCACAAATCCCTGTTTGAGCTAGCGCATCAGTATTTGAAATGCATAAGGTACAAAATAAAATTTAAATCAAGAAACTAAGTACAAAGACTTTTGATAAACTCATATCAATGCTTCTCACCCTTTTTGGTTTGCTCTTTGAAAATCTTTACTCTTCATTCACAACATGAAGAAGGAATGCAAGGATACAATGTTTATCATTTTTAGTTACAGGTGCTTAAAGGAGTGTATTAAGGCAAAATGCAGTCCAGCATGTCTTAGACAGAAAAAGAAAATATGTCAGGTTTATTATTTTGGGCTTCTTTTTAATTTATATAATTAAGACATTGAGATAATAGCAGTGTTCTCATGGTTTGGGAAGAAATACCTGCACTCTACAGAGAAAACAGATGTTTTATCAAACTCTGAAGATAATCAGCATATTTACATACACACTTTTATGTTTAACTGCCAATTTCTGTTTCCCAATTAAAGTGGTTTATTTGACTGTTATCTTTAGCTAATTAGTACTTATTTTAGGGACTGAATACAGAGTAGGTTTCATGGGAAAGTAAACTCATTGGCTTCAAGTAGGGAGAATAGCTTGATGGCTGAAAGAGAATTGCCCCAGATAATGAATTCCTGGGTGTTTTGTAATGTAGCCTAATGCCTCATGCAGCTACTAAACTCCCAGATGGCCCAGCAGAGGCATATACTCATCAGGTGACATATTAGCCAATTTAAAAGATAATTAGTAAGCACCCCTCTTTCTGTATTCTTTAAGCGTTAGGAAGATTCACATCCCGCTCTTTTATGTAGTCGCCTCCAATTCAAAACATATGGATTTTTTTTTTTCTTTTTCCTAGAGGTGCTGTTCTCCCGCTGCTCCCCTTGACTTCAGCACACACTCATTTGCTAAAGATGCTGCTGTAAGTTTTGGCTCGTGCACCTTTGATTTTCCAAACATCTTCACTGTCAGGCTATCTGCTACCACAGATGCCTCTTCCAGGTTTCACAGCAGGAGCAATTTATTTTTATTTTTCTTATACGAAGAGACCTGATGCTTTACTTCACCAAGAGAGGTTTGGTTCAATTACTGGAGGATGTAAGTGCTGTGTAAGTGTTGGCATTTGTTTGGTAAAATTATTCACAAAAGCCAGGAGGCAGTTAAAGGACATGCAGGAGATGGGTGTAGAGTGTGGCTTAATTCTGAACCATCACATGGACCTGGCTCCATCTCTTTAGATAAACATCTTAAAGCTGAGCCCCAATAAACTGGAGTATAAATACATAAATATAGCTGAGTATAGCTCTCCCTAAGGATTTAGGCTGGACAGGCTCTGAGCCAAAGGGTACAGCTATCCTGTTCTGGCATTAAGTAGATCACTAGATTCCTCTCCCCATAACATTCCAGCTTGATTTCCTTCCCAAGAAGCACAAAAAAAAGGTGCGAAGCTTTGGGCCAACACTGTGGAAGGCATGTGCTGGGACCTGACCCTTCAACATCTGGATTTCAGACTATTTAGCCTGGATCTTTTTTGCCCCAGATTCCCAACCTACATTTAATTTTTCCACAGAATACCTGCATCCATGCTAGCAAGTGTTTATAATGTGAAGGGATTTGAACTATACATACGTATACTTAAGCACACAAGTTAACATACATAGAATAGTTGCATATACTGGATTCAGTTTTCTGTCTGATCTGTTTGGATCTTTTGATGACAGCTGTTCTCTCCATCATTTTTTCTTTACCCAACTGCTTTTCAGTCAAAAATTTCACTTTGTCCAAATTTTTCTCATACCTCAGTCTCAATTTTCTACAATCTTCTAAATTTTCTCCCTAAATTTTCTCATATCTTCTCACAATTTTCTAAAATCTTGACAGGACAATTTGTATAGGTATAATAAATAGGGAATTTTGTTTTAATAGGTTGTTATGCACCTACCACTTATTCTCCATTAGTGCTTAAGCAGCAGTGACCCTACCTCTAGATCTGAAATTATTTTATGTTAATCCTTTATATATATAATTTGGGCAGATCATCAAACTTCCCCACCCACTTGCTCTGTAGCATGTGGTACCTGCCAAGTTCAGTGACATACAGGAAGAGCAGATGGTGATCCCACCCTTCTCCCCAAATTCAGGATCTGGGGCTATTGCAGGACACTTTTCTGGATGGTTAGACTTCCACGCCAGGCAAAACACAGGGTGACACCATAGGGTGTTATTTTTCCAGGCTGTGGCAGAGATGACACCTGGCTGATCTGCCTGGGTGTTTCCATGCTTTGCTGTTGCTTCTCTTCTTTTGATATACAGCACTATATTTTGATACACAGCATTTCTTCTCAGCCCTCGAGGCTGCTCTTCTCCAACAGCCGGTAACTCTGTCGTGGAGCTGTTCATAGCCATGCGCCCTCCACATACAACTTGTGCCCTGACTTTTAAGTCCTTAGCTGCTATTCCACACTTAATGTCAGATTCAAGGACTGCTGATGCCAGTCTCTGTTTCACATAGCAGGCTCTCACAGCCAGAGGGTGACAAGCCTGGCAGGGTAAGGCAGGGTTAGCAAGAGGCCTGTGGCTGCTCTTACTGGGCTTGCTCCCACTTCTAAATGCTTAAGGAGAGTAAGGAGAATTTTGGGCCACAGTGATGTACCAATTATGTATCTTTCCAGCATCACAGGAAGAGGATTCACAGACTGCGCATTACAAACTTTTTGTCCTGTGTCTCATTACTGCACGTGCTGCAGGCGTGCAGCAGCTCTTTTTCACAGCTGGAAAGTTTGGAAAAATGGTAAAAGTTTCCTTTTCATATCTTCAGAAGCACCAAACCTTTTCTATCCTAGTAAATTGCAATGTGCTGGCAGAGAGCAACCACTTGGAATTTCTGTCTCTGTGTCTTCTCTTGGAATACCCCCCTACTGAAATCACCGATGTGCCTGCTGTGGATTGCAGGAATATGGGTAAATGTCTGGATTCTGTAAGTTCCTTCTTCTGCACTTCTTCAAATTAAGGACAACCATATAGACTTCTGTGAAACATTGATGGCAAAAGAGGCTCTGAGACTTAGAGGCAAGATTTTTCACGACTGTGAATGTATACACAGCCAAGTGTTAAAACCTTGAAAAATAGATTAAATATATAAATGAGAGATGTTTCAAAGAGACAGCAACAGAAGTCTGCACAGCAACAATTAGGAGTCCTATGTAAAAGGTGTTATATTGAAAGAGACAATTTACATGTCTCTGTGAATGGGACAAAATTTAAACCATAATTAGTCTTGTTGATAGACTAGCAATTTTGCCTATTGGAAATTTATTGCTTATAAAAACTGGTATGAGAATATTATGTTTATAAAACTAATTATCATAGAGACAATGTTTCAAATTTTGGAAGAAATGGTTTAACTGTGTTAGAGGCCACATAATAATTATTTGACTTACAATTTACAAAATTATTAAACAGGTTTGTTCTTAGATACCTGTGACATTCAGTGTGAAGGGCCTCAAAGAAATTTTGCTGTCCTTAATATCTTCAGGGATCTGCCAGCAAAATCTACTTTGAAGAGCAAAACTATCTCTCCCTGAAATCAAAAGAGTCACCCACACTCATTTCAGAGGGACCTGCATCAGGCACTAGAGACCAGTTCTAAAGTTCAAAGTCATTTCAACAATTTTCAGCGAAAGGAGGGTTGTTCAGCAGGACACAGCTCAGGCCTTAGCATAAAAGTATAAATACTTTTATATCTGAATAATTCTGTATAATATATATATATTTGCTCTTCAGTATTTATGAATACCTGTGGGACAAACGTATAGAGCATGTAGCAATGCAGTACCCAGAAGAATGAGGTAATTTTCAAGATATCTCAAATTAAATAAGCTGATAGATGTTCAGGGAAGTTTTGGGGCAATGCTCTGAAAAATCTGTACAAATTACTCTTTCAATATGGCAAGTATGATGCATAACTTCTAAGGAGTCACAGAATCATAGAATGGCTTGGGTTGGAAAGGGCCTTGAGGGTCATTTAATTCAAATTCTCCTTCCATGGGCAGGGGTAGCTTTCACTACACCACATTGCTCAGAGCTCTGTCCTAGCTGGCCTTGAGCACTTCCAGGGATGGGGCATCCACAGCTTCTCTGAGCAACCTCTTCCAGCATTGCACCACCCTCAGTAAGAATTTACCCTCAGTAAAGAATTTCTTCTTAATATCTAATTTAAACCTGCCCTCTTTCAGTATAAAGCCATTCCCCTTTATCCTATCATTACACACCCTTGTAAAAAGTCCTTCTCCGGCTTTTTCCCTCTCTTTTATCAACTCAAGACAGCCCAAAAGCTTTATTAGTTTCAGCTTTGAGCAAATATATGGAAAAATGTTTTAATTTCAAATCTGAAATGAAGCCAAGGCTGGGCTTGAATTTGTTGTTTAATGATAAAACATACATTTCTTGATGTGCTTCTGATGTTCCTTCATAGCTGCAACTAATGATGGATGTCACGTATGATTAGTTGAGTGTCAATACAAGATTGTTGAACTGAAACTGGGTTTGAAAAGGCAATCCTTAGGCAAAATTTTCTACATTTTGCAAGGAGAAAAGCCCTTTATGTTCTAGACCTGACTTGTAATTATAACTGTAGTTTCAGATTCACATCAAATGATTCAATACAAAGTACTTAAATTGTGAAGAGATTATACTCAGAGGTTCCATTACTCAGTCCTGCTTCCCTTTCCACATTCTCCTACATAGGAGTACTTTGCAACTTTTTTATTATTATTTTTCCATTGTAAAATAGTGCTCTTCTGGTTTCCTTTCCCTTTTTCCTCTCATAATTCCTGAATGTATTGCTTTGTTCAGACATTAAAAACTGCAATTATTTAAAAATTGCTTAAAATCATAGGAAAAAAGCACCAGAGCACAGGACTTTGCATTTCAGGTGATAAAACCAACACAAATAATTTAGTTCAGATTGGAAGGACTGTAACTCACTGTTCACCAGAGGAGCCTGCTGCTGATCTATATTTTATGGAACGTACATTTTTAATGAAAAAGGAACAGTTTTCCATTTTGAAATGGAATGAAATACTGATTGTTCCGTAATTTAAAAAGAAAAGAAAAAAAAAAAAAAAAAGAAATCTCTTGCTGCTCCTGGTTGCAGTAATCCACCTGATTGCTTATTTTCCTAGTAAGTCAGTTCTAACTCCTCATTTCCCTCCTCCCTCAAAGACAGCTCTACACCCCTTCATTTTTCCCTTCTCCTCCCTTTTATTTCCCCCTCTCCTGACCCTTAGGACTATTGTTCCTTCTCTTGAAATGCCCAGACTTGCCCACAGTATTTTCCAGAGGGATGTTGCCTCCATGTCCGTGCACGGTGGAATAGATTTTCCATCTCAACACCCAAAGGGGCCAACGGTGTTCTCAGGTGCATCGGGCATGGCTTCACCAGCAGGCTGAAGGAAGAGACTGTTCCTCTCTTCTCTACACTGGGGCAGCCTCACCTCGAGCCCTGTGTGCAAGTTTGGGTGCCACAATTCAGGAAAGATATAAAGCTCTTAGAGAGCACCCAAAGGAAGCACACAAATACAATGAAAGACGTTGAGGGGAAGCCGTATGTGTAGCGCCTGAGGTAACTTGGCTTGTTCCAAGGAGTAAAATTCCTGAGGAACTGAGGAGAGACCTCATTGCAGTTACAGCTTCCTCACAAGGGGAAGAGGAAGGGCAGGCGCTGATCTCTCCTCTTGGTGACAGGACTCAAGGAAATGATATGAAGCTATGTCAAGAGAGGTTTAGGTTGGATATAAGGAAAAGGTTCTTCATGCAGAGCATGACTGGGCACTGGAACAGGCTTCCTAGGGAAGCGGTCACAGCGCCGAGACTGACAATTCAAGAATCATTTGGACAACACTCTCAAGCACACGGTGGAACTCTTGGAGTGTCCAGCACAGGGCCAGGAGTTGGATTTGATGATTCCTGTGGGTTTCTTCTTATTCAGCATATTCTTTGCTCAGCATATTCTATGACTTGTCTTGGCTATCTGTGTTGGACATCTCCATGAGTTCATGCCCTGAACAGGAGTTTTATTCAGAAACCAGGACCCTCTTCCACATATCCATGTGCCCTTCTTTGCCTGGGCCACTTTGGACAGGGCAGTCTGAAGAAGTTACTGCTACCCTGGGGCTGGAACAAGTGGGGTCTGTGCTGCAAGCTTGATCTGTCATTATGGGTTTATTTTGATTTAAGGTAGCTACTCCACTATTCTCAGATTGCCTTTCATTCTTTTCAAGGGGGGTGTAGATTGATGGCATTGGCAAAACAACAGAAAGAAAGGCAAACTGCAGATGCCAGCTCCCTGCCTGGCCTGAAGAGAAACTTTCTCCTTTCAGAAGCATAGTACAAATGCCCAGTCATCTACTCTCTAGCAGGAATAAGGGAGAAATTATCCTAGAATATGGCCTGATGCCAGCATATTACAAAGATCCATATACTATATGTAGTGGCAGTGCACTTTGTATGTTTTGAATCTCAAACATTTCTGCAAGAGCCTCTGCTGGGTCTCTTTTATCAGCCATGGGTGCTTGCGAAAGGGAAGGGAAGGATTTAGAAGGCAAATGATCAAGAAGCCCTCTCACAGAAAAAAAAAACTTACCAGGGGCTGAAAACCGATGAAATAAAACTCTTAGCTGCTGCTCTATCTCCCTCTAGCGAAGCAGCAGCAGCTGGGAGGGGCAGCTGCTGCTGCCTCATGTCTCATTTTGCTGCGTATTCAAGCATTCATCCACCAGCCACGGCTGGTTTTCTTTTCTTCTTTAGCCTTATTGCACGTACTGCCATACTCTTCTTCCAAAACCAAGCTAACAAAAAAAAAAAAAAAAAAAAAAAAAATCCAAACTAAAACCAAGCACAAGTTCCGCACAGCACACAAAATTCTGTATATAGGTTTTGCTCTGTTGTTCTTCTCATATTCTTTTCTTTCAGCTCACAGGAGTGGTGACTAAGCCTTCCCTGATGACTGAAAACTCCAGGTGTTTGAAAAAGAAAAATCACTCCATATTTATTTTTGCTAACAAAATATAACCAAGATGAATGAATTAATAAATTTTGATGACAGCATCTAGGCAGTTATTGTTATTCTTATGTTAAATTTGAGTAGTAAATGAGATGCCATTATTCCACTTTAAAGAACATGTTGAAGGATATTTGGATTTGGTCTATCTGTCAGCTGCCCCACAATTAATTTGGTGTTATACAAAGTAGCAGTATAGAGACCAGCAGCCAATGTAATTATTTACATCCTCCTGACATTATCTTATAGTGCAACAACATGTCAAAAATAGTGATTCACATTTTATGTCATATGCCCTCTCTTTGAAATGCAGACCATATATGTAAATGGCCATGCAAGAACCTTAAAACAGATTAGTGTGGTCCTACTGGCTTAAAGCCAAGATTACCTTAAAATTAATTTAAAGCTTCATATCTGACCAGTAAGTATAGCACGTGAGATGTTTTCCGTCCTGCACTCATTATAATCTTGAGGTTCATTTTTTTTCTGACCGCAAAGACAAAAGCACAATCTGACTTCTCACATTTGGTGAACTGTTCCTGCAAAAGTAGGAAAGTAAGAAGCCCACATGCAAACTGCCCAGTTGCTACGAGGTCCATGTCTCCATGTTGGACTGGTCCTTCCTTCACACACTGAGTTGCCATTTGTTCACTCTAAGGAGCATGCTTGTCAGTCACATTTCAACAGGCGTTCACAGAGAAAATCTGTTTCTATCTTTACATCCTACAGAAGAGCAGTATTTTTCTAAGACAATAATTGGAAATGAAGAGGGAATGCTTTGCCAGTTCCACAAGGTGGTATCTCTCTCTCCCATCAAATATGTGATTAACATATAGGAGGAGAGAAAGTGAGCCCCAAGAGGGTAATGAGAGAAGACTAATGCTACCTTTACATCATGGTTAACCTGTAAAAAGAATCCATTTAATCCTGGGGATTTGTTGAGCCTTTTCAATTGTGCATTTATTCAGCTACAGATTGATTTTTAAATATGTTATCTGGTTCTTTCAAGGACGAGTGGTGCTTCTAATCAGTTCCCCCACAAAATTAGATACCGTTTACACACTCTTAACTGCAAACATCCTTGACTTCTGGAGATTTGCATTCTGCAGAGCTCTGTTGTTTTTTCCTTCTGATACTGTTATGGTATTATAGAAGCAGAAGACTCAATTGGCTGTATTAGTGAAGCTTTTCTTTTTCTTTTGCTGTCTGTGTCTGCTTTATATATTCCTGACATGCACCAGATTTTTTTTTCAAAACATGGTCACTGCTTGGTGTTACTGGTTTGCTCTGCTGCAGGGTGTACTGTAAGAATGTACATTTTAGAAAGAAAAAGGAAATCAATTGCTTTCTAGCAGTCTGTACAAAGTTTTCAGATGTATTCTACCTTACGTCCTATTCAATATCCCACAGGAGACAAAAAAAATGGGTGAAAAATCAGTGGAAATAATGTTACTAACTGCAATACTACATGTCACATATATTATGTTCACATAATATGTATATAAAGTTTTTAATAGGCAAGTCCTCAGCTCCTCTTTCTTCCAGAAGCCCAGCATGGTGGCAAATTCCTGCAGGTGGCTCTGCCAGTGCTGCAGTAGGGCTTGAAGGAAGTCAAAACAGTACCTGTCCCAGGCCATCTAAAGACAACTTCAAATAAAAATCATAAAGCAAAATGTTTCTCCTTGGATTTCCAAAATGTGTCAGTTGACAAGGTTATGAGTCAAGTCAGGCGGGATCTGCAGAAAATTCAACCTGCTGTATTGGTACTTTGGGTAGTGCTTGAAAGGTGACAGAAAATCTGTAATTTATTACCTGTGTTTCATATTTCAGCTTCTAAAAGTGACAAGTTTCCAGGGTTTGTGACATTTGACTAATAAACACTGTCTCATTTCTCCATTCTAGGGCATCAGGTTAGCTCTGACTCTCAAGAAAAAATCCTCTCATTAGGTAATGAACATCATGACCTGCAACTCTCAGCCCTATTAGTCACAAGCAAGATGACTCCCTAAGAGCTATATTATTATTTCAGCAACACCGGTAGAATAGACAGGACAGTGGGGTTTGCATGTAAATAGACCTGAGCTGATTGCTTTTAGGTTTGTAGCTAATCAGGAAATTTGGGAACCTCTGATACTCATCTATTTAACCTCAAGAGAAAATCATTGCAAGAGAAAAAATGACGGTATTTAAATCCCCTTTGCACGCAGCTCTGATTGCTGATGGGCATGGACAACCAAAGTCGGGCGTGTGGCGCTGATCTCCCTCTGCCTCGCACAGAAGAATACGCAGAATCGCAGACGGAAACTTTCCCCAGCCCTTTTCAGAAGCAATTGGTTTAATCTTCTGGCCGGCAGATGGAACCCTCCTACTTCTTTTCTCTCAGAGCATCGCCCGAAATTAAGAGAAAGCCTTGCTGGCTCTCCTCATCCTGATCCCACTGTCACTGCCCCCAGGAGGTGCACAGGACCTTTCCAAACAAAAGGGGAGAGAAAGCTTGTTCCTGGGGGCTACATTTCATTGTCCGACCACGAATGCAACTCTGAAATACTGTGAAAATAGAACATGCCATTTAGCTTTCCTGACAAACGTGTGGGTTTTCCCCCCTAAAGGACTTACAAGAAACCTGGAGAGGTACTTTTTACAGGGGAAGGGGTAATGCCTTTAAATTTAAAGTGGGTAGGTTTAAATTAGTTATAAGGAAGACATTCAAAACAGTATCTGGTCAAAGAGTTCTAGGACACCAACTAATGTTTTAGCTTTTAAAGCCTGAGCATTCAACACCTTTTACACAGAGATTCTTATTTAAGCAGAGCTTTAAACTGCTTTTGCAATACAGTTTCTTTATTATTGCTTTGTTTTCTCTTTTTCCATGTCCCGAACAGGGATTTACTTACTTTCCTCCCTTCAAAAACATCGCATTAGCAGAATATTTATTCTGCTCATCACTAGAAAAAGATTTGATTGGTTAATATAATATTATATATATAATTATATATAATTTTATTTATATAATTAGCTCTTTCCTTTGCTGATATCACCTGTCAATTAATTGCTAGTTGATAGTTCTGTTGAGTTCTGTCTTTAGTCAAAGTGAATTATTTTTCATATTTTAAAACATTCACAACAAATCAGTCCCACTTACCTATGGATTCTAACCATGAGTAGCCAGCAAGGCCTGGAGCAGTAGGGTCATGTGCAAAGGATGCTGCTGCTTCCTAGCAGCTGATCTGTATCCTCACATCCCCCCTCTCCCCTCTGCCCAGCTGTGTGCTCCACCAGCCTTTTCTTCCCAAGTGATATTGCATTGCAAATGCATCCACATCCTCTTTGCTTTTAGCACTATTCGTCCAGAGATTTTTCCTTCCCATTTCATAAATGTGTATTATTTTATCTCCAGATGGATTAGCTTCATGTTTCCAAGTTCAGCATCACTCCTTCCTCAAAAGTACTGGCAACTACTCCCCAGTCTCCTTTTTGTGAAGCACTATCACTCCCTAGGGTTTCACTGTTTAATGCTCTTACTCCTCTTTTTATGCTTAAATTTCTTCTCTGAGACAGATCTTTTATTTCCTGGCCTGCCTCAAAAGAATACATAATGCAAAGAATGAGAGATGTAAATTTTAAGTTCTTTCGGAATTTTTTGCTTCATTATTCACTGTTCTTCATGAGCTAACAGTTTATTCTCAGATATTAAAAGAGATAGTGCTTCTACAACTACATTAAACATACATTATATACAAATATGCTTTACCTTGTCTTATATCAGTATTCTCATTTTCTCCTTAAATTATCAGTTCACTACATTTTTTCTTCTACTTTGTCGCTGCAAATTACTTCATGTTTTATTGCAGTAGGCTACTGTTTATAACTTCCTGTAAGGTATTTATATTTTCTCCTAAAACAAACAGGACTGGCAGCACAACTAACTTCATACTGCTCTGAAAGTCTTCCCTTTTATTATTCCTGATTTTTTTTTTTTTTAAACTTTGAAATCTGAAAGAATTTCATTCATCATTTGGTTGCACTGAAGGGGTTACAGCTAGGTTTTTTTTCTTCCAATGTCTAATGTCTTCTGACTGGCCAATGGCTGCACTTAAATTCCTATTATTTTTTTCTTTTGGCATTTCTGTGAGTTTTCAGCTTGTAGAATGTCTCTAACTGGCAGCATCAGAAACTGAACATCTGCATTTGTTCACTCAACACACCTAGCACAAGTAGCAGAATCAGTGCTGCTCTGATGCTGGCTCTGCTTCAGAAAGAACAGATCCAGAGTTCCCCCTTTTTATGGCAATGTATAAATCACCTCAGCTCCAGAGGGAGGTGCACCATGTAAACACACAAAAAGAAAAGCTCATTATTACAAAAGAAAATATATATCCTTAGAAAATGGCATTAAAGATTGGTGTCTCAGCTGAAGGTGAAGTCCCTTGTCAGGGAGAGGGGAAGCCACACGTGACAGATGGCATTTTCATTAGGAGCACAAGAATAAGATACCCTTCATAAAGTAATACATTGATTTGTAACATGTCAGCTCTGTTGTGGTAACTCTCTGTGTTTACCACAAGGTAATTGAGAGGCAGCTTATCCCTAAGTGAAACTGAGATGAAGCAGTTGCTCATCTACAAATGAAGCAGCATATCAATGGGTAATAGCAGTAGAACAGCTAATACCAAATCCACCCCTCCTGAATGTGGTGTCCTTGCCTGTAAATACCTCCTGAGGTATGTACAAAGTCCTTGATGATTAGAATGCATGAATGTCTAACCTGAACTGGAAGCAAGTGCCTATCTTTATTAGCCAGGTCTGGATATAGTTTTGCTCTGAGGTCAGTGAAGATTCAAACTAAAAGCCTCAGCTTATCCATAAGTCACACAATGCCTACCACATGTCTGTACTTTCTGCCTACATTAGGACTGAATTGTGAATTGGAAGAAAAATATTTTTTCCATGTTGCCCCTTGCTTTTTTATTAGCTTATTTTGTTGTAAATAGTTGTTTTCTCAGATAAGGTTTGGAGGCAGGGGACGAAATAGTGTTGTTCTGTCCTTTTTCTGTTTCCACCTGTGAATATAGAATATATTTGGTGACATCCAAAACCGTTATTCATGAAGGCAGTGAAAAGCTAGGTTTGAAATTAGTAAATCTAGAGGCACTTGTGCACAACAACCAAGAGATCTGGGCGCCTTCACTGGAGAAACTGCAGAAACACTAAAAGTGCTGATGGCTTCTGCTCAGACCTGGGACGAAGCTGATCAATTTTCTGCGCTGTGTTTGCACACATATCAACTACCAAACAAAGATTTTTCTCCATGTGCTAGAGAAAAATATTCTTCCAAAAAATACTTCATTCCTGTTGTGGCCATTCCAGAGAGCACCCATTCCCAGAAGTGGCACCTGAGCAGGCCCAGACCTGCAGCAGCTTGCAGGACTCTTGAGAATAGCTGGGCTGCAGCTCCATAAGATATCAGTGCTTTCAAGCTTGGAAACACATTTAATACAATGAGGACTAGAGAAGGAAATACGGATCTGAGGGAGATGTAACCTCTTCAGATTGTAAACTTTGAGTTGTGGACAGTCTGCTTGTGCTTTTACTGGATCTTGCTGCCCTGACCCCTGCCTGGTGCCTAACTCTGAGTAAACAAAGGAATTGTGGCGATGACTTTGGGGGTCGACCTGTTGGAGTCATCAGACTCACCAGAAATTTCTGCTCTCTTCAATGCAGATTAATAGAAGGATGATTGTAATCTAGTGTAGATTAGCTTCCCTTCACTAACTTGGTTACCATGCTAACCATGTTCTAAGCTTTGTAACACTATACAAAACAGGTCACCACATTTTTGCACACTTTCTATTTAAAAATGACCAAAGCAAAAGTCCAACAAGAGTTGCCTATGAGAAAAACCCTACAATCTCTATATATCGCAATCTTGATCTTTCCAGGAGTTTTCTCTGTTTTTGTCTCAAGAAAGATACAATTCAGCTTGTCTGTATAATCTCGTTATCCCAAGACCAGATGGGATAAAGACCTTAAAAACCTAGTTCTATTTTTCACAGTCTACTTCTAAATAACAGGCCTGAGGAAGAAGTGAAAATAATATTTCTCTTCTGTTTGCTTTTTGTGAATGATCCAAGGAATAGAAGCCATGTCAGGATATCTCTGATGTCTGGTAAGAGAACCAAAGAGTGAACTTCCCATCCTTGCCCCTTTCACCCACCTGAGGAAAGAATGCCTTGTTTCCACCAGATGTTGAGGCAAGCAGACAGGGGTTTTGTTTCCCCACTGGCTCTGTTGGGGGTCATCACTGTGTGGCACTGCAAGAACCTTCCCTCAGTTGTGGGTGCTGCTTGCTGAGTAATTATCTTCTCCAATTCCAGGCTTTTCACACTCCAGCAGATATCATACTCTTGGCTGCAATCTTTATCGGTCTCAAGTGGCTCTTCTCACATGAAAGCTCTGGAACCACAGTACCTTTAAACTGCTTCTTTCTTTTCTGCTCCTAGAGGAGTTTGAGATGCAGGCAGATTCAGCTTTGCTCTGTGTTCCTCAGCAAGGGATCCACCTTGGATCAACATTGTTGATGCACAGATGATCTCCACAGACATCGTCCTGCAATGCCACTTCCAAATAATAGAGCATACAAAGCCCTCTGTGACTCATGAGACACATAGAAATCTTCTTTGGTCCAGAATGCAAGCAAGAAGCAGGATGGAAGGATCTGTGATACAATATCTTGTTGTATTTGCCTACTTACAGTGTCTCCAGTACCTCATTGCTGCACCATGCAGGGCCTCACCTGCAAATGTTTGTGGCAAATCCAAAGGAATAATCTCAGAGATTGCATTGAAATGTAGGATTTTACAACCATAATGTAGCTTCCCAAAAGTATGCCTGAAACATAAAAATATTCTTAAATAAAATGGACAGAAATAAAAGTAATTATGATGGTACAGTCCTTTCACCCCTATTCTGTTTTAATTAAATTTCAGTACCTCAAAGCAAATACCAAATGAATCTTAGTCCTATTACTGCAAGAGACTGATACTTTTAAAACACCAAACCTCAATGCTCTATCTTAAATTACATCAGGATTCTTGGGCCAAAATTTGGCTCTTTGTCATGGATAGGATACCAGGCAGACTGGACATCATAGTATTTTTTTTCAGAAATGAACTTTTCTAAGAAATGAGCAAATGAAATATTCTGCAAGGCAAAATGCCATTGGACTGATTAGATAGACAAGGCCAGGTTAGATGGGGCTTAGAGCAATCTGTTTTAGTGAAAGGTGTCACTACCCATGGCAGAGGGATGGCAACTAGATAATCTTTACAGTCCCTTCCAACCCAAATAATTCTGTGATTCTAGACTTCTACCTAAAAAATCTTTTAAAACAACTTTGCCTTTCTATGCCAAATGGAAGCTGAAGAAATAACCAGATATCTACAAGGAAACTTAATTTTCCAGCAATTCTGGGAATTGTCAAAGTAGCTGAATTAGCCCAGTGGAGTTTGGAAGGTACCTACATTTGCTAAGCTGGGAAATAATCACAACTCTCTTAGCAGCTTCCCACCTCCATTAATATAAAACAGATGTACAATCAAATCCAGCGTCACATACTATCCACTCGTGCTTCTCACAATCTCCAAGGTCTAAACCTTCATTAGGGATTCATTTTCTAACACTGAGACATTCATTCTCACCCATGATGAGCACTGTATGTCCCTGACAGAAAAGCAGCAAGGATTTTTGGGGATATGAGATCACACCTATTAATAGATGGGCAGATCTCAAATGGAGTGCCAGTAAATAAAGCATCTTGGCAGCCTACTTAGGGAAACGGGTGGCAGAAAAGATTTGGGGACCTCTTCTGTTTGAGGCAAAGGTGGGTTAAATGAGGAAAAGACATTCAAGGCAGATTAAATGAAGATAGAGGGAAGCTGTCCTTCCTGGGACAGGAAATTAAAATTGGGAGCAAATGGGTGTAGGGACCCGGGGAAGGAGTGACAGGTGGGCAGGGAATATTCCCTCCCACCGAACTCTCCTCTGTGCCTTCATTCCTGTGCTGCTGAGCAGAGCTTTTCCTGACAACTCCTATTACCACCTGGTGATTTATAGTCATCTCTCTCAGATGAACCGAAACACATCTCTTCTGATGGACTGTGTTCTGCAAAGCATGAGGTTTTACAATACAGCTGCTATGTGTTATCCCACACAGCAAATGCGGGACTATTTATGTGGGTTTTTTAATACAACAAATATATTTCCCCAGATGCTCTTGACTGAACATATTGCTAATGGGAGTGTGTTCAGCTTTTCAGAATAAAATGCCTTTAGAAAGGAGAAGATGTGAAAGCTCAAGAGTCCAATGTGATTTTTTAAATGTAAAACAAGCTTTCAGCTGCACTTGCTATCCTTTTTTGTTAAAACTGCTCTAAAATCTACACTACAATATTTCTCATTAGCTCCTTCTTCTTAAACATGTTCTTGTTGTTAGAAGAAATTCCTTCCAATTCAGAAACTAAAGGCTAAACCAGAATGGAATACACTCTAAATGACATCTTGGAGTGCCTTCTTGTAAATATCGCTTTACAAATAAGAATAAACTATAACTTTTATATGCTTTCTTATGTGCTGGGTACTTGCTCCTGATATCTTCATGTGCTGCAGGAAAGTTTGCCCTTCCCAGGCTGTGTTCATAGCTTTAATAGAAATAAGTTTTCAACTCCATACTTTATTTTCATATCTTCACCGCCCCTACATAGAACCCAAACTTCAGGTAATGCACATCAACAAAGTACCACGAATGTCTTGGAAGCATGGTCATTTAGAGCAGTGAGAGATCTAATCTTAAATTGTAATTAAATGAGAAAAAAAGGGGTCTGATCAGATTTACAATTCTGACACAAGGCAAAAGATTACTGATTTTTTTAGTATTTTAATATTTCATAGGCATGAATAAAAGTCCTTCTATAAGCAAAACTGTTCGTTAAAAATCATGTCATGATTAATATCTCCCCTAAAAATTTATTTGTGCCTCAGATTTTGAGAATGACGATCATTTATGTTACTGCCACAGCCTCTGTTTGCTCAATTGATTGCCTTGTTATTGTTCTTCTGTCTGCTCATCTACACAAGTGAAATGATCTTGTCCTTTTCCCCTTTCTGCCTTTCTCAGATCATTTAACAGTGAGGCACGCTTTCCATGTAGCCCTTTGCAATGAAAAAGCAGGGAAAATGTGGGGAGAGAGAACTGAAGTCAGTGTCTGATTTATATGAAGTAATTTACTTGCTGACAGTAATTTTGCTTTCCAAAAATCTTTTCTTTTCCAAAAAGTTTGTGTTCATGGTTAG
The DNA here is from genome assembly GCF_015227805.2 of Hirundo rustica. Classification (NCBI taxonomy): domain Eukaryota; kingdom Metazoa; phylum Chordata; class Aves; order Passeriformes; family Hirundinidae; genus Hirundo; species Hirundo rustica. The sequence goes on from NC_053451.1 coordinate 91,237,563, forward strand.
ATCCATTTTTTTTCTTTTCCCATTGGGTCATCCTTCAATGGTTCAGTACGATAGTCTAGCTTTATTTGAATCTGAAAATGCTAAGATTGTCTGTGGTATAAAAAAGAAATAAAGATGAAACAAAACTGTATTTTTATTGTAGTCATCATTAAACACACACAAAGCTACAAAAAGTATTAAAAAATCATTCAACTCCCATTCTTTGACCCTTTAAAAATATTATTTACAATTATATCACCACTTTATTTGAAAACCCAAATTTGTTTGCAATAGACTTTTGTGAGGATCCTCTTGAGCTGTGAGGGTGTGTGCTGGACTGCAGCCCAAACCATGTGCCTGCCCAGGCAACACTCATGGTGTGGTGCCATCTCCACTCACCATAGGTTGGGATGCTGGGGACAGTGGTTGCTGTTCACACTGACTGAGAAAATAGGTAAGGGATTGGCACATATCTGACACTAACTGTCCAGGCATGTTAGTCTGCTTTTTCTCTAGCCCGATAGCACATGGGAGCAAAGCCAGACCCAAAGTGGAAGAATGCCTCTGGTGGGAGGAATTCCTTCCCTTCCCTGTGGCCCACAATGGCAACGTGCATCTGCCCTGACACAAGGAACCTGGCAGGCTCATGACATGTGAGTCCCACAGGCTTAAACAAATATAAATATCCAGTTCCCTGAGTGGTAACATGTTGGTCTGCAAATTTTCTCTGGCACTGGATTGTAAGCGACAACAGTGCAGTGTGCTGTGAATAGTAGTTAGAAAAAACCAAAAACAGTTGAATTTTATTTTTCTTACTATATCAGTCACTTATCTAGCACACTGGTATAGGACAGTGCAATACCATTTTACTTAATCTAATCAGCTTCCAGTGAGACATACCATGACATATAAAATAATAATTTCTGTGATCTGTGGCTCTTCCCCCTGTGAAGTGAACTAGCAATAAATAGAGTGAGGAACAAGGCAGGAGGAAGAGTGGCCCCTCAGCATAGGCTGCCTATTGAAGAGCATGATGTGGTCTAGACATAAAATGAGATTGTCACAAACTATTTCCCCTGAAGCAATAAAGAAGCAGAGAACTGAAATGTGTCCACTGGTTTTTCTTATTTGCTGTTATTTTAGCTATGCCATACTCTGAAAAGAGGGGAAATAATGTTGCTAGGAGAAGAATCACGTAAAGAGGGAGAGGAGAGGAGAGGAGAGGAGAGGAGAGGAGAGGAGAGGAGAGGAGAGGAGAGGAGAGGAGAGGAGAGGAGAGGAGAGGAGAGGAGAGGAGAGGAGAGGAGAGGAGAGGAGAGGAGAGGAGAGGAGAGGAGAGGAGAGGAGAGGAGAGGAGAGGAGAGGAGAGGAGAGGAGAGGAGAGGAGAGGAGAGGAGAGGAGAGGAGAGGAGAGGAGAGGAGAGGACCTGATCTATTATGTCCCCAGGTAGATCTAAATTCTGTTGCAAGGATTGTGGAGGTGCTCTGCAAGACTGGAAATACCACAACAACTTTCTTATGATGAAAAAGTGATTAGTATTAAATTTAGTATTAAATGTGAGATTTTCATTGGACTGATAGGAAAAAGAGGTTTCATTCAAAGCAGACCCCAAATACAAAAGAGGAAATTTTATATACTTTTCATTACCTGGCCCTGTAATGCAAAGCTTATCTCCACCTTTCACTCTATTTCAATATTATATTCAATCTGTGTCAATATTTTATATCTAAAAAAGATAAAATAATTTTAAGGCAGTTGAACTAAAACATATTTTCAGCTTTCAGCATCTCTTTGAGTTATTTCACTCTTTTTTTGTTGAAATGTTTAATGGAAGGGATGTTGAAAAATGAAATAAACTGAAGAAGTATAACCAGCATCCCAGACAGTGGGGAGAATGCTAAGCTAAATTAGTTATGGTCTCATATGTAATACTCTTGGCAGAGGCTTATATTTGAGATATAAAATGCATGCAGAGGAAGTTTAATCTGGGGACTTTTGTCATTTGGTTGTATTTCAGTAAGAGTGGAAGTATTTGAACAAGTCAGGTATTATCTATCATCTGATGGCATATCCTCCAGGCAAATGATGACTTGTGTGGAGCTTCCAGCAGCCTCCCCACCCCTAGATATTTAATCCTCCACTAGACATTCTTGATGCATGCCCAGTTACTTGTGCATTGCTTAATGGCAGTGTTTGAAGACTATGTCTGGGTAAAAACAGGTATCTGCAGTGGAAAGGTCTGCTTCTGAAGCAGTTCCCACAGTGATCCCGTTTAGCCACTAGAAAACAACAAGACCATAGTTTGCCTTGTCCTTAGCAAATGTCTTAAAAGATTCAGGTGACCTGCACCTTTCACTTAAGTGAGCACACACTTCCCTGACCATGAAGGGAGTCTGGAATGACTAAGTCACATAAAGAGGTCTCTGAGGTTGGGTAAGAAGGTCTCATGTTTTTTGTTAAGATTGGTACAGTTGAACCACAGAAGCTATCTACTGCCACCACATACCTGAGTTTGATACAGTCTTTCAACTCACTTAATGGATAATTGATTATCTAAGTCATTCTTGACTTAGATCAGAATAGAGAGAAATTAAAATCTTTGACAGGCTTTTGGTGGGTATGGGGAGGCTTTTTTAATAAATAAAGTGCCATATACCCCATAGGCTTTTACATATCTGTTGTGTTGAAGTCCCACTTCAACGTGACAGTATCCACTGTCCATTTTCTCCACTGGAAGGAAAGAAGAGAACAAAATAGTCTGTATATTTGATTAGAAGCTATTTAGTACATACTAATTTAATGATTGCTACCGAACAAATAGGGGCATCATAATTGATCTTGCGTAGACCATTATTTTCAAAGATGGGTCCCTTATTAGGTTTTAAGGGTATCTTCAATATGCCTGATATTATTAAAAACAAACAAAACCTACACCATAAACAAACAAAATCCACAAACCACCCAAAACAAGCAAACAAACAAACAAAAAGAATAATACAGTCCTTACATCAAAGAGTTAACAGTGTTGAAGTAGTTTACTTAGCTGTCAAAGCATGATTTACCCCATTTTTCATTGCAGTGTTTTCCATGGTCTTGGAACTTATGAGACCTTCACACACCATAATCCTTCCCTCCTTGCTCCCAACGCAGGGGTTGTTTGGGTGATTGAAACTGATCTGTGACACCGCTGACAGACTCTGCTGCAGGCTAAGAAGTGTTTCGGGCAGTCAGACTCGGTGCTTTGGGAGGCTTTAGACATTCCCGTGGGCGGATCTCGGGCGCCGGCCAAGCACCGCCCGTCACCGCGGCTTCTGTCCATGGTGCTGATGCCCCCGGGAGCCTGCCGGGTTCCCACTTCCCTAAACTGCAAGAGGGAACGGCGGGGAACAACAAAACGGAAGTAAAAATATTCGTTTTACTGGAAAGCCAGTGAAATTTTGGTGTAAATTTTAGTGAGTGAGAGGATTTTATTTCAAATTAATTTAATTAATCTATAATAATTCTTATACACATAAGAATTTAAAATAACCAACCATTTAGTAATTATTCTGTTATTATAATACTAGCATAATTCCTTGTGCCAGTTCATATTTCTTGGAATAAAAGCACAAATCCAGTCTGTAAATTACAAAAACATGTTCAGAAAAAAAAAAAAAAATCTGAAAGAGAAGTATATGCCTTTGGCTTTCTTCTTTTTTCCCCATGTGTTGATATTATTGATTACTCTATGAAGAGAGGAAAAGATCATTTAAACTAGTATATAACCATATTTACTGGTTAAGCACAAGGCACTTTATTGAAGCACTAAGTCAGTCAGGAAGGGCTGCTGAGTTTCAGAAGAACCTCTCATTCATTGATATAAGTTTCATCAGTTTTCCAGGTAAATCCCTTTCTTTTATATTGTTTGAAAGTTACTCCAGGTTTGCAATCTTCTGCTAAAGCCCACAAGGTCTTTTTCTTGTTCTCATTACTTCTAACAGCTGGATGGATAGCCTGTATACCACAGAGGGTGCAATAAATAATGAATCACTTTGAAACATTGCTTTCATGAAAAGTCACATACAAATATGATGTTTACTTGTAATTTGTTTAAGTTATAAAAACACTAGCTGAAAGGGTGACTTCCCAATAAATCTGCTAGAGTACTGGGTAATGGAGCCTAGCTTCTTTCCTTTTCTTATTTTTTAATTTTTCACCTCAGCTAATTTATGACCCCTTTCCAGAATCATACTCTAAGGCACATTTTTTAGCAAATTCCCTCAGCATCTATAGAATTGTCACAAGTTCCTCCAATTTTTGACATCAGTTTTTCCCAGTTTCAATTCAAACAGTAACAAATAATAGAAAAATACCAGCTTTCATGATATTTACATTTGCTTCACACATGTGTCAATACAGGGATCAGTTAGTGAGCTCAGTTAATCCTTTTTTTTTTTTTTTTTTTTTTTTTTTTTTTTTTTTTTTTTTTTTTCCCTGCATAAATAAAAAATAGAAGTAATTATTCATATTAAAAATGGAACTAATCAAAAACTAATCAAAACTGCTAAGAATGATGTACTGAAAGTGTCAGTTTCAGCAGAGCTTGAGTAACATTCATGTATTTTAAGCCAGATACTTAAGCCTTTTACAGATTCACAGACTGGTTTCACAACTATGCAAGCTTCCTTTTTTCTTGACCTGCTCTGACCCAGGTCTGCAGGAACCACAGATCTTGAAAGCTCACATTCTCAATCTCTTGAGTACATCAAGATTAGAAACTGGCCACAATTATGATGGTGAAATGTGGGGTTTTGACACACAGAGAACCTGAAATGCCTTGCCAACAGCAACGAGAGCCCTAGAACTAGTGGTAGGTACAAGGTTTTCTGGTCAATATTGGCCATTCTAAACTCAAACCCTACTTTCAAAATCTTTCTTTCTGTGATCAGATGCTCTTTTATCGAGTATTCTTTGTCTCACAACTGGAATATTTTGGTCATTTACACTCTGCTTTGCAGACCAAGAGTCCTGCAACGAATCTAAGGCAATTGGGGACTCCATTTCATTCCTACAATTCACCCTTTTTTTTTTTTTACATACTGATACAAATTTCACTGAAGTCAGTTATAATTCTGTCAGGCCCTGAAGAAACATCTTTGAATTGGGATTATACACTTACTGATTCACAGAAGATAAACGTGGGGAGGGGGGAAGAAAAAAAAAAAAAAAAAAAAAAAAAAAAGGTGGAATTTGGTTGAAAGATGAAAACATTCTTAAATGAAAGAGGAGATAAGACATTTTTGTCCACAGTCAAGAACTTTTCAGTGAAAGCATTTTTCAGCTTTGAGTTATCTGTTTCAATATATCTGTAGGTACTGAGATTCAGAGTTAAAGAAGTTTGTAGATCTATTAGTGGAAGCACGGAAATCCACAGGTTTATCATGATGAGCAATTAGTTAGCCGTAGGAGAACTTGAATTACTGAAAGTGGAGCCAAACTGCTACATAGTGATGCAAGCACTAAATAGTGATAGCAATGGACATACAAACAGCTAACTCTCTGTTTTAAAGAGATGTCATTACAGATACTGTAAACAAGGTATTTGTATCTAAGCAGCATTGACTGAAACAAATGACAAAGTGATAAACACAGAAGAAAGAACAATACCTTGTATCAGATACATCTGTGTACAAGGGCTACAAAATGCCTAAACACTTGAATCCCTTGAACTGAGATAAGTATGTTTATATTGTATCCATAAAAAGGTCCAGATTACCCTGTTAATCTAGTTGTCTTCCCTTTCTGTTCCAAATAATTTAAAAATGCTTCAAAAGGAAGAGTTTTTCTTGAAATTAGAGGATTTTTTTAATCCCATTGATTCAAAGTTGTTTTAAAACAAGAAAAAATATTCCAGTCACCTTCAACTAAATATTACAGTTCTGTGTTCAATAACACTTCCGAATGTATAATCACTTGTGACTAAAAAGGGCTAGTGTCACTACCATCCTGGGGAAACTGCACATTATTTCAGACCAGAAGTATTGACTTTGTGAGCCTCATCATTAAATGTGTAGGTTTTCTAATTTGACAATTTTACATAAATTCAGGAAAAGTTTAATGAGATTTAACTACCATACATCTTTCACTTAAACACTATCTTTATAAACTTCCGAATAGTCTGTCTAAGATTATGACTAAACCAGAAAACCCATCCAACATATCCTTCACATTTCTCCAATGATATATCTACTATGATACCATTTTCCCACACTAATTACAGGCACTCTTTTCAAATTCCTGGTAGCATTATATGTGGTTTTAAAATCACCTTCTATCAGTTGACACTGATGAGAGAAATTACTTCAAAGGTGATAAAATCAGAATAATCTTACCATTTGTTTTCAATTTGGCTGCAAATGCTAATTCAAGCTTTAACAGTAGAGAAATAATACATTTTCTATTTTTATTTAGACAGATTATTTAATTTGAAAATGCAAAATTGCATTCCTTGTAGATCACCTATAAATTTGATCACAGAATTAAGAAGCAGCTCTGAAATGTGCCCTGATGGCTGTATGCAGCTTACTTGCTGCTAAAAAGCTGACACTTTTTAAAATATTACTGGCTTTTACAGGTATGATTTCCATTTTTGTTTTTCCTCTGTTCATCCATGCACTATGTCTTGCTTATGTTATTTAAGGTATCAGTATGTAGGTACAGACTTTAATGTTCTTGAAGCAATGGAGTAGTGGAGTAAGAGAACTGAGATAAATGTTTGAAGAGACACTGGCCAATTTTAAAGACAGAATTTAAAAGCTCTGTAGAAGGCAGGTATCATGTTTACTCTGAAAACTTCAGGAGCGTGAACAAGCATGGTAATATCATGGTTTAGTGGGTTTCTCCCTGTCAGTGGCTGACCATCTGTATATGCTAAATTTTAATTGTGAAAAAAGAAAAAAAGGGGTTAGTTTAAATTACGTTTTATGTGGTTTTCATAATAAGCTAAGCAGACTTTAACTAGGTTTCTGTAAACATTATACAGGAGAATAAGGAATGGTTCTGGCAAGAGTTCTATTAAAAACTAATTTAAGGCTGATATATTTCTCCTCTTTCTTGAGATTTGCAATTGACTGACACTAGTTTCAACTTTCCTGTTATTACAGACCATGCACACAGCAACAGACTAATTCCTTGCCCAAATACGGTCATCTGACTTGTGTCAATATTTCAGCTCTACAACTCAAAAAATATTGCTTTAAAATTTTTTAAAGGGTTTGATTTCCCTAATTTTGAAATCCTCACAAAATCCAATCAACTTTTCAAGATTTTTTCCTTGAGAAATCATTTATTCTCTAGCCAAAATAGATGGACAGTAATGAAGAGAAGCTGAGTCCAAAGAGTACCAGTTTTTGACAAAAAAACCTACCCAGTGCAACAGAGGAAATGAATTTTTAATGCTTGGGATCAGTTACTGATAGCGATACCTGAAAGGGCAGTTTTTCACTTTGTTCTCACTAGATATTTCCAAGGAAATATTTCCAGTTTAATCACTGTGGGATTTTCAATTATTTTTGTGAGTTCCTACTTGGTCAAAATTATGCTCTGAAAATCATGTTTGTCATAAGAACATGAACACCATACCTACTAATAATAGTAACATCTAAAGTAAAGATCATATAGTATCTTTGGATCATACTTAACAAAATTTAGTTTCTGTGTGGTTTAGTTTACTTCTTAGGAGCTTTACTATTTGTTTTATTTTTGTTTGGTTTTAATTCAATTTGCTTTCTAATTTTTTTGTAGATGGTGGTATCCATGGATTTACTCATCAGAAGTTCATCATGAGAAAGAAACAGTCATCAGAGGCTTTACCAAAATTCTTTAGAGGTTTCCTCTAAAGACACAAGTCCTATCAGAACAAATTTCAAAGCAGCATAATGCGGGGTGGTGTAGGTTTTTGGTGAAGGTAAAGAAGCACATTTTTCTAAACTAGTCTGAAACTATTAGGGTAAAGGTCTCTTCCATGCTGTTATCAAAAAAAAAAAAAAAAAAAATCCTTCCTGAACTAAGTTTGAAAACTTAAATTTCCTGAAATGGTTTCTCATTTTCACAGGTTTGTTTTTTTTTTTTCCCAAAACCATAACGGAAAATTTTCTAGTAAATAATGGACCATTTGAATACAGACAGGTTAACATCAAGCCCTCATGACTGGCACAGAAGGGCCAAGTAACAAAATGTGAAAAACAGCTGATCATGGATTAAACTCATCTTTTTGTTTTCTTGCACCCTTTTCAGTTCAAACCTAAATTCACTACAAGCCATCTTCACCATGGTTTCAGAATTTTCATATAATCAGTAATGGCTCCAAAAGTGGTTCAGAAACTTCTCTCCTTCCTTTGCTTTCTCCTTTTGCTCTGGGATTTCTTGTGACATGAGACTTGATTGTTTCAAAGATGTGCAAACAGACTTGTGGCCCATTGGTGCATCAGTGTGCTGATGACCGTGTGACTTTATCTGCTGGGATGAAGCACTGGCCTCCACTCACCACACTTCTCTTTCTGCTCTGGGGTTTACTTGGTTTTCTGTTTCCTGTGTGGATGAAAATTACTAAATTTCAATATCATAATGCTCATGTAGGCATGTTCCTTCTGTCTTGGGTGTGTGATTGGTCACTGTCACTCCATAAGTTGTCATACAAGGTGAATTATAAATGGTAGACGTGCTATCCTGTAGCTGAGGGTGTTCTTATGCCAAAGGTCCACCAGTTCAAAGGCCCTTTGCTGTGAGCTTGATAAATGGTGGGTCTCCATTCAGACAGATTTATTGCTCAGGGACAGATTTCCCCAGAAACCCAACAGGCATTTCAATCAACTTGATCTCATTTAGTTCATAGTATTCACAGAAAGGTGGATCTCTGGTTTATCTATTCCCTTTTATTGGGCCTACCTCACTTATTAAAAAAAAAAATCAAAAATCAAAATAATGACATGCATTACTTTTGAATAGCCTGCCAAACAGACACTTACATTATGTCTGGTATTAAAAACCCATAGTTTGCATTCTAGTTTTATTTTGTTACAGTTATTTTGCTTATTTCTTATGTTGTTCACTGCTGATGATCAGCAATGGAGGAAAGAATAAAGGAAAATATGCCGCTTCTACACCACTTTACATTTGCTTAGGACTTGTTGCATTTTTGATGGAGTTTTGGTGTCACTGGCTTCTGGAAACAACTGGGAATATCAGTATTCAATATTTATAATAATGCACATCTTCATTACTTTCTTAATTTTAATTAGTATAATTAAAATATAAGAGTTCACCATAAAGTAGTATATATTTGATCTGATTTGCTCTTATTTACAAAGTAAAACAGGAAAAATGCAATACAGATAGTGCCAGGGAAAGAAAAAATAGAACACACTCTATTTTATCTTTCAAGCCCTTAATTTCAACTTTTTAATGACAGCTTTCTTACAACAGGTATTCAAAATTCAGTACAGGTTGCCCAAAATTTCTCACAATAAAATGGTTATTTTTAATTCCATACAACTTTGCCAGGCACCAGGCTACAAGCTGAAATTTTTCATGCCAGATGTCTGACTTAGATTGAATATTGATCTTCTTTTCTTCAGAATTTCAGGGGAAAAAAAAAAATTAGTTGTTTCTCAGATTTGCATAAAGCAGAAACAGAAATTGACTGGACCTATCTTTTAAATATATGTCTCTACAAAGGTGTCATGTATTCCCTTAGTGTGCTCTGTAGATAAAATTATCTGTATTTTTGAAGCACTAATTCTGTGCACCACAGAAACCCATAGAAAATCACCAGTTTTATTTTCACTGCAAAGTTTGAATTGAAGGGTACTTGTAAAGCCACAAGGTTAATGAGAAATATAAAAAGAAATAGTGATGATTAACTCTTATTGGAAGAGACTGGCATCTCAAAGAAAAATTAGTATGTGACTATGCAGTTAAAGACTCAAAAGTACATGGACAAGAGGAGATTCAGATTTCACACATAGACTTAACTCTGCTTCTCTTATGTTTTTAAGTATTAAACTTTAGATTCTTATAATTCTTTGTTTTGTTTTGCTTGTTTTATACTAAAAAGTGTCTGGAACTATGGCACAGTATTAAAAAATGCATCACATAGCATTTGTCACACGTAGCAATGGGGAACAAAGCAAAACAGAGCCCCTTATGCATCTGAAGAAGATCGCTTTATTGTAGAAATCTCACCCTTTATAAACCTTTCTTCTCTAGCTGACATAACTAAAACCAAACAGTGACCTAACAGAATCCAACAGAAAGAAGGTGCCCATTGGCTGGCCCAGCTGCAGTGCTGCTGTCCACACATTCCACCACCCAATCACCTTTCTGCTCATACACTGCCCACACATCCCTCCATCCAATCACCTTTCTGCTCATACACTGCCCACACATCCCTCCATCCAATCACCTTTCTGCTCATACACTGCCCACACGTCCCTCCACCCAATCACCTTTCTGCTCATACGCTGCCCACACATCCCTCCATCCAGTCACCTTTCTGCTCATACTCTGCCCACACATCCCTCCATCCAGTCACCTTTCTGCTCATACGCTGCCCCACGTCCCTCCACCAATCACCTTTCTGCTCATACGCTGCCCACACGTCCCTCCACCCAATCACCTTTCTGCTCATACACTGCCCACACATCCCTCCATCCAATCACCTTTCTGCTCATACACTGCCCACACATCCCTCCATCCAATCACCTTTCTGCTCATACACTGCCCACACGTCCCTCCACCCAATCACCTTTCTGCTCATACGCTGCCCACACGTCCCTCCATCCAATCACCTTTCTGCTCATACGCTGCCCACACGTCCCTCCACCCAATCACCTTTCTGCTCATACGCTGCCCACACGTCCCTCCACCCAATCACCTTTCTGCTCATACGCTGCCCACACGTCCCTCCGCCCAATCACCTTTCTGCTCGTACGCTGTCCATGCGTCTCTCCAGCCTCAATTCCAACTCTCCCCACTCCTGACTGCCTCTCATCCTGCAGCTGACTCTCAACCACCCAGCCTGCATCTGTGCCTTTCCCATAGGGCCTGCTGGTGAGAACAAACCTTAAACGCTTTCACAATTATAAACCAAACCCTACGGTCACAGTAAAAAAAAGTCTGTTTCTTTGACACTTTATCCAGTTTACTATCAAAAGAGTCACATCCATGGTCTATACTCTCTGGAATCCTAAAAGCTCGGAACCTCGGCTGTATCTTCCCAGCGAGGTAACCGAGGACTGCAAATAACCAGCAAATACATCTTCCAAAAGGGTTCTCATCCAGGTGGGGTTTTCATGAGCCATTGAGCAAATGGACAGAAAATCTCTTTGGGAACGCCATGATAATCAAGAAATTGTGGAAGGAATCTAATACGGATACTACCCCCAAACCACAAGATGGATAGGTCCTTTTTTTTAAAATAATTCTATATAAAACTTTCTGTAAGTGTCAGGAAAACTCTAAATACAGGCCTTAAACTAAGCAGTAGTAAAAGCTTTTTTTATTAAGGGAGCACACCCCAAAACCCAGGAGTTGGTTATTTGTTGTTGTTTGTTTTTTTCTTAAGAATAATAGTGGTTTTAAGTAACTCTGTAATCCAAAATCATAAAATGCATAATTATTTCATGAAAATTTTAAACATAGAAATCTATGAGAAATTAGAATTTTGCCCCAAAAATTTATATCGCCATATAGATAATTATTGTTTAGATGTCCTACATCATGACTTAAACCTGTGACTTCTTTCATATTGTGAGTTACAGCCCTCCACATAAATGTTTACTGGAAGTAAACTTCAGTTTCTGTCCCTCACATTTCCTATTATTTGAACTCCTCCGAGAGAACTAGAAGGAAGCATCGAAAAACAAAACAAAACAAAACAAAACCAGGTGATTGTTTAGTCTAATTTTCCCTTAAAAAATGGGGTTTTATTTTTATCAGCTCAGTTAGTTGTATCCAGGATGACTTTTTCCCAAGCAAAGTCTTGGTGATGGACAGAGATTTAAAAATTCAAAAATCTGTTCTATTACCAATAGGGAGTCCATATAACCATATGTGGGCTCAATGAATCTTTGTAAATATTGTACCATTTCTGCTTAAAAGAGAGGTATTGTACATGAAAGCTAACTTGCATGGTTTCCACAAAGCACTCCTTAATAACTGTATCAAAAAATGTGATTAAAAGCAGGAGTCCATGTCAACTTTCATAAAATCGTAGAATGGTTTGTGTTGGAATGAACCTTAAAGATCATTTATTTCCAACCCCCCTGCCATGAGCAGGGACACCTTCCACTAGAAAGTGTGTCCTTTCTTAAATATAAATAAAACTAAATTTCAGGATTTCTTTTCAAACAGCATATTTTCAAGCTATGCTCTTTTTTTAAAAAAAAAAAAAAAAAAAAAAAAAGTTTAGATGCAGTGCAATTGCTTTAGAAAACAAAACCTACCAATGTACTGGCTCTTTTCCTGGAAGAGATGACCTCAGTTCTAAGTATTTAGACAGCAGAAGTAACTCTCTTTGGAAATGTGGTCAGGTCTGATATGGAATCAGTCTTGCAGTTGCATGAAATATCTCTAGCACCAAAGCATGTCTTTTCCCAAGGGATATAAAATTTGCTGTGCTCATTTGTGCTCACTCTCAGATACCATGAGAACTGAGCTCTGTGGGCTGTGGCTGATGGAGGCTGTTGGGGTGCAGCTGGCAGAATGCACACAGGGATCCAGCGTAGCACAGTCCTCTCCCAAAACAAAGCACCAGAAACCTACCTGATATAGTAGTAGTAGATGAGAAAAGAAGTGACAGTAAATTATTAAATCAACTAATATTCACTAAAATAATTGTCTCAGTCCTCCTCAGCTACATCCTGGTGAAGGCAATTTCAAAGCCCAAAGCCATAATAACTGAAGGAACCTAGAGCTTAAATGGAAATCACATGAGAGGATGTGCAATTTAACTTATTCATAGTTAAGTAACTACAGGAGTAAAGCCGACATGTAAGGCAAAACTTGGACAGTTGATTCATTGGGTGGATAGTTGCAAATCATGCTAGAGCAGCAAAGAGACAAAACTTGTAACAAGAGCCTACATAAATTAAAAAGGTGTTCAGGATTTGTTTTAATGAATTTTGTTAAAATATAATTTATTTAAAATTAATCATTTTCTAGAAATAATTATAATAAAAATAATTTTCCCATTCCAGTTTCATAAAAAAGTTTTAATGTAACCCACTAAGTACAAAAAAAAATTTGTTATAGTCTTCATTGAAGATCAGAGTTGGGATTTAATTTCAGAAAGGATTTTTTTTCCTTTGGTTAATATTATTTTAATTTGCCTAAGACAGGCTTGAGCCATGCTTTGCATTGTCATGATTTTTTTTTTTATTAAAGCTGAACAAAACCAGACTACAATGTAATTTAAAATTTGTGTGAATTTAGTTTAACATCTGTTTTAGTATCCAAGCATTTTCTATCATATTTTACTTGCTAGAACTTGATTTTTTTTCCTGAGACACCCTCATTGTTTCCAAAGAGATGTATGACTTTTACCTACTATTTATGTGTGTGTGTGTGTGTGTGTGTGTGTGTGTGTGTGTGTGTGTATATAAAACACCTTTAAATACCTATTTGTGTTTCCTCCATGGCAGTATTTCTGTTTAGATGATGCCTCAATGCTCACCTGTGTCTAAGGTAGATCTCAGCTGCCAACTACTTGGAGGAGGTTTTTACTGCGCACTCCCAAGGCAAGCATTGCACCGGTAGAATCACAGAATAACCCATGAGTCTGGCTGATAAAAATGGTAACGTTTCTAACCTTTAATTCTTTGGCCGCCTTTATTTGGGCTTCTCAACTGAGGCCAGACCTGAAAGCAGTCTTATGCACACAATCAATTTATGAGTGCACAATAATAATTTATTGCCCGTGAGGCACATAATAAACGGCTGGGGCTAACGTGGTGTGATGTGCTCAGCAGTTCGTGAGCAGGCAGACAAAGCTGCTCTGCTAGCCAAGCCAGCCAGGCTGTTGGCAAATATGCAGGAAAGTGCCAGCCCTTGGGTCGTTCTTTGCAGTGGACTGAGCTTTTATGGATTGCCACCCTTCTCCTCTCTGATCTTACACGTTCCCATATTGCAGTTTTCCTCCTGAACCTAGGATGATTTCAGATTTTCTGCTTCAGGTTAGTTATTTTGCCGGTAGCATTTCTGTGCTCCTGTGGGCTTTTTATTTCTACTTTTCAGCTTGCAGGAGCCAATGGTACATGTTAACTGCCTCTCAAGAGCTGACAGAGAATGCCACAGATCAGCATGAACTTCCCTTTGTTAAAACTGGGGCAAGGGTGTATGTGGGCCCTCTTTGCACATGTATCCTTATTCTCAGCACTTAGAACCTCCCTGTCCAGCATCATTTGGAGACAGAGAGCAAAAGTGCAAGCGCAGGAAAGCTGGTATGACCGTAGCTCTGCACATGAGGTTTATAAGAGCCATGGGGAAAGAAAGAAAGAAAGAAAGAAAGAAAGAAAGAAAAAAAAAAAAAAAAAAAAAAAAAAAAAAAAAAAAAAAAAAAAAAAAAAAAAAAAAAAAAAAAAAAAAAAGAGAGAGTCTCCCAAAGAACTAGCTGTCCCAGGTCTGGGAAAGGCCAATGCATGTTCAACCAGGTTTGGAAGGGAGATGTGGCAAAAGATGACCAGCCTCTCATAGGCACACCTTGGCCTGGTGCTTGCCCAGTGCTAGACCCAGGCAAGGAAAGGCTGCCAGGGAGGGTGAGGGGAGCATAGAGCTCATCTACCCTCTCCCTACCTCTGCTCTCTTCCCTTTCTCCATCGCTCTTTTCAATATGTCTTTTTAGATCAGCCCTTTCTTTTCTTCCTCTTTACCGTTGGTTCAATACGATCCTATTCCTTCCTGTCTCCCCTCATTCCCTTTTGTCTTCTCACCTCAATTTCACTTCCTAACCCTGCTTCCCTGCCATGACACGACAATCAGTCTCCCTTGAGTCATCCTTACTTCCCCCCAACGTCCCCTATCACTCTGACGTCTTTCCCCCTTCCTCCCCCCAGCTCTGACGGACGCGGTCCTCTCACCCCACTGAACCCTCCTCCTTTATAAAGGGATTTTCCTCTTTTTAATCCACGAGACCCCCGTCGCCGCCTCAGCGCTCGGCGCACCGTCGGCACCGCCGGGCAAGAGGCGATCCTTCCTTCGCTCCTTCCCTCCCCCCGCCAGCGGGAAAGCCCCGGGCGGGGACGAAGCCCCCGGCGGCCCGGCCCCGGCCCCGGCCCGGCCCCGCGGGATGGGCGGCCGTGCCCCGCGGGCTGCGGGGCGGCGCGGCGGCGGAGCGCAGGTGGGCGGCGGGCGCGGGCTCCTCTCGCTGCCCGACGGCGCGGGGCGGGGGCGCGGCGCAGGGCGCCTCGGCGGAGCGCGGAGCCCCCGGGAGGTAGGGCTGGCTCGGCCGGCTGGCCCCTCCGGCGGAGCCGTCGGGAGCGCGGACGGGTCCTGCCGGCGCGGCCGTGCGAGAGCGAACGCGGAGCGGCGGGGCCAGGACCGGGAGGGGGCTCCGGGAGAGGCTGGGTACGGGGCTGCCGCTGTTCTGCCTCGCTCGGGAGTTCGCTGTCGCTCGCTGTCTGCCCCGCTGTAGTGCGTATACTTCAACATTTCTGCCTTCCGACAGCTTTTAAGCCTTCCGTGTGCTTCCCATATTGTGAGAGAACAGATTCGTGCGTTTCATGCCGGACAATTAAACGTTGCAAAAAAGAAATCGCAGAATTTAAAATACGGGAGATGTTACAAGGGGGACAAGACTCAGCATTCCAATGCAAACACTTAAAAGATGTGGTTTGCTGTTGTAGCTATTACTTATACGTAGCTCTAGTGTGACTTAAAGCAGTTTTATCTTCAAAACAGAGATTTTTGTAATAGTCCACATGGCCAAGATCTTCTATCTCTTGTACCAAACTAGTCTGTGACTGAAGAGTTCCCAGACATTGAGGACTTGCTGATACCAAAATAATTCAGTGCTCAATAACTGACTTCTAAGGATAGTGTAGCTTTCAGCCACGTCATTCATTTCCCTTTGTGTTCAGAGACTATAACCACTGGTTGTTGCTCCACAGGCGTTTTAATTGGCATGTGACATTAATCTCAATTACATCTGAAATTCTCATTTCATAAATTCACTGGAATACTTTCTTTAATAACTGTCTGAGTGGTTTTGTACACTGATTCTAAAAGGCAGGCATGTTAAAAGCAGACCTATTATTGCATTCTCTCCAGAGGTCTTAATGAAATAGCGATAAAAGAAACAGCTGTTACTTCAACATGGCTTTCCATGTGGAGGGACTCGTGGCCATAATTGTCTTCTACCTGGCAATCCTGGCAGTAGGGATATGGGCTGCTTGGAAAACCAAGAACACCAGCAGTGAAGGAGATCGCAGCGAAGCTATTATAGTCGGTGGAAGAGACATTGGTTTGCTAGTTGGTGGATTTACAATGACAGGTATGTAAAAAACCACCTTTTTGTTTCCTAGCCAGCGTATAACTTGTCAGTTTTCCATCTGAATGAATTGCAATCAGCGTGTTGAGTAATGCAAAGTGGGTAAAATATACTTGATTTTTATCCAATTGTTTAATGAACAGCCAAAGGTAGCATCCTCATAAGAACAACAAATAATTGTAAATCTTAGAGGAAGAATATATTTTCATTAGTTTTCATATATTTTCATTCCATATTCATCTGTAGATCAGATATGTTTGGGACAAAAGTATGGAATTAATATAGATTAATTAGAAAGTTTTAAAATAACGGTTATTGTTTTTTAAACCATCCATATTTGTGCATTATTCTTGGGTTTGTTTAATCTGAGTAAAACAAAGTTTATAGGGGAAAAGAATGGTGGGAAAGGGAGAGTGTACAACATAAATTAACTTTCTAAAAGAAAATTGGCATAACTCCAAACTTGTAATTGTACAAATTTCAGCAAACTTATTTTGTGGCTTCTTTAAGCTTCTTCTTCAGCAGCTGGACAAAATAATGCATTACTCTCAATAGTAGTATCAGTAAGAAAAGGCTGGGTGAGGAAGGAAGGAAGAGCTCTTCACTGATTTTGTAAACAGTGTTCTCTGGCTCTCAGAGCCAGTCAAACCAGCTGTCTTACCAGGGTAAATAAGATAGTCACAATACCATCCAAAATCTCAAAACTTAGATTATGATATAGGAACAAAAATAGAGTATAGGATGAGTGAATTAGTCCACCATTATATAAAGGCAAATTAATTTTTAGGCATGCTTCTTTTTTTTTTTCCCCCTTAATTTAATCTAAATCCTGTTCAGGCAATGCTCTTTCTTTTGGTAAATTGAATTTATCTGACTACATTTATGTTTTGCTGTTTTGCCATTTTGCCCAGCTCTGCTTTCACAATTATCTAATAAAGAAGAGCTAGGTAAAACGAGGGCCAAAACTCTGCATTCTTTATTTGAGATAAATTCACATTCTTTTGCAGGGGCATTTTGCTCATTCAAGGACTGAATATTTAGATATTGAATAAAAAATGTTTGCAAAAGTCAATAAAGTTTGAATACAGTCAGATGTTCTACTTTTTGCACTGTGCTGTAATTTACTGTGTCACAAATCCTTTAGCTTCTAGTGCATAAGACATGATAAGAGTCTGCTCATAGCAAGAGCAGGTTAGATAACTTTCTGCTGAATGAAATATTTCAAGAGCACTGAAACCAGAATATTTTGTAGAAATGTTGGTTGCCACGAAACGATAAACATCAAATCAGGAGAGTCGAGATAAAAAAGGCAGTTCCCACAGAAGTGGCTACGACTAACAGCTTTGCATATAGAAGATACAAATTCTGGTCTCCTTAATCCTATTTTGCAGGAAAATTTTGTGTAACAGCTGAAGCACAGATGAGATCTGAACTGGGATTTCCTAATATCTCAGGCATGTTCTGTAGCCACCACAATTCACACCCACACATGTTCATCCTGTATTGTGCGAATTCTAGAGATGGCACAGCATCTCATCTTTGCACTTTGCAGTAGAATATCAGACTGATCCCAAAGCCTTCAGGTAGCTGAAACTCTCAGGAACTTTATACTGTCAGGGGTGACACTCTTTTTCCTCTATGCCTCCCTTAAATCTGGCAGTTAAAGCTTGATGTGGGCAACTACCTGCAGTTTCAGTTGTAGCAAACCACGTCTGGCGCATAAAGCAAGACCTGGGCACAAATCTGCTGAGCGAGGGGCTAGTCTGATTTTTGTCTCAGTGAGGGTGTTTGGGGTGCTCGGTTTCTAAAGTCAAAACAAAACAATTATGAAAGTAAGCTGATGAAAATCCACAATAATTTTTACAGGTTGATACTTTTTACAAAATGGACACATTATTCAAGGGCATACTTGCTTTTCAAAAAATGGTCGACGCTGATTTTCCCCTCACAGCCACGACTATTCGCAATACATGACTATTCCAACATAGTCTTTATATTTTTCAGGTTTAATTGTCTAAATATAAATTAGAAAGCAAAGCCTGCCCCACAAATGAAAAAAAGAATTGTTTCAAAGATCTCCAGAAAGGATGTTTTTTGTATGTACATGAAGCACTTTGGGTTGTGAGATAAGGCCTTATTCTCTCTTTTTTCCTGAGACAAACTCTACAGCGTTCCACGGGTATTGGCTATGAAAGTGGTAGAAGTCTCTAGGGTTATTTAGTGGAGAGGATGACAGCACTTAGCCTATAAATTTAAAATAAAATTCAGAACATAAGCATCGAAGTCAAGATTCCAGAGTAATTATAGCTGATTTTCTAAACAACATTGAAAAATCTTAAAACACTACCTATGAATAACAACTGTGCATATTTTTGGATATATGCTGCAGTCCTAAAGAAGAAAAAACTGTATCAACCAGGTACTGAACTACTGAACACAATGCCTGTTGAAGATTGAGTGTGTCTGCAAGTAAGAAAATAGGAAGAGTGAAAAGTTTGAATTGTGGATGGATCACAGCAGCTCATATTAAAAGGAAATAACATTGTACCATAATAGACACATTTAATCTGTGTATAATTTTTAAATAATTATACATAAAATTTTGCATTAAATACTAGTAGTCCTTATTTTTGTGAATGAATTTTTTTAAGAAGTGATATCTGCAACAAAATTGAATCTAATTTGATTTTTGTGATTGAGTTTAAACCTCAAAGGAAATAGTTGAGATTACATAACTAAATGCTCACAAACATGACCCGAAAGGTCTAATAATCTATTGATGTAATTTTTGCATTTTAGTTCAATAGAGCTGCATACACTTCCAAATGAAAAAGAAATATTACACAACCCTACTTTATTCAAATCCTTGGATCAGAATTTTCATTTTACAGAACTTCAGGAGTTTATTAAATTATTTGAGTGGTCAGACAAGGAATTGTTCCTGAGGAAATGTCAAAAAAATTTGGTTTCCTAGTATATATCAATATATACCAAGATCAACTTCTGTGTGTCTCACAGGAACTAGAAGAAAAATTGCACTCCTTGCCCTTGCTATTTCTATGATCATTTCTTACGGTGCATGTTTTAAATGGATGTTGGTATTTGCTGCATATTTTGTTCTTCAGATGGCAGGCAAAGAGAAGATTAAAATGGATTACCACATGAATGCTTCCATAGATTATTAGATATAATATTATTTTTGGCTGATTTAGGTAGAAACAAAAAGAATTTCACCAAAAATAAATGGATTAAACTATCTTTAAGTTGTGGCTTAGCAAATGAGGACCAGAAAATTAATATCTAAGGTTCAAATCCCATCCTATTTTATCCTTTTATTTCATTTCTAATGTATTTACCTGTGTCAGTGTACGTGTTGACTATCCATTCACCCCCTCAGAAAAAGGCATGTAACACCTTCCTAGAGTTCAGTAGTCCTTGACAGGTGTTCCAGAAAAGTGGTGTGCACAGGAAAATGGATTAGCAGCAATTTTTCAAACCCCAATCCAGAAATCAAGAAATAAAGTTAAAAATAAGTGCTATAACCTTCGTGCCACCTTACACAGCAATATCTGTCTGCAGGGCAAACAATGGAGGGTAATGACCCCTATAACATCACACAGCAGGGAATTGACTTGATCTCTTCCAGAAGAAAATAAGGGAGCTAGGCATGGCATCCAAGTGGCCCTTGGAGAACTTCTGTAGGAACTGTTGGCAAGTCAATGCTGGAACTGGAAGCCCCCTTCACCACAGCTGCACAACATTGGACATCTGTCCTTGACTATGGGATATTATTCCCACCTGTAACCAAGTATATAATTAATGTAGAATTCATGCTTATGCATTTTCTAGGGAAAGAGACAAATATGCTTCTCTTTCTAAGTATTTACTTTTTGATATTGTACACGGGTGCTTATTCCATAAGACTATGCTGCTTGAGACACAATAGGCAACACACATCCCAGGTAGTCACGGATTTTTCTGTACAGAGTGGCGTCCCTCAGGGGTCCATACTGGGACTATTCAGTGGCTTTCAAGGGGAGGTGGACAATGGGATTGAGGGCACTCTCAGCGAGGTTGCAGATGACACCAAGGTGAGTGCTGTGGTTGATACTCTAGAGGAAAGGGATCCCATGGAGATGTAGCTGGCCCAGTGTAAGAGGCCAAGTGTAAGATCCTCCACCTGGATCAGGGCAAACCCAAATATAGATACAGGGTGGGTGATGGGTGGATTAAGAGCAGCTCTGTTGAGAAAAACTTAGAATCACTGAACTGTAAAATCATCAGGATTGGAAGAGACCTTTAAGATCATCGAGTCCAAATGTCAACCCGACACTAGCACTGTAACCCCTAAACCACATCACCCAGTGCCAGATCCAGACACCTCTTAAACACTTCCAGGAACAGTAGCTCCACCACCACCCCGGGAAAACTATTCCAATGCCTGACCACCCTAACAGTCAAAATTTTTTCTCTTTAACATCTAATCTGAATCACACTTGTCCCAGCTTAAGATCATTTCACTTGTCATTTCACTGCTGGCATGGTAAAAGAGACTGGCCCACATCACTACATCCTCTTATCAGGCAGTTCTAAAAAGAGCAATAAGGTCCTACCTTTCTCAAGACTAAACATACCCAGCTGCCTCAGTTGTTCCTTATCAGACATGTTTTCTAGACCTTTCACGAGCTTTTCCACCCTTTGCTGGACACACTTCAGCACTCAATGTCCTTTTTAAAGTGAGGGGCGCAGAACTGGACACAGTACTAGAGGTGTCGAGTACAAGGGGATGATGTCTTTCCTGGTCCTGCTGGCTGCACTGTTACTGTCCTGTAGGCCAGGATGCCACTGGCCTTCTTGGCCACCTGGGCACACGTTGGCTCATGTTCAGCTGCTCTTGACTATCACCCCTGGGTCCTTTTGTGCCGGACCGTTTTCCAGACACTCTGTCCCCAGCTGGTAGCACTGAGCTGTTGTGACCAAAGTCTAAGACTCAGCACTTGGTCTTGTTGAACCTCATGCAGTTGGCCTCAGCGTACCTGTCCAGCCTGTCCATATCTTACACTCCTGCAGGTCAACACTCTGACCCAGCTTCATGTTATCTGCAGATTTGCTAATGGTAGACTTAATCCCCTCATCCAGATAATCAGTAAAGATATTAAACAGGACTAGGCCCAACACTGGTCTCTGGGACAGGCTGAGAGGGTTGGGGTTGTTTAGCCTGGAAAGGAGAAAGACCTCTGCAGACCTTACAGTACGTAAAGGGGGCTTATAGAAAAGATGGGGATCAGGGCATGTAGTGATAGGATGAGTGGTAGAGGTAAGGAAGTGAAGGGTAGATTTAGATTATATATTAGGAATTCTTTACTGTTAAGATGGTGATGCACTGGAACAGGTTGCCCAGAGAAGTTGTGGATGCCTCATCCCTGGAAATGTTTAAGGACAGGTTTGACAGGGCTTTGAGCAACCTGGTCTAATGAGTGGCATCCCTGCACATCACTGAGGGGTTAGAAATAGATTTTTAAGGTCCCTTTCAACCCAAACAATTCTATAATTCTAGAACTCTGGTAGGCAAATTATCAGTCTTTCCTCTATCTTAACTCACACTGTCAGGAGTCACAAAATCCCATATGTTTGACAACTTTTTATGTAGATTATGTCGCCTTGGTCTTCTCATTAAGGATCAGCCTTAACCCTTCTTCTGCAAGTGGTCCCATATGGGCATCACTCACCCCTCATCTCTGTAGTACACAATAGCTCTTGATAACAAAAGTCTACTCATAACAGGTCTCCTTGGGTCACTTCTTTTGTTTCAATCTTTCTCTGCACGCACACCTCTCATAAAAGTCCATTATACCATTTCCAGCAACAGAATGGTCCATTCCTGTGTTTCAAATTGCTGAAAGGGGGACAACTGTAATTCTGTGGTTGCTGGAGACCTTTGATTCTAAAGCCATAGTGCAATTCAGCAAAATACCCTCTAGTACTATTTGAGAGATATCACAGCCAAGCGGAAGAGTGGTTATTTAGCTCTTAATAAAATTTCTTAAGGAATTTTATTACATTTTCTTA
Organism: Hirundo rustica; assembly: GCF_015227805.2. Lineage (NCBI taxonomy): Eukaryota > Metazoa > Chordata > Aves > Passeriformes > Hirundinidae > Hirundo > Hirundo rustica. The sequence continues at coordinate 91,260,134 of NC_053451.1, forward strand.
ATTCATTTTTCTCTCCAATTGTTTGTCTTAAACACAAAATCAAGTTTGTTTGTACAATGGTGGATGATGTGAAAATTCTGAGGAATGTTTAGGGAAAATACATTTCAAACTATTGTGACTTTTTACACAGAAACCCTAGCTATTCTCAAATGAAAAAGTAAAGGCTTCTGACACAAACCAAAACATCATTACAAAAATCTAGGACTTGCCATGGTCTGTCTGCCCTTGTTCAAACTGCAAAGTTAGATTTACAAAACTCATTATACTCATTATACAGCAGAGTTAATAAAAAAATTTTTTGCAAGAAATCTGCAAACAGGAAGAAATAAACCTTATTACTTAATTTGTTATGAAGTATTTTTGCAGATGTAATCACAATACATTTCTATGTTGGAGTTTTTCTCTCATATGTACCACTGATCCCAAATTCTCAAATGCAGAAACTTCCCATAAAGGCAGAGAATCAACTCATTAAGTGTCAGAGGTTGGTATATTAAAAATACTGCTTTTTGGAGAGCGAGATAAAATCAGAAATATTGGAGATAACACATATCCTTTATGTAATATGGCTCAAGGAAGCATAAAATAAAAGAATCAAAGTTTAGAACTTAAATAGCAACAAAACAGGACCACAACTCTATAGAGAAATATTTTGAGAACTCAGAGTTTATTAATATGCTCCATGTAGCAACAATTTAAAATTTAACAGGGTTTAAAATTTGGTTTTTTTCTATGAAGGTCACAGTAAATAATGTGTTCATTAAACTTCTGCCTAATTTAAATGTTCTTCTTCAGACTCCCCCTTATACCACTGCTTCATTTGTACTAACACAAACAAAATAATATATAAGTAATGGGGGACTCAGCCCTCACATCTTCACTGACTGTACAGAGACTTAGACACTTTAATGGTTGCCATTTGACTTGGTTTTTTCATATGCTTAGGCTGTAAATTCAAATTAGGGCTGCTTTTAATAAAAGAATGTCATGCCTGGCATTTTTATTGTTCATATAATAAAAAATAATCATATCATAAAGAATGACAATTTTATTATATGATGTGTGAGCTTTTCTTTCTTTGTTTGTGGACATTAAAGACTTTTCTATCTCTTCCTTTTCAGCCACATGGGTTGGAGGAGGTTACATCAATGGGACAGCAGAAGCTGTGTATGTCCCAGACTATGGTCTAGCTTGGGCTCAGGCCCCTATTGGATATTCCCTTAGCCTGATTTTAGGTAAGGAAAGACTAAAATTAATAGTCCTTCATTTTAAAGAGTTCTGATGTCTGGTCCATTCTTTGAAATTAAAAAAAAACAGAGTCTGATAAAAGGTTGCTGAGGTAAACTGGATCCCTTCTTCTGGTAGATCTGGCTACTGAACAATAAAACAAAACAGAAAATCTCTATAAATAGTTTGATATCTCAAATCTCCTAAACTTCTTGTCAAGACCTATTTGATTGTTAAAACCACATTCTTGGGGGGGGGGGGGGGGGGGGGGGGAGAGGGGGGAGGTGGAGAGGATAGAGGGTGGGGAGTTGTGTTTAAATTATCAAGAACAAGTTTTATATATTCGAGCTTTCTTTAGTTGCTTTTATGATCTGGAACACGACACAGGTGACCAGGTATAAGTGCACCTATAAATCTTGGAATTAGACAGATATCCTTTTGGGTTAGGAAAGTGCTTATACTTTATAGATCTCCACCAAGAATCTAGGCAACTTTTCTAATTTTGTGTAGGAATTATGTATCACATATTTCCTTAGACTGGAAACTATTTTCTTCAAACTGGAACATACAATCTCTTAAATGTAATACAAAACTCTAAATCATATGTCAGAATGCAAATGCAGAATCCAGATACATGCAGGATCAGAGTGTAAAATACTGACAGCATTTTAAGTTTTAATGCTGCAATAATTATGCAACTGTTTAAAAAACATGTTGTTACAGAAAAAAAGGTCCTGTGTTTTTCATATTTCCTTGACGTGACTGATATACTCACCTTGCTAATATTACTTGACCTCTCAGTCTATTTTGAGTATATTCTCAGGGTCTTCCTACCTAATCTGTCCCTTTGTTTCCTTTGGTTGCTTATCCAGATCCTCTTTCACATTTTATTTCTTCCTATACAACTTGTTTTCCTTCCTCTTTCTTTTTTCCCCTTGAAAATGCTTTCCAATGGCCTTTCTTTGTTATCCTCACTTCCCAGGCAGAAAGTTTGCCCGCTGGAGATGTTCCTCTCTGGCACGTGCACTGCCAGCTCTGGCAGTGGTTGCTGTCCCTGAGAACAGCTCTATCTGCTGTGAGGAAAACAGTGACTGTAGAAGTCTGCCTGGAGATTAGCTGGTGTCATTATGAGCTCATGAGGGTCGCCATCCATCGATGTCATTAACTGACTGTTAGGATTGGAGTCACAACCGTCTTCCCGCCTCTCAGCCTCTGCAGAATTGACACAAAGTAACAATAGTCCAGAAGAGTTACCCTCTCTGCTTGTTTTCAGCTGTTTATAGACACACAGACTTGTTTTCCTGAAAATTATAATGGCCACTGCGGAGGAAACAAGTCCGTGTGTGTTACTATGTATCTCTCTGTGGAGCACAAAGAGGAAAGAAATTCTCTAGACATGATCTGTACATGAAAGTTTGAGGGGAGGAATTCTTTATCCTTCTTCAAAAAAAAATAAATCATCAAATTTATAAATACAAGGCTGGGGGAAATATTAATGCTTCAGGCAGGAAGCATTTAAGATTGATGCAATCTCCCTGTTTGTTCTCTATATGATTTTATTTTCCTTATTTTTTCAAGCAATTTAGTTTTAAAGGTTAGAATACCTCCTATTCCCTTTGACTGATGTTTGAACATCCTAATAGATTATGTTTTCTTCTTCTTCTTTAATTGTCTTTTGCAATGATGGCATAACAAGTAGAATAGGAAAAGGATCCATTACCAACCAAGAATCACCAAAAAACACAAAAACCCTGAAGGTCTTCTGCATCTACCTGGCTAAACAGCATTCACATAAGCACTGTAAATTGGGATGACCCAGTACCTTCTGTTCAGGGAACTGGATGAAATGAACATATATGAATTATAAAAGGCAATAGAAATTTGGAAAAACTTCTGCACAATATGATGAATAAATGACATATCTTGTCATGAGGAACCTAATTAAGGGTTGCCAAATGCCATACAGTATATCTTGTTGGGAACTGACAGGGTTTTCAGTTCATTATTATACCTTATACAGCAGTTTTACTGTGGTAGAAATCTACTTGGTTATAGTCATATGCAGATCTCAACTACACAGGTTTCCATACCAGGGCTCTTTCAGCTTTCCTGAGATAGGTCCTTTCTTTTCCCCAAGACAGAAAGAATTTGAGGTGAGGAGGCCTTTGCACATTTTTGTACGTATCCAGCCCATACACCAGCCATATCCAGCCCATATACCAGCCAGGAAACATACATAGGTGAACATACATAGGTGAAATAGCTATATGACAAATATTCATGGAATCTGACACGGGCAGAACTCAGAAGACTTCTGACCTGTCCTGCAGGTGTAGTGAAGTTTTATTTCAAACGTACATTATGAATCTGAATTGTCCTGAAAGAATCAGATTTGCTGTGTGTGTACTAAACCACATGTGAAATTCTATTTTGGATTCAGGAATCTCTGACTGTTTTATTTTTAGAGCACTATGTGAAACTTCATGCGGGATTCTGGTCAAAGAATCAACAGGATTAAGTGGAAAAGCCATTCCCTTAGACTAATCCAAAATTAGACAAAACTCTGACAACATCAATGATGGGAGATTACATAAACTAAGCCAGAAAAAATTTTTAAAAAGTCTTTTTTAAAATTACTGGACTGTAGATACTAATGGAGTGTGTGTGTTTAAGTAATTCTGTACACATATGTAAGAGTTTCCAGAGGAAATTTAGGTATACTTTTTACTTACACCCAAACAAATGGTACTGGTGAAATTTTCGTATCCTTAACTGACGATGCATGTTTTATCCCTTAATGGTAATGCATTTCTAGACTGCAGCTGGTGTCTTACACTGCTTTTTGTTTGTAGGTGGCCTTTTTTTTTGCAAAACCCATGCGATCCAAAGGCTATGTGACAATGCTGGACCCTTTTCAGCAGCTTTATGGAAAAAGGATGGGAGGACTACTGTTTATTCCAGCTTTAATGGGAGAAATGTTTTGGGCTGCTGCCATCTTCTCTGCCTTAGGTAAGGAATAAGCTGTATAAATATTGATTTATTACAGGTAGAAATTATTAAGAATATCAGAAATGCATTAAAATTCTGGCTCCAAATGGTAACTATTTTAGCCAAATTATTTAGACTGTGACATTTCTAGGACCCGTGCTAACTAGCAAATAAATCCAGTAATGTTACCCCTTTATTATTTTGTTAAGGGAAAGACATGCAAAGTATCTATTTATTTTCATGTATCTTTAAGTTGCCTCTTTTCAAAGAGTATGAAAGGATTTAGGAACAAATTTCTGTTAATAGCGAGAATGATATAAGTGATTGCAAGTTCCCCTTTTGTGTCAAATCTGACCCAGCTTTTCTTTTACATCTCTGGGATGAGAGAAGCCAGTCAAAATTTCCCTTAATGATATGTAAAAGCATTTCCAATGCAACTAAACAAAAGAATCCTTTGCATACAGGAGATCTACATATACAGAACATTCCATAACACAAATAATAGAAGTAAGCCAGGTGCTGATCAATAAATTGAATAATTCTTTAATTCTAAATGGCTTTCTTCTTGACAAAATTAAGAAAATACTTTGGATCCAAGAAAAGATTTGGAGAATTAGTAAAGCTATGACTCAATAGAAAATCACTCAACTACTCATCCAGTCCTGAAAAACAAATCAGCTTCCAGGGTTTTTAATTATATTTCAGGCCTGAATTTAGCAACCCCTTTAAGAACAGAGAAAGCCCTTGAGTTGAAGCACCAGTAATTGACTTTTACCAACTAATCATACTAATAATGCACATGCATGTGGTAATGCCTTCTAGCATAAGCTATTTTAAACAAAAATTAACTTTTGAAGGTACTCTCCAACTGCGCTCTGATGAACTGCAAAGCAATGGGGAGCTTGTTTACCACAATTTCATCACAAAATCCTTAAAAGACTAAGAAAAAATGCATGCTGAGGTGATAGAAGTTGAATAACTCGAAGAACATTCAGAGTATTTGGAATATTTTTGATTAAGGACAAGCCATTCTCTTCTATTTCAACACAAGAGGTGTGAATACCTTTCTAGATTTATATAACAGCCATCAATTAAAGATTGTCAATGATTACAAAGATAACTGAAGATTTTGATGTTAACTATTCTGTGAATAATCTAGTCCCTTTTTCACACCTATCCTCACTGATTAATATTTAATCTCAGTACCCTTGACTACTTGCTCTTCACCACGTCTCCTTGCTTGGCAGGGTTGTAGATGCAAAACACTTTCCTTAAAGCTGTGGAAGAGGTTTGAGATTGTAATTCTTAAGCACATGAACTTTGAAGGCTCATTGTGCAGCAAAAGCCATATCTCTCAACTCCCAGAAGCTCTTACATATCACACATCATGTTGTATTCTAAGGCCAAAACTCTTCCACATATGTGCTCCAGAATATCCATCTACAATAACTGCAAGCACTAAAAGTTGTTGCAAGATGTTTCATTTAAATCATCCTAATTAGACGGAGATTAATTTTTTAAACATGGTCTTAAAACATTGCAATCACTTGAAATAGCTAATACATCTAAGGGAAATGTATAACCATCCTGATAGGTGCTGGAGGGGCAGTGTAGGACAACACAAGCTATTCAGGAGGTTTCTTGAGTGCACTGGCAACAACTTCCTGACACAAATGATCAAGGAGCTGATGTAGGGAGGTGCTCTGTTTAACCTATTACTTAGACACAAGGAAGAACAATTCAGAGGTATAAAGGTCACAGGCAGATTTGGCTGCAATATTCATGAGATGGTGGAATTCACGGTCCTGGGAGAGGGGAACAAGGCAAATATCACAACTGCAACCATAGACTTCAGAAGAGCTGGGCCTGTCCAACATTCTGCTTGGAAGAATCCCATGGGAGACTGTCCTGGAGTCAAGAAGAACTGGTTGATATTCAGGGATCACCTCCTCCATGCTCATGTTCATCCTAACAAAAGGGAAAATGTAGACTGCTGTTGAATGGGATGGGGCACCTGGTGACAAAAGATGTGGAAAAGGCTGAGGTATTCAGTGCCTTTTCTCTTTAATTCTTTGCTGGTAAGACCAGTTTTTAGGAATCCCAGGACCTGGGAAAGTCCAATACAAGGAAGACTTGCTGGAAGAGAACCAAGTTAGGAAACTTCAAAATACACTGGACAGACAGAGTTTCGTGGAACCTCGGGAGGATGCAGCCTGCAAGTGCTGTGGCTGCTTGTTGGTAGCACTGCAGGAACATTCTCAGTATGCTTCTGAAGACTGTGGCAATCAGGGATGTGCATAGCTGGTTTTCCCAGACAGAACAAGAGAGTATAGTCCTTACAGACCTTGAGCAATATGAGGAAGTGCTGTTGGGATTCTTCTCTCCTGTTTCCTAAGAACTTGCAAAATGACAGATGCTAAACTTAGACCAACAGGAGCATCTCTTTTCACATTCCATTCAAAGGTGCAGAAAGAGTGTGCAGAATATAGAGGGTGGGATTATTAATGCTGTTACTAAGTGTCAGACAAGAACCAGTGTATGCAACTTAACAAAGGTGGGCCTTCTCATCAGACATGCTGTGATATACACACTAACACACAGTGCTTTGATTTTCCCCCTAGGTGCGACTATAAGTGTTATCATTGACATTAATGTCAATATTTCAGTCATTGTTTCTGCCCTGATTGCCACTATGTACACACTTGTGGGTGGGCTTTATTCTGTGGCCTATACCGACGTAGTTCAGCTCTTCTGCATCTTCCTGGGACTGGTAAGTTTGGCTTTTTTTGCTTTATTTTGCCAAGGATTTTGCCCTGAACAGCTAGAAGTGCCAAGTGTTTCCTAGGGTGTACCAGGCACAGCATTGTTAACCGGTCAGACACACAGAGTGCTGACTTTAAAAAAGTCTGCGTTTGCATCAGTGTACAGCCCGTACTTTGGAAATAGTGCTGTCCAAGAGGTCTGATTCTTTGGCTTTCTTCCAGCCAGTCTGGCAGTCCAACCACTCCTGCAATTTTCCTCTTGAGTATACATCTAACTCAGAATAGGACTGGTGCAGACTCCTTCCCTGTCTGTCTATAGGACTGTGACTCAGGCACTGGAAGGAGGCATCAGACATAGGAAGCTGTTGGCAAAGTAGTCCAGAAATGCTGTCACTGGACCTGCAGAGTTGACACTCTTCTGCTTCTCTTTTCTGTGGTTGTCAGCTACACAGCTTAGTTAACCTCCTGTTAACTTAGTTAACTTTCTTGGTTTTTTTCCCATTTCCCTCCACCACCCTTGGAGACCATAATATAAAAGATCTCACCAGATGTCTTGGCTGTTTTAGTGTGATAGTGTGAATATCCCTCATCAGCTATCAATGATATGCTAGTGGGTAGTCTTTTATTTACTGCTGTTCTTTAAGCCCCATATTGAAAAACATCAGTGTGACTGGGTCCAGATCACAAGGCTGCAATCAAAGAAGCTGCTGGCTTTCTTTGCCAGTGGCAGTAATAGACAGTCACAGGTGTGCAGAGAACTGCTCTATGCTAAAATAAATGGAGTGGCTCAAGATGAAGGAACCGAAGGGCACCTTGGGGGCCTGGCATTCTTTGCTTTCAATGGAATTCTTGTGCAGCTCTAGGGAAATTGCTTCAGCCCTGCTTCAGCCAGTGTTTACACAGGTGGTCAGTAACCAGCTCTCTGTGTACTCTTACTCTGTGGCATCTTACTGTGAGGACTATGGCCCTTAAGAGATTTAATGGAAATGGTGCTAAATATCCTGAAAAAGCAAATCCAAGTTCCAACTGCCCACCTTAAATGAAAAGTTATTCTAGACCTTCTTCCCTCATTTCCTTGCTCTTCATCTGAACAGTATGGAAAATACTCTTTATAAATATAAATGTTAATATTTGGGAAACATTAAGTTTCTACAGATGGCATGCATTACCAAAGTTCTCAAAACTGGAGAAAAATCAAAGTACAGAAATCGTCTTCCAGTATGATCAACTCACGAACCACTAGAGAGCCAGTTCCTATGGGAATAATATTAAAATCAGGATAAACCTGATGGGGGGATGGGAAACAAATGAAGGTTGTACAGAAGTCTTCCAAATTATTAGATCTATAGTTAGTGTTTAGCTAGTATAGATAGCATTTTGTTTAATTCAGGTTGGGCTCTTTATGTAATTTCCCATTTGAAATAAACAGCAATAATATAATGCTGAAGAATGCATAATCATGAACTCAAGAGTGAAGACACAGTATCTAAATGGTCATGCTCTAGAGAGGCAGGTTTAGATGAGATGAGACACTCTCACAGTAGATGTCACAGCAGAGGATAGCACAGGTTCAGTTATCCCAGCTTCTCCTCCAAGCTCTGGAGCAATTTTTACTCCCACTGTCACAGAGCTTTGCTGCTCCTGCCTCTAATGTGTGGTTTCTCTCCTGGTCTTATCCAACACAAAAGTCTTGTTGTAATCACCCCTGTTCTTCCTTTCAGCCACAGCTTTTTCCTTAGGCTTCCATAACCTCTACCCCAGACACTCCATGTGCACCCTTGTTTTTCTCTTTACGGCCTCATGTAGCGTCTCTCCTTCCTTCCTGACCTTCCTGTACCCACACCTGCAATTATCATCTCTTCATATTTATCTTGCCTGGTGAGACTTCCCTGAGCCTGTATCCCTACCATTAACTATCTCTTCAACTCATCTGTATTATCAATTCCCCATTCTAAACTCTATGTTTTCCCAAATAATTCCCAGGAATAGTTCAGGGCTGTCATTTTTGGCAGGAAAAGGAGTCTAAATATATAGATGCAAATGATGACATCCTAGTAAACTGCAGGGCCAAAGAAAGTGCCTTGATTTGTTTTATTTACTAATGAAAAGCTAGTCCTTGAGACCGTAAAGAGCTATGTTACTGTGAGGAACTGGGATGGTTTACAAAAGCTCATAAAGTATTTGCAATACAGTACCTATTAAATCCTGGGCAGTGGGAAGCAGACTCCAGATGGACTTTCAGACATCTACCCTACTGAAAATCTCAGCAGAGTATGGCCAACCTACATCTGTTCAGAAGCTCATCACTTGTATGTTTGACATTGGAGATTCAGAAACAGGAATAAAAAAATCCGTTTGACATCATTGTTCCCCCTGAATTTCTCAGGAAGGACAGTATTCATATTCATTAATTTTGACGATATGTTTATTTTTCCCTCAAAATATCTTGAAGATGTTTGAAAAATTTTGGTGCTCTTTTACAAAAAAGTTCAGACAGAGATTGAGAAGGGAGTCTTTCTGCCCAACTGCTTAAACTGGCAAAGTTTAACAGAGAACAGAATTTTATTGCTTGGGATAAACAGCCTGAAAAACAGGCAGTGCTACAAAATTTTCTTCAAACATTAGTGTATATAATTGTGCAACAAAATAGAGAAAGATGTTTGACTTTTCCCCTCTCTTCTCCTGTTGCCTCTATACACTTAACTGTGATCAGTTGTGATTGTGGCAGTCTGTGGGAGATTAGGGACAGGCGGTCGGAAGATATCGCGCTGTACGGGCAGACAGAACCCCTCCCTCAACTCTTAGTTGGTTAGTGTCCTTGATAAGGTAAGCAATACCTAACATGTAACGTAAGCAGACGGATGTGATGTAGCAAACAGAGGTTTTATAACTCCATGTAACCAGTTAATAAACGCCATTAGCCGTCCACCACACTGGTGTCTGTGAGCTGATGGACCGAGCAGCCTGGGTGTGGCTGCCGTGTCGTTCCTGAACCAGGTCACTACGCCTCAGCGGAGGTAGCAGCAGTCTGTGTGGTTTTGGATATCACAAGATCCTTAAGGATGTTGTGCTTGTGATGATCTAATCCATATAGTGCAAAGCTGGGTTTTCACCTCAGCTGAAGCTGCTGAGTTTCTCCTCCGCAGAAAGTCAGTGACTTAAACAATTGCAAAATGACTTTGCAAGTAAATACACATAGAGTCAGTCAATGAAGGAATTGGACCTACTGGCAGAAACCATCACTGGGAAGACTTTTTGATTTAGATAAGAACCAAAGAGATTGAAAATAGTCAATAGAGCCCTAGAAGACATCTGCGAGGCAGAAAAGTGCTGTAACTGGGCTAATATTCGTTTTAGAGGAAGAGAGATGAAGCTGCACCAACAGCAATGCTGTCTTCTCACAGTCTGCCAATACTTAATTTAGTATTGAATGAAAAACAAATTCCCAAGCCTTCCCAAGATGTGATGTCTTAAGCCTGTATTCTGCCAAGTCCTGATGCTGTTACATAAAAATTTGTATGCAAATATTTCTCTACTGTGTGGTCCAGGAAAGAGTGTAAAAAATATATGAGGAGGTTAGGTAAAATACAACAAAGTTGTATAAAGGCGTCCTTGCTGCTTGTTTTGCAGTTTCCATTGATTAATTCTCTGCTCACACTCCCCAGGACACATGTGAGCTATTCACTACCAAGCCCTCTGGATTTCAGAGATGTTCCACCTTCACATAATCTGACTTTTTTCAAGTCATCTTGATAATTTGATATTCAATCTGTAGCAAGCAAGAATAAGAAAACTAGATGAGTGCTAATATTAAAATTTCACAGATTGAGAATATCTTCTTTAGACCTGAACACATTGTTTCTCATTGGTTACAGTGGATCAGTGTCCCCTTTGCCATGTCCCATCCTGCAGTAACAGACATCGGGCTCACGGCTGTGCACCAGGTGTACCAAGCACCTTGGCTTGGATCTATCAACTCACTTGACATTTACACATGGTTGGACAATTTCTTTTTACTGGTAAGTGGTGATTTGTATGAAGGAGTGAAGCATTTAAGCACTTACACCATGCTACTGTGACAGCTGAAAATAATAGAGTCTAGTTAAGAGTTTCCATCAAACTGAAAACTTTTACCCTCTTGACTCCTGCTTAATATTTCTGCACATTTGAATGATTTCAATGACATATCAGCCAGCATTGCCAGGAAAGCAATTTAAATATTACCAGGCTGAAAGAGCTGACGTGTTAAAACTAAATAATAGTGTGCAGCTAATGCTTAACTAATGTCATTGTTGGCAGAGGAATTCATATATTGCAGAAGGCAATAAATACATTATACAAATGATTAAATATGCCTTAGGTATAGGTGAAGAAAAAGCTGTGCAGAGATGGATGGCAGGATGGATAAATTCATGCATGCACACATGCCAGAATAAACCAAGGTCTTTCATTATTTAATACCTATATATTACACATGGGATCAGTGGTTATTAAGTACTTTCCATTAGAGGATCTAGAAACACATGCTAACATTTTCCATTCTCAGTGTGTCCCTATGCAAATTGGTTTTATCATCATGTCATACTTTGGGATTACATTTTCTGGCTATTTTTTAAAATCATCTCAGCCAAAAATCTTCACTTTTTTTTATAATTGGTCTATTAAAACACGTTGTTTTATTCAGCATTCTCTGAGAGGTCTAAAGTATGACATTAACTCAAGTGGCTGTATTCTCTCCTGTATGCCAGAAGATTTCATTTCTGCTATTGACCAAAGGAAAGTTCTGATATTGCCAAATTATGACACATTTTCTTTTCATCTTGTCTGTTTCATTATAGCTCAAGAAATTTACACATTCTTGGAAAGCTTTGATAAAGGAACATTATTATTGAGGCAGCAAAGTAAAACAGTCATAAACAGCAAGTCAAAAACTGGACTTGTCTGTGAAACACTGATTTAGTCTCTCTGTGTGCATGAAGCTATATGAAACACCTGTATACACACTTTCTGGTCCAAATGACTCCTGCCTCATTTAGTGTATAGAACCGGGTTATGAAATTTGCTTGGTCTTCTTTCCATGGTGTTTAGAGACACACACTTGGTTACTTAGTGGAAACTATTCAAATCCTGCTCTCAAGACAGAATTGGTAGTGCTCGAGTTTCCAACCTTTGGTAATACTGTTTTGTGTCATATTTTGCAGAAATATTTTTCAGTCCCATCAGGATCTTCAGTTATATAACCAAATAAAGATAAGGGTTTCCACCATAAAATGAAAATGTTCTCTTTTTTTGGCTTTGTCTTCCATTTCTATTGGTATTTTATTTGCTTAAGGTAGCAGGAGAATAATTTTTCAGATGCTGGAGTTCAATGTATACAGAATGTCTCGCCTTCTGTAAATGACTACATGCATTCACAAAGGAAGATATCAGAGTCTAATCTATATTTTAGTGGAGAAGGAGTATTAGAGGGCAAATTTCAGATATGAAATATGAAAATAGTGCTTTTCATTAAGTTTTATCAAGTCAAAAGACTTGGGCGTTACAGAGACTGTGGAAGTGCAGTGTTAAAGCTAATTATATTAAAAATATACTTGTCTAAAAGAATGGGATATAAGTGGACTTACACAGGTTTGACGTTGCTTGTGAGAATGAAAGTTGCAGTTAATACTGGCTGGCTGATAGTCAATAAAAAAATTAAAAAGTAGCAATATGGCTTTCAGCATTCAGGTGATCATTGTGCATGTTCTCTATATGGTGATAGTAAAATGATTCAGCTACCCGCCAACACAGCATGCTGTTGTGTTTGCAGACATTAGGAGGAATTCCATGGCAAGCGTATTTCCAGAGAGTTCTTTCCTCATCTTCTGCCACATATGCTCAAGTTCTGTCATTCCTGGCTGCTTTTGGCTGTCTTGTGATGGCTATTCCTGCAGTACTGATTGGTGCAATTGGAGCATCTACAGGTAAATGATTAGAAAATCATTAGTACAATAAATGTAAAATGAATAGTGCAATAAGTGTATGAAAATAGATCTTGTGTTAGATATAGATGACATATAGGTTAGATAGCCAGGTGGGATCATTTTTCAACTCATGATTCCTTCAACAGAAGACTACAGAGAAAAACAATATTATATAATATTTCTCCCAAAGGAAATTGTTCCTACCACAGTGGATGAAATTAAATAATTTTGTACATACTAGATATCTACAGACACAATACTTCTATTCAATGTTTGCATTAGATTCTGGTGCTTTTATTTGGTTGTAACAGTAATAATGGGGAATGGCTGATGGAGCTGTGGTTTTTCAGCCTGGAGAAAAAGAGACTGAGGGAAGACATTTTGCTCTTTACAACTACCTGAAAGAAGGTTGTAGCAAGGTGCATCTCCCATGTAATTAGCAACAGGATGGGAGGAAATTGCCTCAAGTTGCAGCAGGGGAGGTTTAGAATGGATATTAGGAAAAACGTGTTCAACAAAAGGTTTGTCAAGCACTGCAACAGGCTGCCCAGGGAAGTGGTGGATTCACTACCTTGGAGCTATTTAAAATATGTGTAGATGTGGCTCTTGGGGATGTGGTTTATTGGTAGGCTTGGCAGTGCTGGGCTAATGGTTCAACTCAATGATCTTAAAGGTGTTATCCAACCTAAATGATTCTTTGATTTATCAGAAATTTCTTACCTTGACCAATATATACTTGCCAAAGTTTATCATAGTGAGAGTGATCCCCATCACAGTGACAGTGTAAATTGTTAAAACTATTCTGTTGGAAATATTTACATTGTTTTGAGCCCTGTCTGTAATCCAAATGAGTAGTTGAATGCATCACAAAAATGGACCACACACTTCTTTTATTGAATAAAACGACATTTATGAGAAATTTAAATGTTATTTTAGGGACAAGGAAAAATGCTGAGCAGAATTGAATCTGCCTAACAGAAACTAGCATGACGCTGCCCCTCTGAAATGCCATCGATCTGGCCCTAGTATCACACTGATCATTGAATGTGCATGAAAATGTGGTAATATGAATAGCTTGCGACACATGAAGTCAAGAAGTGCGGTGGCTGCTAATGTTACTGATGCGATACTGGTGTCCATGTTGCAGCTTGGAACCAGACTGAATACGGCATCCCTGACCCCAAGAGCAAAAAAGAAGCAGACATGATTTTACCCATCGTGCTGCAGTACCTTTGCCCGGTCTATATCTCATTCTTTGGCCTCGGCGCCGTATCTGCTGCTGTGATGTCCTCAGCTGACTCCTCAATTTTATCAGCAAGTTCTATGTTTGCTCGGAACATTTACCAGCTTTCCTTTCGGCAAAATGTGAGACAATGCTTTTGTTTTTACTTTTAGAGAAAATTAACTAGGTGATACATGGACTATAATTTCATAATGAAATGCCTCTTTCATGTTCTTGCCTATAACTAGAAAAAAAAATTAATTACTAACAGTATGTTGAATAACCTGAAAATCATAAAAATAATTATGGTTGTGACTGATGACAGAAGTGAAAAAGCTGGCTTGGGGAGGGCAGCTGTCAAGAGTTCTCATGGAACTGCAATTTATCCAAACAGCTAATTACTGTTGTTGCAAGTGGAAGTTCTACTTAAATTCTTCACAAAATGAGACATTTTTCTAATCTTTTATTTATTAGGAAATCATTTATCAATAGAATGGTCTAATGAGTTGGAGTTTTTTCTTAAGAAACAGAGAAGAAGAAATTCTGATGCTGACAGGTTTTTTCTAGTTGAGCCATATTGTGATTCTCTAAAAAGTTATTTCTTACACTGCTGTTTTTTCTCTTTGACTCATCATCAAGCTTTTTGCTATGTTCAAAGGGTAATGGCTTTGGGAATGGCAACCATAACCCTTAGGGTTTTTTCTCTGAGCTTGAGATTGAAATAGAGATATTAGTTTGTAATTATTATTGAATTAATCATGCAAAGCTTTCTTTTACAATTCAGTATTTTATACTGACTGTATATAAGTGTAGCCATACATGCATAGACATGAAAAAAACCATCTAACACTGCCCTTTTTTGCAGGCTTCAGACAGGGAAATTGTATGGGTCATGAGAATCACTGTTCTTCTGTTTGGAGCATCAGCAACAGCAATGGCACTGCTGGCTTCATCAGTGTACGGCCTCTGGTACCTCAGCTCTGACCTCGTTTATATCATCATATTCCCGCAGCTCCTGTGTGTGTTATTTATTAAAGGAACCAACACCTACGGTGCCATTGCAGGATACCTCTTTGGCCTTGTCCTCAGAATAACCGGAGGAGAACCGTACCTCTACCTTCAGCCCTTGATCTTCTACCCTGGCTGGTATCAAGATGATAACAACCTCTATATCCAGCGATTCCCATTTAAAACACTGGCTATGCTCACCTCCTTCTTCACTAATGTCATAGTCTCCTATTTAGCCAAATATCTGTTTGAAAGTGGGACTTTGCCACCAAAGCTGGACTTTCTTGATGCTGTTGTTGCCAGATACAGTAGAGAACACATGGACAAAGCGACTCTTGTAAAAAGTGACAATATTGTATTAAATGAACTTGCACCTGTGAATCCACGACACAGTCTAACTTTGAGCTCCACTTTCACAAACAAGGAAGCCTTCAACTACGTCGATTCAAGTCCAGAACTGTCCAACACTGAAGATAATTAAAAAATCTTATAGCCACAGGCAAAACAACGAGAAGCAGGATATTCAACAAAGAATAGTAAGAAGCATTTTATCAGAATAAAGGCAAGAATTGGGAACAAAATGCCACTGCACATTCTTTAAGTTGTGTCTAGGAGCAGGAGCATCCCATGGGAGGAACTCTATTCTGCTATTATCTAATATGTTGGATTAGATCACGGAGTGTTTACTGAAGTATACACTCAATCCCATTCCTTCCATCCAGAGCTATATACTGTACAATTAAAAAAAGTATTTAAAATTTGAAATATAGATAGAAGAAAATGTACAACAGTTCTCAGCTAGGATATCATATGAAGAGATTATAATACAGCAAGTCTGAAATATTATCACTCAGCATTTTATTGGCATTAAGTGAAAATATACTGCCACAGCTATAAGTGATTTATTACTAAAGAGATAGTTGCTTGAGCAAAGACGGATAAATAACTTCCCTGGAGTTTTTGTCTGGTAATGTTTTTCCTCATAAAGAAATTTATAATTTAAATTTAAATAATACAATCTAGTATTTTATTATTTGTATGAGACAGCAAAATGCACAAACAGTAATAAATTCCTTATAGGAGTGGCAAACATGATGTATTAATTTTTGAAAGTTAAAATTAAATTACCAGTTTAAAATTATGTTATACCTGATGTAAGACAACCATAAGCAAAACATGTTAATATAGGTGTTCTCTTTATTTTTCTGTGATTAGTGACTGTCACCAAAATTCTTAGAGCAATACCTGGAGTTGAAATTCAGCTTGTGAAAAATGGCTCTTATAGAAAAACTCAAACTAAATAGAACTTTTCAGTCTTGGGAGAAGAAGCCTTATCTTGACTTATCATCAAAATGAATACAAGCAAAGCAGTCTGACACCAAGCAACTTCACCAATGAAATAAATATTGAAAAGTAAAGAGAATCAAGAAGGCTTGAAAATAGAGATGAGAAAGTTTTCCTTGCAGAAAATTCCCAATTTTCACTTACTAAAAAAAAGTTATTTTTAAAGATGCCAAAAAGTCTTTTGGCTTGGTCATGCTGGAATTACTCTGAAAAATCCAGATTTTCCACAGATAATAACATTTCCTCTAAAACTTTTCAAAAAAAACAGGCTTGCTGGACAGTTTTCCACATCTACAAGTGTTTGCCTCTGAAAGCAGCTTGGAGAGGAGCTGAAAGGAATGCTGAACCCACAGACATAGTGAGAGACACAGTGGTGTCTTCCACTAAGCACTGGACTCCTTCATGGACCCCTGTGCTCCCGGCCGTCACAGGGAGCCTGCAGAGCAGCAGCAGGTGCGGACAAGACTTGGCTCACAAATGGCAATGCTGGCCAGAAGCAGCAAAGCGGGGAGATGAGGCCTCTGCTGACTTTGCCCAGGCTGGCAGAACACGCAATGTCATTCCCACTTGCCCACGGCCAAGATGATTGTGTCTGTCCCCATTGGTATGTGCCTTTCTCAGTGCGAGCTCTAGTAGCTACATTTCTCTACAATTAAGTGTTATGCTCCAATAATTCTTTTTAAAATCTGTGTATGACGCAAAAATGTTCAGCTGAAATCCAGATATCCTCCTGTTGCTGGTCACCAGTGAAATTTCTTTTTTTAACACTCAGAGCACGAGGAGTTTTACTGGAGGATAGGAGATGTAAGAATAGGTTTTGCTGCTAAAGGAAGAAGCCATCAACTTGTGCATTCAATGCTGACATAAGCTTTCACAAGGTTGAATCCTTAGATATGTTTTGCTCCTTTTGTGGAGCATATATATATATATTTAATATATATATATAAAACAGCATATATATATATTTAATATGTAGAGAAATTAATTTCAGAGATGTTGATTATTTTTTTTTTCTCCTTACACTGCATTTAAAAATAACACTGCAACTCAGTTCTGAATATGCATTGTGACCTGCAGTACTACTGTAGTTACCAATACGGAGTGTGCTCTGGGTGGAGAGAATCAAAACCAAGATCTGCACTAAAAACTCGGAAGAGCCAGTATAGCAAAGAAATGAAAAATTCCTTCAAGGTGAGTGAATTGGCTACCAGCAAAACTTAGAGTATCACAAATCAAACACGAGCCCAGCAGTATTAATTCCCCCATAAACAACAGAAGCGAGATGAGGAAATAGACTTTATAGAAGAAAGAGGGGAAGAACAGCCACTGCTGGATTATTCTCCATTTTCAGCCCAAATCCACTAGTCTGAATCTCTTCTTATGGGAAAATATTAAGTTTTACCTTTACGGTTTACCTGCTTATATAGCCAATGCCTTATGCTGCTGTTCCAAATTAAGTTAGAGGATCCCATTTTACAGTCACCTGTAGGCCTTCCTAAAAACTTTTCTCTTACCTCAGTTTTGTCCAGGCATTGCTAGAATTTCACTATGAGATGCTGCATAGTGACCAGATGCTTTGAATACAGCAACATTTCTATATTACTTATTTCAAAATGCTCAGCTGTGAGGGTAAAAGGAAAGGGAAGGAGATCGAGCCGGAATAATTTAAGCAATTTTGATTGAAAAATAAAAATATATTTCTTTTGTATTCCATTGTTGCCATAAAAATGTAAATGGTTTTTAAATGCTCAAAAAAAGGTATGTAAAAAAATGTTAGTCCAAAAATTTCAAACCAGATGCTTTCAACATTATCAGACTGTTTTACACATTCCATCTTACAGATTTTTTTTTTAATTGATGTGATTTTATGCAGTATTACTACTTAATGGACTACAAAAACCAAACCAAACCGTCCCATGCGAAGTTTGTTTACAGGTTTTATTGCCTTAGCTCATCTCTCCTACTATTAAATTTGTACAGAATTGTTCATATAACAAAAGTCCATATCTCTGATTGATAGCTGTGGAAAAACAAAACAAAACAAAAACTAAACAAAGAAAACAAACAAAAACTCTGTTACTTCCACAAGCAAAAAAAACCCAACAGGACATGATTCTTTAAGCAGATTTTATTTTCAGAGGAATGATCAGTTGTTCTCCCCTTTTGCAATTTGTGGACAGCAGTACTGTGCAGTAAATTGGATTTATAATCAGTGAAGCAAACAGCTCATTTTCAGACACTGAGGTTATTGTTTCTGAGCCTACAATTTTAAGATAAAATATTCATGACAGAATCATACATTTTACTTTCATAGTCTTAACATTTGTGAATAACATTTATTTGACAGGGATTTTTTACCTCCTTTGCATGAGATGTATTCATAAAATCAAGGTTGATAACATAGCTGACATGTCAAAAAATTATTTCATCTCTACTTGTCCAAATGGGATGGTATATGTATTATAAACAAACCATATTTTTGTGAACCTGAACTGAATGTAAACATTAAGTGGATCAAATAAAGTTAGATTTAGTCTTTTATTTTCATATAGTACAATATTTTAGGATTTCAAATAGAAGTATTATAGAAAAAAACTGTTATTCATTTTTTCCTTCTGCCCTTCAAGTGTATTGGTCAAGTTCCATGTGCAGTTAGTAAATAATTGTAAGTCTGCTATTAATCAGGGCAGTATTTGTGGATGTACTTTAAAAAAAACCAAATAGTATATTTTTGTCTGTGTCAGAAATGTTATATTAAGATTATACTTAACGAAGCAACTAGGAAGCATAATATAGATATATATGTTTTAACTTCATTTGTATTGTATTCAATAGCGTCCATGCATTTCAGGAAAATACTGTCTGGTTTTGGGTCTGTTTTGTCCATCTATTAAAAATAAAGATGTTTATTTTATTATCACTCAGCATCACCTGAGGTTCTGTCTCACAAGCCCAGCCCCAGAGAGATGAGGTGGTCTTGACAAAATGGGATCTGGCCCTTACCCAGGCAATCAGCGCGGTCACAATGCTTACAGCCCTACCCCAAAACCTTGCTTCAGTGTTGGAAATTGAGCTCTAATTTCAGTAATCTCCTCCTTGTCCTCACAGTCACAAAGAAGAAGAGAAGCCCCTGAGCTCCAGGATAATGTACATCCAGTGGGACTCCCTCCTGGAGATCCCTTGCCAAGGACCTTTTACTTGGAGGTCCCACACTGGGACAGGGGCTGTGAGTTTGACAAGGAGCTCAAAATGCACTATGGGAGCAAGAACTCCCACACCTAGCGACTGCAACTGTCATCCACTGGGGAAAGGATCTGATCGCTTTTCCCTTTGTCGAGGGACAAGAAGTCATCCTGGGCATTGAATATGTTATAATTATTTAGAAATACAAACATTGCTGGATTGAAAACTAAATCTTTTACACTTCTATTAAGAACTTGATCATCACAGGATGGATACAAATGGGTGGCTTTCCAAATGCATTGCCAAATAATGGCACAGCTAAATACACAGAGTATTTATCCTCCAAATGCTTTGAGAAAATACATGAACAATACTGTCCGCTCACAGATGGGGAAAACAAGGCACACTGGTTTGTTTTCCAGGCCACTGAGGTGTTCCCTTATGGAATAAACACCATCTGAGGTTTTCAAAGAGTGTCGAATAGTGGAGACATTTCCCTGAGGCCGTAACGCTCTGGTTTCTTTTGCAATTAGTAGTTTAATTCCCACCCTCATCTTTGAAACACTGAAGCATGCTTTAAGACAAGACCCCTGATATCCTGTAACTCATAAGTCAAAAAAAAAGCAAGTCCATAATCCTACAGATTCCAAAAAAAGAAGAAAAAGCATTAAGTAATGTTGCACTGATGGTTGCAGTGGAAACATTAATTAATGGTTTGCCACATTATATGATAGATAAAATGCTATGTGCAGGCCAGCTCTGGTCAAAACCACAGCAAAACCCTCCCTAGGAAACTCTGCTTAGGGACTTTGGGGACTCTAACCTTCAGGAAGCTTTTCCAGAAAGAGCATAATTCCCAGGGCTGAGTTTGCACCTGATTGTCTGGAGCACTGACCTTCAGCCACCAAGACTAGAAAAACAGATAAAGAAAAACATCCATCTAGGTTTCAGGGGACATGTTGTGCCTGAGAGAGACATATTCTATGTGAACAACTGGTGTTAATAAATAAAAGGTAAAGTCAACGTAAATGAGGATGTAGTCAGATATAAGGATATGCTAGAGAATAAAGTAATGGAGAGCATGGGAAATAAAGTATTTCTGTGAATGAAAGAATTGATCAGGTTGGCTATATTCAATTGACTTAGGAAACACTCTGAGGTCAAAAGGAAACAATGTTGTTTGTGGAGTAATGCGGGTAATGTGAGTAATGAGATGGAAGAACTAGAACTGTAAGCAAGATGTGAAAACCTCTCATGCAGAGTAGAGGAATGATGATAGAATGGCTCTCAAGATGGGAAAGGATTTGAAAACACCATTTTCTGAGGTTATACAGGCCTAAGGAATTTAACATGAATGTTAGTATTTTTTGTGAAAGAAATCCTACTTCAAAGTGTATGATGCTGTAAACATTTGAAATCTGACAGGAAGTGGGAAAGGAACATTTGCAGTGCCCAAAAAAATAGCAGGTTTAGTCCTGTGGGTAATAGATTTCTGCCTCAAGCAGTTAAAGCACAGAAAACCGGTGCTAGTACTTAAACTTTGTACTTAGTGCAAAAACACATAATTGAAAAATATCTGGTGATAGAAAATCACTTTTTATTGGAAGCTAAGAGTGATAAGATTATCTTTACATATAAAGATCAATGAGAGGAGATATTTAAGATGGAAATATACTAATTAAGACACAATATTAATTATTAGAAATATATCAATTAAAAGACATATGAGTATACAATATTATAGAGTAGATTTGCAATTGGAATTAGAAACAAATTCCTTATCATATGATTGAATTTCTGAAATAATTGGGATATTGTAGACAATAAGCAGAGGTAGTGCTAAAATAGATTGTGTGGATGAAACAGGAAGGATGGTCAGGTCCTGCATGTCACAAACCGACATCTCATGTTGCTCCTGGTCTTCATGTGCATCATTCTAGGAGTCTAAGTACACTTGAAGTAAGTTTGAGTGGCATCCTTCAGCATATACTGGCACTTAGCCACTTGTTGATTCTTCCAAGTAAGAGTTCTCCGTGATTATAACTGAAGCACTAAAATTCACTTCTTTCAAAATGGAAAAGGTCATTTTTTTGCCAAGCTAATTAATTTCATTGCAAGCAAAAGGAATTGAATATGTCCTGCCAATTTGCTAATGGAATATAATAATTATGTATTAAAACAGAGATTAGAATGCTGAACTGCACTTTGTGTTATTCAGCAGTTCACATCCATCAAAACAAAACTTATGTGTCACTGAGGGCACACCAGTCAAGCCATGGGGCAGCTCCAGTTATCTGGTCTCTTGTGGTTTCAGCATGTTTAGATAAAGCACAGATTATCTTTGACCAGAGCTATTTTGACCATAGAGTCAGTCTTTGAGTTATGCCATTAACCACTGCAGAGCCATGACTGTGTAAGGCTTGTCCTCCTGTGAGGCTGGGCAGGAGCATGGCCATGGTGAGAGAAATGAAGAGGTGCCTGCTGCCCACCAGCCTCTAGGTCTCATCACTGTCTCTCCATCCTTTGGTGCTTGCACTTTTCTGGTCTACGGTCAAGCACAGTGAGTGAGTCTGTCCTTAGCATCACATGAGTTGACTGGATAGGAACTTGCATATAGCCTACTAACAGTCAGTCAAAAATGGGAGTGAGACATCTCTAAAAACCACATCATCCCACAGAATCACACACAAAAAAAAAAATCATCAATGAAGTTCTGCTTAGATATATACATAGATAATGAGTGCATGTTATGCTGAGCAGTTCCCCTTTCCTTGTTGATCTGGCCAGCATAACATGCAATTGCTACTTTAACAATGTTAAGGTTTCCTTCTTTTCTTTCCTATATACCAGCATCTTTGGAATCTATAGTATCTTAATTTGACTTCCTCCGCAATGTGCTCTTCCCACTCCAGTAGTGATCAACAGCTACTTTTGCCAACACACGAAGTGCAAGCCTAGTTTCTCAGCATGTAAAAGGGATGTAAGTAGTTAGAAATAAAAAAAGATTTCTATCCTCTACAGATTTTCTCATACCCACAAAGATGAGGTGAAAGAAATATGACAGTGAAGGTAACAGAACACCAGAAGTAATACATTATCTCAGGTCTTGTGTATCAGAGAGCTATGTAAACTTTATTATTCTGTAAGACTCTTAGAAAATATTATGCTCCCACAGAGGAATGAACTAATAACTTCTGCTTCATTTTTGTTTCCTGCCCAACAGGAAAGTAATATTTGAAGACATGATATTCTTTTACATCAATTATCTGTTCTGATGGATATTGGTAAAAGTACATTTTAATTATTATATACTCAAAATCATATACTAATTGTAGATTAGTGTTAAACTTCAGTAACTAAAGGTAAGACAGCCAACCTGAAAAGGACAACTCTATTCCTTAAGTTTTAAGGTAGGCTATTAAAATTAATTATTTAATCTGTAAAAAACTATACAGAACGCCAGACTGTGGCTTATGAAAACAGGAAAGAAAAATAACTGTGGTTCCTAGTTAAGACATGAGATTGTTTTACTCAAAATAACACCAAGAAAATGGACAATAAAAATGCAAATTTCTGGAAAGTCATCTTATACAGCCTCTGAATTGTAGCCATTGCACTGTAATGACACCTTCCTGGTGTCACACATGGGAACATGCTGTTGAGCAGGATCAGCTGTGTAAAGGCAGAAGGTGTAGAAACACCTATTGCAGGAGACAAGGAAAAAAACATTTGGACTCAATGAGTTAATCCTCTAATTATCCAGCAATCATGTAGTCATTGCTGACAGAGACTGATTGGTATTCTACTGTGTAAGTTAATGTGATATTTGCATATTGTCTGATATTTGTGTATGGACTCATTACAGCAGCTAAGCACATAAGGTGTCCATGTTGAGGAACAAGCACAGTTACCCAGTTTTAGGACTGAAAATAAAATTTGTATTTTCCATCAGTTTAAAATCAAGTTTTTTACTTCTGGTGAAGTGTCCTCAGGGATTCACTTTATCAAAATTGCTTGTAATATAAGGGAAATGTCATTTTAGCAGCATAACATATTATTTGAATAAGGAAAATAAACTGGTTATATTTTCATAAGGAGCTTATTTACCTTCTTAAAAAAGGAAAGATGAAACCTTCATTCCCAAACAGGACCTCTCCACAGGATTTCAATGCTAACATTTTAAAGATACCTCATTTTTAAAAAGAGTTGGATGTTTGCTTCTTGAACACTAAATCAGCTCAAAGCAGAAATACGAACTTAAGAAAGCCCGGATTGTACAAACAGTTCAGTCCCATGCCTGATGAACTGACTTAAATATATGTTTAGCTTATCTTGTATGAATGCTTGCATCAAAATTTGAGAAACTTGACACTGCCTTTTTATAACTAGTTTTCATTCACAAGCAGTTTCTATTCAGGTGTACTATGAGAAAAATATATGTAATACAGAGAAAGGCAAAACCAGAAATTAGTTGTCTTGTAGCCTATATGTTTAGAAATAAAGGCTTCGTCTGAGGGATTTCTCATGTCATTCCCTTTTACTTAACCTAGTAAAGCATTTACAGCTACACTGCTCATCCATTTCCCTCTCAACATCTCCTATAGATTTATGTCTCTTTCCAACAACCTAAGGAATACAGCAAAGGTTTTTAATGAATCTAGAGAAACTGTCAGCAAAAAGATTTATTTACCAACATGTTTCTAGTTTAAAAATAGGGACAAAAAAATGCAGAGGTCTCACAGCTATTACAGTATCTACAGTCATGAGAAGAAATGTTAGAGAAAATAGGCATTTGGCAATATGACCCTGAATAGCAATACCAGGACAATACAGAGCATTTCCATTACTCAGTTTAGTAATGAAGGTTAATGGTCCTGTCTCTGCTGTCATGGTATGCCAGAGTAATCCTGGAAACAAGCAGTGGGGATGCAATTGAAGAATTACCAACTATAACTGAATATTCAAAAGTAAAAGTCACATTAGTAGTAGATTCTTGTTAATCACACAATGAGCCATTGTGACAGGCATAATCAGTGAGGAAATTCTTGTTTACAAACCCTCTTGACACGCATGGTCTGGGATGGTTTTCAGCCACACAGAACACCATAGGGTGACAAGACCAAATAAAAAATATGGTGCTTTACTAAATAAGTTATGTATGGAGACAAAACAAGTTGGGAATAATGATAGCTACTAATAGCAAGCTAACTTTTGCTTCTAAATCAAGACACTACCAGCAAATTAGGACAGGAATGGATGCATTAGGTGTGTTTGTCCTGCACTTCATCATACCTGTGCTGTAGCCAGCAATGACTTTTATACAAATATTTTGTAAGGAAAGGTACTAAACTGTAGGAGAAGGGAATACAGGTGACCTCATACCTGATAAGTAACAACTGTGTTAATTACCCAACTCAGCCTCACTCTTGATGAGCCACAGCTATAGCCAATAAAGAAAAGTGTGATAAAAGGGAGTGGGTTAGCTGGTAAGGGGGATCATCATGGAGGATTAGGAATGTGAGGATCAAGAAGAAGAGGAAGGATCCTGGGGAGAGAGAATCACTGCTGTGAGGTCGGTCGGGGTCTGCGGTTAGAGAGTGTTGTTGGAACCTGCAGCCACAATCTACCTAGGTAAAAGCCTGTTGTCAGAGTCTGCAAACCAATATATGCAGTCATAGTTTACCAGGAAATAACCAGCAGTCAGAGGCTGCAAGTGATACTTACAGTAGGTGCTTGCTGCAACCAGAGTCAATGAGTGGTTGGAGTCAGGATGGCTGAGCTGTAAAGAGAAATAAACCAGGACCCTTTTCATGATGTGATAAACAAGAAATCTGTGTCTTGTCTCATTTCAGCCCTCTAACAAGAGGGCTGCTGCAACACTGAGCTTCTAGAATAGTAGCAGAGTCTTTGTAATTAACAATTATTAAGCCACCAAGAAATTGCTTTTCTAAATGCAGGTCCACCACATCATATATATGCAAAAGGAACTGAGGGTCTATGACAAGGAGGATAAGAATAGGACTCACATAGGTGGTATAATTTGGATTTCACTTGATGATATATTAGAGGAAGTTGAAGCAGGCCTTGGAAGCATGGCTTCTTCCAAGTCGTCATATTACTTCTTTCCCATCTTTTTCTTCCCAATATGTCATGAGATAATGAAAATGTTTGGGTCTGTTTGCTGGATTTATTTGCTCTATTGTAACAAAAGTTTGTGCCAGGCTATTCCTCTGGGTTTGTCTAATTTCTGATTATATAATTTCTCCTCACGAGTCTGTTAATTTTTACAATTACTGCAAAGGTTAAATGACTGCGGTTTCACTGCACTGAAGAAAATCACAAATATATAGGGAGACAGTCCATGTTTTGGATAGTTATTCCCATACAGCTGAAGAAGAGGACATATGTAAGGCTACCAGGAATTAAATGAGAAGAGGAGGGCAAGCATTCATACAAACTGGGTGAGCACACAACTCCTGAGGTTCAGCTTATAGTTTTTCTATTAAAAACAAAATAATAAATGCCAAATTAAGCTACATGCCTCTTAAGTGCCCTGTCTTATAACCTGTGTAGTGGGACCAGGAAGGAAGTGTCACTGTCTGTAGAATCAGCGAATTGGAAGGGTGGCAGATCCATCCAAAATGCCTTCTTGAGTGTCTCAGACCATCTTGGGTTCTTTTACAAAATGGGTGTTTGATGCTACTGTTCTGCTTCAGGCCAGCTAGGCAAGCAGCAGAGGAGGTGAAGTAGTATGTCCTCCTATCTCTCACATATTGCCTGGTCAGAAGACGCTGCACCTCTATGCTTTTGCTTGTCCTCCACTTGCTTATTTTGTTTTGCTTTAAGGTCTCTAAGGCAACATCTCTTCCTCTGTGTCTGCAATGTGCCCAAGAAGGCTTAAAGTTGCTTAGAATACTTATATGCTGCTACAATATAAATAATGATAGAAATAATGAATACATCCCTAGCCTTCTTCTTCGACAGCCATTTCCCCAGTACATTATTAGCAAAATTAATTCAAAAGCTGGCTGTTCTTTGACTCTCATTTGTTCTGAATAATGTCTGGCAGGCTTTCTATGACCTTGTGGTGCATGCAGTGTGGTGTTAACAATTTGACGTGCGGAACCATCTCCTGTAGTAGAGGATTTATAAAACTGTCATGTTGCTGTGCAAAGACACTCTTACAATTGAACACTGTGTTTGGCACGGTATTTACTGCTAAATTAGCAATTGCTAATTGGTTACGATAAAATTATTGTTTAAAGAGTAATTTCATTTCACACAAGCTGCCTACCCGTTTCCAACATTCCTGTAGTTGATAGGAAAATTAGAAACACCTTAGAGGCTTATAAATTCGGTGCTCTGTCTCAATGCCTGAAATTATCTCCTCTTTAATGAAATGTGAATCCTGAAGGATTAGAAGGTAATGAACTTTGTAGTTGCTCATTTCTCTGGTCTGTTTTTAAGGTCTGTGCTATGGCTTTTATAATTTATTTGTCCTTTTATTATCTAAGGCTCAAAGTTTTGCAACCTGATCTAGAAGATATTTGAGTTCCATTGCTGGCACTTTCATAATAAACAACTCTCTGCTCTTTCAAATACTGGAATATCTCTTTGAAGCCAATTATTAAAGAAATCCTGGAGTAATAGTACATGCTCTAGACAGCCTGTCAAACATATACTGCCAATATCATATATTTATACTAATCCTGTGTTTGAAAACAACCATTCCTTGGATTTCATAGCACAAAACTCTAATGGTAAATGAATTTTTCATGCCAAGGTAGGTAATTTTCTGAAGGGCTTTAAACTATAAGCTCTTTAAGCCAGGATTTATGTTTATACTTGTCTCCAGTTCTTGGCCAAATATTTTTAAAATACCCCAAACCCTTAACACAATTCCATTTTTTGCATGGTTGACAGATGAGTTATCCAACTAGCTAAGGATTTACTGTCTCCTCTTGGTAACTTGGCTTGAATTTTGCAGAGAGACGGCAATATACTATTTAAAATGTTGAAGTTATTAAAATAAAAGTGCAGAGAGAGTGGTAAAAATTAACAGCATACATACATGTAACTTTGCAAGTACATACACAGGGAAAGAACTTAACTAGAATAACTGGAACTTATATATATTTTGTCATCTTTAAGAGACCTAAAGCACAGAATCTTTGAAATAAATAATTTGCAATAACAAAGAAAAATATTTCATTCATAGTCCTTTCATGCCATAGTTCTATTTCTTGTAGGCTTTTAAAATTATCTAAAGGGCAATGTAAGTGTACATGACACTTCAGAGGGACCTTCATGACACCTGCCAGGAATTCCGTAGTAAATATGCTGTGTTCAAAGATACACACACACATATATATGTATTGGATATATTGCTCACTTTAAACATTCTATTTCATTGTTGCAGTATTTTCTTCCTCTGAAATGATATGGATAATATGCAGATATTATTTTTAAAGCAAGAACTTTTAATTTAAAAGCCTAGAGCAAAAAGAGCAGTTATTTGTTTCACTCTCCAAGGCCCAGCTGAAGAAGAAATTCTTTGCAAGTGAATCATTTTGTGCAGACATCAAAATGAAATCAAGAAGTAGGCTGAAGTGTAAATCACCACCATTAATTCTGATCTCATTGGAGTCAAAGCCCCCAATGCAAGGTCATTACTGGGGGAAATGAAGAACTTTAGATGCTGAAGGTCTTGCTTCCAATAAATAAAATTCCCAGATGCTTCCACTCTAACATGTAATGACTGGCATATTAGGGGGCTGCCACGATCAATCCATGAAAGGTTTTGAGGGATAGTTTAGTTTCTGCAGTGCTTTTGTGTGACCATACTAATATTAACCAGCTCTGCCAAAGCTTAGCCTCTCAGGTAAAGTTAAGCAAAAAAAACTTTCAAAATCATTCAGAGCAAAACAGTGACCATTGAAAGGGCTACTGAAGTAAGGAGGGGTGTCAGCAGAAAGGTTGCCTGTGACTTGCACAGGACGACTTCAGCCTGCTTAACATGCTGATTGAATGAGTGAGTCCCTACCTTGGGAGTCAGTCCTGAAGAGTAAAGGAGTCCAGCAAGGTTGGACATTCTTCAAGAAGAAAATCTTATAGGTAGCATGTGCTAGAAGATGAGCCAGAAAGGAAGACCAGCCTGGCTGCACAGAGAGATTTGGCTGGAATTTGGGAAACAACCCTTGGAAGAAACAGCAGATGACTCAGGAGGACTGCAAGGGTGTCATGAAATTATGCAGGGAGAAAACTGGAAGGGCCAAACCCCAGTTAGAATTAGTCTGCTACTGCCGGAAAAGACAACAAAAAGTATGTCTATAAATACATCAGTAACAAAAGAAGGGCTAAGGGGAATCTTCATCCCTTATTGGAACCTTGGTGACAAAGGATGAAGAAAAGGAGGAGGTGTGTAATGCCTTTGTTGCCTTACTCTTTAATACTTGTCCAGGTACCCAGCACCCTACCCTGGAAAAAAAAAGTGATGGGGATTAGAATAATGCATCCATAATCCAAAAGGAAATGGTCAGAGATCTGATACACCACTTACACGGACACAAGCCCATGGGACCAGATGGGGATCCACACATGGATATTTAGGGAGCTGGTGGAAATGCTCACTGGGACACTTTGCCTCATTTATCAGCAGTCTAGGCTAACCAGGGAGATCCCAGGCGTTTGGAAGCTGGCAAATATGCAGACCATCTATAGAAAGGCTGGAGGGAGGATTTGGGTAACTAGAGGGCTGTCAGCCTGACCTCAGTGCTGGGGCAGGTCATGGAGCAAATCACCACGAGTGCTGTCATGCAGCACGTACAGGACAGCCAGGGGATCAGGCCCAGCCAGCACAAACATGTTTCAAAGGCAGGTCCTGCTGGACCAACCTGATCTCCTTCTATGATAAAGGCACCTGCTTAGTGATGCAGAGTTACAGTCTCGGGGGCAGAGTGGCTGGAAAGCTGCCTGGTGGAAATGCACCTTGGGATCCTGGTCAACAGCAGCTGAACACGAGCCAGCAGTGCCCAGGTGGCCAAGAAGGCCAATGGCATCCTGGCCTGTATCAGCAATCTTGTGGCCAGCAGGAGCAGGACAGGGATTGTCCCCCTGTTCTCAGCACTGATGAGGCCACACCTCAAATCCTGTGTTCAATTCTGGGCCTCCACTTCAAGAAGGATGTTAAAATGCTGGAGAGTGTCCAGCAAAGCTTACGAAGAATAAGGAGTACAAATCTTATGAGGAGGGGGTGGGAGCTGGGGTTGTTCAGCCTGGAGAAAAGGAGGCTCAGGAAGGGACATTACTACTCTCTACAACTACCTTAAAGAAGGCTGTAGCCAGGTGGGGGGCAGTCTCCTCTCAAAAGTGACACATGACAGGATGAGAGGACATGGTTTCCAGTTGCACCAGGGGAGGTTTAGATTGGACATTGGGAAAAACTCCTTCACTGAAAGTGTGGCTAAGCATTGGAACAGGCTGCCGAGGGAAGTGGTGAAGGATACCATCCCTGAAGGTAGCTGTGTCACTTAGGGGACATGGTTTGGTAATGGACTTCGCTGTGCCATGTTAACAGTTGGACTCTACAACCTTATGCTTAATGATCCTATGATTCTATGAAATAGATCAGTGTAGTGGATTCTTTTTGTGGGAGGGAGAGATTAGGAGAAAAAACAAAGCCAACAAAACAGCCTTAAGCTTAAAAATGAACAAAAATAGTTTTATTAACAAACACTAAAAGAATGAAAAAAAAAAAAAAGTTGAGAAAAAGAAAGCCTAAACTAAAACAGAATGAGACTTTAAAACATGCTTTTCTCCTTTGACAAACTATTAACTTTCTTATTAAACAACATAGAAAGACACAACTTGAGATTTTCAGCCAGTTTCACTATTTAGGCATCACCACACATTACTTAGAAGAAGAGTCCCTCTAAGGTTATTTATGAAGATGTTTGCCACAAGACAAAGGTAGAACAGTGCTCCTAATGTCACACATCTGCTGCCACCCAGAGTTTTCACAGACTGTGATGTTCTATCAGCAAAGCTTCTCAGTGTATCTGGGGTACTATTTACGAATACTTCCTCTAGTCTAAAATCATCTTTGTCTCAAAGGCTGAGACCTCCTTTTGACCCAGGAGTGGGGGCTTTAAAGTTCCCAAATGAATCTCAATTACATCAGTCCTCAATTTTGATTAGAATAGTCTTCTACCCAACAACACTAAGATGCTGCAAAGAACAGTCTATTTCTCCATAATTTACCTTAGAGAAGTTCTGTTAAAAATGTCCACTTCTTCAATCCTATTCCAATATTATTAGTTCTTTCACTTCTCATCTAACTGACTTCATTCGGTGTCTGTTTCACATACACTCTTTTCTTTCTTTCTTTTTTCTCTCAAGGAAGAATTGTGCTTTAAAAGCTCCATGTTGCTAGAAAAGGGTTAAATCTGCCTGGGCCTGCAAGGGCCACGTGCAAGCCCTGGGCTGCAGGGCTGAAGGAAATGCAAAGTTGTGCTGATGGAGGAAGCTGGTAGATGTCCTTTTTTCCACCCCTTGGTCTCATCCAGGGCGGCTCGGAGTTGTTTTGGAGCTGCAGGCTTTCTTTCTCTGCTGCCAGCGGCGATTAAGCTGGGCCATGGTTTGGCCCCTTCTGCCGCGGTGCGAGCACGTGGCCAGCACTGCCGAGCTGCAGCCGCCTGTTTTCCCTGCCGGCAGCAGGGGAAAGAGGCTCAGCCGGCCCAGGCTCTCCCTGTGCGGGCAGCGGCCCTCAGAGGCCCGGCTGAGCCCGGCCCAGCTGCCTCTGAGGTTACCTCAGGGATGATTCCAAAGCAAGGGAGCAACCTGTCACCAGCAGATCAGTTTTAAATGTCCCCTCCAAAGTCGCATCGACATTTCCCATTGGTCAACTTAGCTGCCAATATCCCGGCCTGCTTTTTGATAGGTCCCTGTCCTTCCCGCACTCTGCGGTTAGGGCAGGGAAAAGCATTTCACATTTCTCTGTAACTAGAAAACAAGTTTGTGCCAACCCATGAAAATCAGAAGGAAGTTTAAACAATACAGCAATCTACTATTGAATGAAAATGGGATTTTATGTTTGAATAAAGCACTGAGGAAAGGTGAAGCTATGTTACATGCCCTGTACTGAATGGGTGAAGAGAATGAAGGCTTTCAAGGTTAAGGGTTGTCTTGGCACGGGTGTCACGGCACCCAGTACCTTTTTTTGGTCCTAGACTGTAAAAGTAGTGTGGTGTCAGTATTTATGTAGGACAGCAGAACAGATATAAGAGCACATCGCATTCATATAGCTAAGTAGTAATAAATCAGAAGAGAATAATTAAAAAGTTGTCATAGTCACTTCAGCTTTTCCCAGTCTAAAGCTGCCAGTATATTTTAAAGCATTTATTTTTTTTAACAAAAGAAAAGTCATTTAATGCTGCTAAAACTTTGCCATTTTTCAGGCTGGCTGATCCAAGGTACGCTCAGCTATGACAACTTCTCAGCAGACACCAGAAATTGCCTGTTAGCTGAAGCTGGAAGGATATTTAATGTCTTGGTTGTTTTAAAGAACTAACAAGACCCTGAGACAATGCATAGATATCAGTACACAGAATAAATAAAGCAATATATAGATCTATCCTTCTTTGCATACTTAGATATTTAGATAGCTTGCACAGAGCTTCATGTCTGATCTGAAATATGGCTTCTGAATGAGTCTAAATTTAAACATGGAACAATATGAACAGTAAAGTTCTGTTTCAAAGGACTTATTAGGGAGAATGGAACTGAATGATTCATCATCTTACCACAGACAGAGCTGCAAAAGTGAGCTATTGGCACGCTCAGTGAAGAAGACACTCTGAAATCCAACTGCAGAACTACAAAATAT
This sequence comes from Hirundo rustica, assembly GCF_015227805.2. Taxonomy (NCBI): domain Eukaryota; kingdom Metazoa; phylum Chordata; class Aves; order Passeriformes; family Hirundinidae; genus Hirundo; species Hirundo rustica. The sequence continues at coordinate 91,292,714 of NC_053451.1, forward strand.
AGTATGGAGAATATGTGGTACCTGAAACTCGGTGATGATGATAGGGTCATCATGTTGCATTTAAAAATAAAAATAATTAATTAATTAATTAATTAAACAGAAAGTTATTATTTGTAGAGCAGGCATTTACTGCAGTTTAGTTTTCCCCATAAGTGAATGCCTCTAGAAGCAGCTTCCTAGGAAGTCCTGCAGGGACCATAGGCAAGCTGCCTAAAACTTTGATTTCTTAACATTTGTTAAATCCTTGATTCATATTCAGGATAACTGCACTCTCACACCCTTCTTTAAGACTGGTCCCTGTGTCTGTGTCTTCTGGAGCCCTACAAGCCTGGATGTATTGCTCACTTTAAACAGCTGCTCTGTTTCAAGTCTGTGTCAGGATGCTTTTAAATCCCTTAACACAAAAAAGACCTGGATGCATTCTCTACTATTAATAATAGGAAGATGCAATGTTTCTTGTATAAAGTTGTCTCTTTTTTTTTCTTTTTTTAAATTAGCTTTCTGTTTCTTAGAAAAACGTGCATTCTCTGAATGAAAATATCCTCTGATATGGGACACTGCCCGAATTAGGGAGTTAGAATATGGGAACTATTAGAATGCACTATCATGACACAATATACTTGACATTTATAAGCATTGTGCACCAGTTTAAAAATGATGGCAGACTTGTGTCCAGAACTTCTATTGCAGCCAAAAGTTTTGATTTTCTCCTCAAAAGCACCCATCCAAATGCTTGTGTTGCTGACATTTTCCAAGGTGGTTTCTGATTTTGGCTATTTTATTCTCTTGAGTCCACTTTTCTAAGCCACTCTCCACCCCTCCTTACAACTGCTCCCCAGGGGTGATCTGCACATGCAAACATGGTCCTCAACATTCCTGGAGCTTGCAAGAAAATTTCACAAGTAGACAACTGAAAGTACAATTATGTTAAAGCAAATAAACTGTCACGCAAACAAAAGTGGCTATATTGCTAAAAGTTCTGGAACTATTTGTTTGATTTCCAAAGCTGAATGGCTAACCTGTACTAACAATCCTTAGGAAGGTATTTGTGTTATAAGTCCAAGGTGTTGATATTATTCTGATAGCTGAGTAACAACATTACAATAAATTTTTTGCAGTTACAGACTTTAAATACAGAATGGCAAACAGAAAAATGTCCCTGAGGGGCTTTTAAGAAGCAGAAATTTTAACGAGCTCATCACTTACAAAAACTGAATACCTGCCTGGGGACAGACAATGTGAATGGTAGAGGAATCATGTGGTTATGTTTCTCTTCAAGCTTAGCATCCAGCTAAACCCGTCTTGTGTCTGTTCTTGCACAATGCAACGTGCACTGAGGCAAGACTGAGCTATATGGGTTATATTAACCCAAGCTGATATTTTGTTTTCTAGTCATTCCTCTAAAGAATGAGAATGAACCCTCCTCAAACAAAACAGGCTTTCTTCTTCTTTTGAGGCTGTTTATCCTATTCAGTCTTTAACTGCAAATATGGCTTTTAGAAATCCTAAGTACTTCTCCAGGAGCTAAGCGAGTGGGTAGAGTTTGGTTTGTAACATTTAATCATGCCTGGTCAGAAATACAACATCCACTAAAACACTGACTTTTATCACCTCTCAAAACCTATAAATGCAGAATACTGTCAGTTTGGAGTTTGATTCTTTACCAAAATCAGATTATTCTTTTCTTAGTGGCTTCTGGGAAGTATTTATAAGCCCTTACACATATAAAACTAAAAACATGCATGTGTGCTTACCAGTTAAACAACTTTCTAAATGTCTGTGACAAAAACTGTCTTAATCTGGAATATTTCAGATGTCCTCCAGTCTTCCTTACAAATCCATTTATCCTTATAAATGGGATATGTTTTATAGCTATTCTGTGAGCATCAAGATAAATCTTTCAAGGACTTGGATAGAAGTTCCTCCAAGGGCCAGTTTAGCCTGCATGATTTGAATTGTTTTTTCTTTTCTTTTTAATTTCTGATCAGCTGTCCAGGGACTCAGTAAGTCCCTTTCTCCATGAGATGTTCAGGACAGTGCAGTCATAATTGAGATGTGAGGGAAGGAATCTTCTTTTCCTAGTAAAGAGACTCAGGAAAGAGAAAGCTGCCTCCTACAGAAAGCAGGTAAAGGTTATAATTTCAATGCCAATTCCCAACTGTGTTCAGCCTCTAAGCCAGGCAAAAAAAGGGAGATTCACCTTTGCCCAAGCTGCTATGCATTAATGAAAGAAATGTGAAGAAATTCTGCACAGAATACATCTTGGAGAAACCTCTTCTGCCTAACAGCATGGTAAAATTGCAGCCCAAGTCTATGCCTGGCTGTTATCCTTCTCTAACATCACTTACCGGTGGGTAAGAGCAAAATCATGACAGACCCTCAGCTCAGGATTCGGAGACCAAAATCGCTTTCATTTTCATGCTACACATTTTCCTGCTGGATACTGACCTCTTATCACAGTAAAGCACTAGTTATGCATCTCACCACTGCTCAGCCTCACTGTGTGATACCTACCCTCCCTGGGGGCTGACATCAGCCAAAAAAGCAGGTGTCTCACCCCATGGTTAAATCACCACACAGTCAGCATCCTGCAGACACTTCAGGCGTCTTGGAGCAAACAGATGGTCACTGGCTCCCCAGCTTTGTGCTGAGTGCTGCAGGAGCACTCTAGGCATGGCTAGGCTAGAGTTCATAAGCCAAGTGTCATGCAGTGACATAAACAGTCTGGGGTTTTCACAACAGTTCTGTAGGGTTATAGGGTATAAATTTAAATTGGACTCTGTCTACAAAAAGAACCACATCTGCTGATCGAAAAAGAGAGAAAAGAAAAAGATACGTGGGACAGAGCAATCTACCAGGCACATGAACGCTGCTGTAGGCACCAAACAAGCATTTCAGAGGAACAAAAAAAAAAAAAAAAAACCCCACAAGAGAATAAAAGCATTTTTTTTATATTAGTGCTGTGGTCTGTTTCTACAGCTGCTTTCTTTGTGACTTCTTGGATTTACAGCAGTGTTGCATGCAGCCTTTTTTAATTTTTTTACCCCCGCATTTTTCCTGTTCTCTTAGCCTTCAAACTCCTTTTACAATTTCAATTATGTGCTCCAGCTGGAGACTTGAGCTATCAATGACTAACAACCATAGGAGCTGATTTCACATAAACTAGGCAAAAGTCCAGCATGTGACTCAGAAGCAGTCATTCTACCAGAGTTCATGACCTGCAGGAGATCACTGTGGCTCCACTACTTGTACCTACAGCACTCCAGTTATTACGGGGCTGAAGGCTGTACTCCACCACAGGACAAATTGTCTGAAGCTTGTCTTCCTTCATCCTCCTTAGAGCTAAATGGAATAAACTAACAGAGCTGGAGTAAATGAGCCATAGCAAAACTGATCTTAACCTCCACCCCCCTGATTTGGCAGCCAGGCACTAGTGCAGGAGACAAGATAATTCCAGTCAGCTCCAGCGGGCTTTGTAATGCAATTTGACAAATCAAATAGATAGCTTTTATTAATGTAACTAAATGAATTATTGCAAATGGGAGATGTGGACATTGATCTGTCTTCATATATGCATTCTGCTTTGGGGGATGGGAAATAGCCTTTAAATTCAAGCTGCTGCTGCCTGAGGTAGGAAGTCGCTGTAATGAATCTGTTCTGCAGTTTCATATCCCCAAACTGCCCACTTAACACCAATACCAATAAAGATAAAAGGGAAATACAGAGGAGTACTATGCATGCAGGGCTATCAATGTTCACATTTGGACATACAGGTGACTATTCAGGGCCAGATTTTCCTAAATATGAATGTCTGCTTTGATTTTCTGCTGATGAAATGGGACTAACAAGGCTTATTGAAGAATATGATACCAATGAAAAACAAGGATACCCTGACTATATTCCTTAATAATAACTCTTCTTACATAAACTGATTAAATAGTGTATTTCACAGCACATATAGTGCAAATACACAGATGACTTCCTCAATGAAATCATACAAGTCCAGGTCTCTCAAAACAGCCAAATAAATTCAGAACCTAAAGAAACCTTAAAATTCCTGCCCTATTAACAGGGCTGTAATGGAAGAATATCCATAGGAAAAACCTGGATATTTTATTTGAAACACTGCTTTCTTATGTCTTCACATTCTCCAAAGTTAGCTCTGAGAAAGCTAGAGGGTGGTTTGTGTTCTTCCTCTCCTCTCTTGTGTGTACCCAGAGTTAAAATCCCACTGTGCAAATGCCAAGCATACCTAGGCTGGCTGAAGCATAGCATGGAAGACCTCCCAGTACTGGAAGAAAAAGCAAAATACCATAAGCAGAGCAAAGACTTGATGATTTAGCATGCCGTAGAGGAGTCTTCTTGGAACCATTTAATATTATGAGCTTCTGGGAAAATAGGTTGAGCAGCTCTTGGCTTTGTAGAGATATCACTTTCAAGATAGCAACATGTTTTGTTGAGCCACTGAGCTGAAAATGTCAGATTCTCTCGAGTGGTTCAGCTAGAACGGTACAGGTTTCTACTTACTACAAACTGGGGATGAATTTTGTTTTTTCACGATCCAGTAAAACACTCTCCCTATTCAAAGAGTGCAAAAATATTTGTGTTTGGGTTATTTGGAGGTTTTTTATTCTTACCAAAATGAAGAGCTTTGATTTGGTTTGCTTTGCTTTGCTTTTATTTAATTAATTTGGCTAACAGTGAGTAGTTGATTTAAAGTACTTCTGGAAATTTTTATAGTATTTATTCAAGATTTAAAAAAAACCACCATTCTCCTAACATCATAGTGGAAGAGTGTTAATGCAAACTTAAAGCATGCCATGCACTATCAAAACCCATGTCTCAGAAGTATTAGGGAAAAGTGCCACTAGGATTGAAATTATGGTTTAGATTTCTTTTACTAAAAGTGTTTGATTTGAAGGTATCTTATCCATCATCTTATTGTCACAAGGAACACTATCTATACACCAGAACAGAAGCCCACATTTTCACCAGTTTTGGAAGTTCTGGGCAACAAGGGTGCACCTATAGGTCTTCCACAGCCTTTTACCAATGCCAGTGCCTCCCTTTTAAAGACCAAAATCCTGGCTGCAGAGACAGGGAACATCACACCTATCATAAAAGCAAATGCTCTCAGTACAAAGAGACCCTCGGTAGTACAAAGTCTCCATCAGCCTGCAGGTTTCAGATAATTTCGCCAGGAAGCTGTACAAAAAGCATAAGTAGCAGGTAAGACTCTGAGAAGAAAGTATTAGTTTCCTTCTCTCTTTCTCTGCCTTTCATTGCAAGGGTATTACAAGGAGCATTAAAATACAGACTTTTCAGGGTTATAGTGGAAGAGAAATCATAGCTCTCAAAGTGGGTCCATGAAACAAACCTGAGAGTTGTCCTGATTCCCCTCTTTTGCATTTCTGATACAGGAATAACAGTTCTGTCACACTTTCCCAGTTTTGAGAAATATGTGACCATTACTTTGAAATTACATCTGCTTTTTCCAGAATGAGTTCTTGATATCTGTTTGCTGATCCAATGTACCATGATATAATACACCAGAGACCTTGGATTGCTTCTGACTTCATCTCTGCTTTATGTTCTATAAAGATGCCTTTTCCCTCAACAACCAGTGCTTACAGACCTTCCTAAAATATTGCCGGGCAAATTGCACAGCCTCCCAAATTTAATTAACTGTTTAAGTCATCATATCTCAAATTAGTTTCTAAAAGGGACCTGGGGCAAACACTGAAGCAGGTGACTGACAGCATTGCTTACTGCAGTAAGTCATCAGTGTGTACAGCTCAAATGATCCCAGCTCAGGGTGATGGTACAGCACAAATCACGATTGCTAGGAAGGGTATGAAAGAAAAATAAGAAAAAGAATGTGATTCTCAAGCACTATTACTGTTTGTTGTGGAAACAGGAATAAAACCATTAATCCATCCTCTTCCATCGTGCTTTCCTTTTGGAGACATGCCATTTTAGTCACAGAGGCTCTTGGGTATCTTCATGTCCCAGAAAAATGCTGAGCAGCCATTGAGCAAGGGGGGTCCCAGCAGCACTTATTCTAAAACATGAGACAGTTTGCCAGAGCTGGCTTTGACTAAGAAATCCAAGAGAACACTAACAGTATAGAGATCTTTTGTATTCCCATGTGCTGAAAGATCAAGCAAGCAGTAAGGCAGGCTTTGTCTGAATCGGCAATTGCATCTGAGTAAAGAGAATTAGGTGCTGTCTGCTTTGAGCTTTGTCTAAAACAAGTGCATGCAATGGTAAAAGCATAGGTAAACTGGATCTGCAAGACTTTAGATGCCTCTCTGATCTGTGGTGACGGGAGATTACTTCCTAGCACATTTACAGTATTTTATGACAGTGAATCGTTTATTTTTCCTTGTGTTACTGAGTTTAATAAAAGAGTTCTAAACTGTTGGGGGTTAAGTTTTCCTATAGAATTTTCCCCCCCCATAAATTGCTAAGAGACTAAATACTGATGCTTAAAGGGTACTTGGCCCACACAAAAGTAGTAGATCCCTTAGTTTGAGGGGCAGGAAAAGGCTCCAGGGCTCCGGGAGCTGAGGGTGGTTTCTTCTGCTCTCGGTTTTGGAGGGGATGGTCGGGCAACTGCTGGCTGCTTGAGGACTCCACTGTTAATGGAGGGTCCGGTCCTGGGAATTCTATCGTCTGCCAGAGCACCCAGGAATTCGGAGCTCCTCACCTGCCCTGCTGGAGCTGGGTCAGCCCCTGTCCAGCCGTCGCAGCTTCTCCAGCACTGCTCACTTCGCCCGCCAGGACACCCCCTGCCTGCCAGGACAACCCACTGTTTCCAGCCATCAGCCTGGAGTTTTTCCACCATTTCGGTTTGGTGCTCTCGGGGTTCCAAGAGATCAGACTGCCCGGGGCTTGTGAGACAAAGCCCCTCGGGGTTCTTGGTTCTGTTTATTATTATTATTATTATTATTATTATTATTATTATTATTATTGCTGTTGTTGTTTGTTTGTCCTGTTATATTTACTAGTAAAGGACTGTTATTCCTTTCCCCATAGCTCTGATTAAAAAGCCTTTTTAATCTTCTAAATTATAATAACTTGGAGGGAAGGGATTGGAATTCCCCATTCCTAGTGAGGCCCGGCCTCTCCCTAGCAGATACCTGTCTTTTCAAACTGAGACATAAACTTAAGCTGCATGATGTGAAAGGATATCTTTTTTCGCTCGCAGCACAAACATTATTTCAGCAATAAATTGCATGGAAGACAGTGGTTTTGATGACCTGTTTACTCAGAAAAATGCAAAAAGTAACAGCTAATGCCAGTCAGACTGAAAGAGTAAAAGGAATTGCTCTGGCTTTATTAGCAATCTTCATTTCTCAAAGCATGAGAAATTGGGTGAGGACAGAAGCAATAATCTGTATTTTCACTGGTTTATCTTTGGGATGAAAGTATGCATGTGTGTTTTCAGTGAAAATCCAGGGCTGACCTCAGTGTTGTGCCTAGGGAGGCAGCATCTGGATAGCTTTACTCCACTGTGTTCTTTCCTCTTGCTCACTTTTTCCCTCTGTAAATAACATCTACTATAAAAGTTTGCAACTTGCATTTGTCTTTTTGTTCTATGTTTTAGTATGTATCACTAATAAGTCTAATAAGGCATCAAAGCATATTACTCTTAATATTTAAGCTTCTGGTCCTGTCTTACCTGATAGCCTTGGGAACTCTTCCAAGTACCTGTACTCTGCTGCCCATGCCCTCATTGACTCCTGCGTATCTGTAAAAGCAAGACTCAAGCACACAACCTTTTTGCCCTCCACTGAGCACCGTTTCCACAGAGAGAAAAGAATATTGCTCAGGATAGACAAGGTTGACATCCCCTTGTCCTAGTCCCATTCCAGATGGCTGAGGACTCTGTCCTCTGGAATGTACTTCAGCACAGAGCCGCCCCTCAGTTGTGGTGAGAAAAAGGATGTGTTCGTTGGCTTTAATGCAAACAGCGCATTCTTAAACAGTCTGTCCTTTGAAGTGCCGGGGATTTGTTTTCCTTAAGAACCTGTAGCTATTTTAGATCCACTCAAAGCTTTTGGAAGGTCAGCTGGTGGTGTGCCAGGCCTTCCATTTGCTCTGAATGATTTCTTCTTACTCAGCTGAAAGTGCCAGGTATGTCCAGTACCTCTCTAACACTCAAATCTTAGCAAAACCACTCTCAGCAAACTAAAAGATAAAAGAACATTGCACTTGTTTGGTTTGCCCCCTGCCAGCTACGGCTCCTTGACCACCATAACCACAAGTTTCACTTCATACCAGAACAACCCTGTAGCTTTCCAACCAGTCAAGCAGTGTGGTGAGCAGCAAAGTATTGCTGTATTCCTATCCAAACTAGCAGGATCCATCTGAAATTCAAGTTTACCAACGCAAAATCTGGTTTCTACCACAAAAAAGAAAAAAATAAATTCTAATATGTGTTCACTAATTGATTTAATATTTTGTCTGTGAGTTTCACACAGAAATATAAAAAAACCTCACACATCTGCTGGACAAATATCCTTCTAGATATTTGGAATTCTGCCCACTTACAAGTATTTTCATGAAAATTTGCAGGTGTGATTTGAGGGATGCTAAGGGACTCTGGTTTCTGTTAGGCACGTCAAACCTGACAGGGCCAGTATTTTACCACAATGCAGAACCTGTCAGCAGAAGATGACATTGTCTCTGTGAGCTGTCATGTACAATTTTTGCAATTAAATAGGCCCAAGTCTATTTAGAAGTATAAAGGGTCCTTCAAAGAACACAAGTCTGTTATTCCCATTGCGTGTCCTGCAAAAGAGAAAGCACCTGAGGGGGAAGAGAATGGTCTGAGGTTTGGATCTCTGTGGCATGGAGTTCCAGCAGGACTCTGTATAGATGAAGAGAGCAGCTTTAAAAGCTGTTATTTTCCATTTTGAAGCAGAAAAAAGCTACCCAGAGGCTGTTTCAATGTGAGAGAAATCAGCATAGCTTCTGTATAGTTTAGAATATAAATGCTGCCCTAGGAGACTTAGGGTCAGTGTGAGATCACATTGAAGCAGAGCCAGCAGACAGGAGCATCCCAGTAGCTCACCCTAGATAACCAGAAAAGTGATGGATGCTGCACTGATCACAACATGTTTCCAAAGCGTAGCAGTGTCACTACAATAGGCACTTGTTTTGCCTCAGCTCTCAAAGAGGAACACAATTTACTCCAGGGAAAGCAGTCACACCTTCATGCAGCTCCATTAGGTGAAATACCTGGAAAAAATGAGCAACAGAAGTGTTCCTCTTCCTTTTACTTACATTTCTATGCCTATATTTATGTTTGTCAGATAGTTACAAGCTAGGAGAGCCTTAAAATACTTTAGTGTTTGTACCAAATAAATAAACAGAATTATGTTCTTGGGTAAATTTTTTCCACTCTTCTGACTTCCAAACTGTTGGCATTACTCCCAAGGAGAAGTCTAGACATGAGTCTGGAAATAGCCCTTCATTTGTACTGTATTGCAGCAAATATGAGGTCATCTTCATGTATTCAGAGCTCCAACAAATCTTCATCAGCTTTGAGTAAGTCTATTTTGGACAATGTAATGATATGTAGAGATATTTCAGACAGTCTAAACAAACAGGCATGACAACAGAAGCAATGCAGACGTACCTGCACAATCGTGCCCTCAGCTAACTAAACCTGATGTTGGGTTAAGGCTGCTTTCAGCAGTCTTGCTACCTCTAAATCTAATATCCCTTTGTTATCCCTAGAGGTAAACCAAGTGCTGTTACCCAAGAAGCAAGACTAGGCAGGGGACAAGGATCCACAGAAGAAACAGTGGGATGGACCAGACAGTTGAGTGGAGTGGTAGAGCTTGCACACATGCAGCAGACAAAAAAAAAAAAAAAAAAAAAAAAAACAAAAAAAAAAAAAAAAAAAAAAAAAAAAAAAAACAAAAAAAAAAACAAAAAAAAAACAAAAACAAACCAAAAAAAACACACCAACCTCACAAGAGCTCCAAGTGTTTCTCTGCAATACTGAGATGTAAGATGAGGACATACCAGACAGGTCATAACATGGTTTGGGTTGGCAGGAACCTTTAAAAGCCATCTAATCTAAACCCCTTCAGTGAGCAGGGGCATCTTCAACTCAGTCAGGCTGCTCAAAGCTTCATCCATCTGACCTTGAATGTTGCCAGGGGTGGGACAACCACCGCCTCTGTTGGGTAACCTTTTCTAGGGTTTCACCAGCCCTCATCATAAAAAATTTCTTCCTTGTATCTAGTCCCTTGGATTTCTTTCAAATCCACTCGAGGAAGAGACTGTTTAAATAAGCTGAGGCTTAAACTCCACTCACTAAAACTTGCCTCCCAAAGGCTGGAATTCTAAATGTTATTGTCTCTGTGATTCATTCCGTTGGACACAATGCATCACTCATTACACTGACATAGTGCAACCACCTTGGCATCATCAGCTCAGAGTAAAAAACCCTGAAGGATGGAAACATTAAAGTTGAAAAATTAGCCCTTATAAAGACAGTATTATGATAAAACTCAATGTTTAAAGTAGAGCAAATCTATTTGAAAACATAGTTTCAATTATGATCAGTCAGTCAGTGGGAATATTTCTATTTCAATGGACTATGGCGGCTACCACACACCTGGTATCTGCATTTGATTACACTAAATTCATTTACAGATCTAATGGATCACACTATTGCCATGGATACACACTTGTGTGTGTGAGTGGAAGGAATACAAGTCTGAGAGCGTCCAAGAAGTGCTTCAAACAGATACTCTTCTGAAACACCACAAATAGGGCATAAAAAGTGTCTAAGTAATCTTAGATTTGTTGCTCCTTGGATGGATTGCCTATAACTGGGTTCATTCTTGAATGTATGAGAGGATGAATGAGAGGAAAAGGGATTAGTTTATAAAGACTGTGTTAGTAACTGGTTTCCAAACTCCTTAATATAATGAGGTGTCACTTACCGTCCCATCTTTCACATCATCCCATCTTGCTACCCCTCAGGCTTAAACTCCTGAACCATTAAGTAGCCTGCATTCACTTCAACCACTCACTAAAAATGAGCAGGTATTTCACAGTTCTATATGGCAAGTGTGCTTCCTAGAATACGAGGATTAACTTCATTGTCAGTGTACAAAAGCAAAATGCTTTTCCAAAAGCCTATATGAGCCACCTTCCTGAAATGCCATTTATGTGCATCCCATAGCTCTGTCAGATTAAGCAGAAGGGATTTGATGCACTCATTTGATAACATCCATCCAACCAATATAATAATGCCGTTTATAATGCTGTAGTGCAAAACTCCCAAATTACTTCAGAATACACAATCACAACTCACAAGAGAAAAATGCATAAAAGTATTTTACTGTTAGCTCTTGCAGTCCACCTTCCATTTCCTTTATACCAAAGTTTATAACCTTGTTTATAGAGAACTATGTACATGTATCTTTGTAATAAATAATCTAATCCAACACACAACACCAACATACATCACTACTATAATATGGAGAATACAGTATTTCTCAAGCTTATCCTGCAAAAATTCAGGTTTCTATTCAATTGTAATAGTGAAATTATTTAATAAACAAATACCTGTCTCCAAAATATTCCTGAGGCAATCTTTCATCCTTAGGGTCAAATGCATGTCAGAGATACAGCTAGGATTTTCCTTGAAAATAAAGATTTCTTGCATTCATCTTACAGGGCTATTTTTCATATTTAATTATTTAACTCATTTCCAACTAGAAATCTGTCTCTCATGTCAGCCTATCTGATGGTCAAACATTAAAAAGAAAACTAATATTTAATCCTGGTAACATTTAAATATTACATATAATTATTACATTTCTCCAGGTCCTAGCATTATTTTCCAAACTTCCAGTGTTTAACTCTCTGGCTTTCCCTTAAAATCAGTATTTCTTGTCCACAACTATAAACTTCAATTCCACTAAAATACTACTCTCGGCATTTCAATCCAAAATGTTAATGTTATCACTAGATAGAAAAACAAGGAATTTATTCATATTCCATTCATAATCAAGACACAATTTTATATTATATCATATTCTCTCTTGTCATAAAACCATGGGGATTCATCAAGTCATACCTAGCAAGGACCACTATAGTTGCTCTATTTTATTGTTAAAAGAAATGTGGCAACTGTTGCATATTCTAGGTTTCAAGAAGGACAATACACTTTTGGGTTTTGTGTCTAGTACCATTAACATTAATAAATCTGATCATTTATAGAAAACAAGTTAATAAAGTTTATTTCTTAACAGTAAAAAAATCAATTCTGTGGTTTCATATATATTTTATATACATATATGTGTAAATATATATATATATATATGTAGACATGCACACACACATATGTTGAATGGCTGTAATTTTCCTCTGTGTGAATAATACACTCCACACTGATCAGCAGGTTTTTGTGCTCCAGTAGCAACAGCTCCTGTCATTAAGATTTAAGTTGCATGGGGCACTTGTAATGGTATTATAAAATCTATTTCTAAAAGAATGATTGATTCAATTCATTACCAGCTTTCAGTATACAATAAAAATTTTCTGAATCTTAAGAAAAAAAGGTCATGAGGCAAATCCAAGTGATAATAAATCACCTGTATAAATGTTAACAAAATGGACTCAAGACGCAAAATTCACTATGCATGGCCACAGTGAATGCTGTATAAATAAAACATATTTTGTTTTTCGCTAAATAACAATTCAAGGAGTTAAAATAATTCAGTGTAGTAGAAAATGGGTAAAAGCTGGCTGTAGCAGAGTGCACAGTAAAGATCCTTATTGACTGATTAGCAATTTGTTTCTACAAACACTGCACAACAGTTGCCCTACTTTGCAGCAGGCTATTAGAGCCAAATGAAAAATGTGCATTTTTGTTAGAGTTAATGGTCTTGAACAGTGCTTCTACAAGGCTTTATTCTGTACTTAAATTATGGATTCATGTCTGTCATTACAGCTATTGTCTCTTGTTTGTACAATATATGCACATTGCAGTTTTGTATTTAGAGTGACTCCAGTGAAGATGAGGAATAAAACGCATCACTCTCAGGTGGCGAAGGCACTGTCCTGTGAGAACAAGCAGCAAGACTCTGTCAGCAGATGGACTGATGCTGAAGAGCAAATTTAGCAGGGCGTTTCCTTTTTTTGACATTTCAAGCTTTTGCCTTAAAACTTCAGCACAGGGAGCGGTCTGCTGCACATGGCAGCTGAAGGTACAAGGAATAGCACTGTAGATGAAGTTCTGGATTAATTAGAAGTGGGGGACTGGCTGGGGACTCCACTGCCTAAGATAGCACAGAGCTGTGCAAGGTGCAGGCACCACAACAGGGAGAACAGGGCAGTGTCACACGGCAACGTCTCTGCTGTCACCGGGCATGGAGCGCAGGTGCCAGCACAGCCAACAGCTGGCCTGTTGTACAAATTCACAGCAGCAAAAGCTAAGGATGGTGTAAATGGGCACACACACCCAGCCCCGGGCCTGGAAGATACAGCAACTGTTTCTTGGCTGTAAAGCAGAGGCTCCAGGAACAAACTCTCAGCATAAATCACTCCAAGACAATGACAAAGAAGAAGACAATGAAGATGAAGGCAATGAAGAAGAAAACAAAAATGATGAAGAAGATGAAGACAATGATGATGACGAAGCAAAGATGAAGATGATGAAGATGAAGACTAAGAAGATGGAGAAGACAAAGGAGAATAATTTAAAAATATATAAGAAGAATAGTAATAAGAATTTTAAAAGAGTAGAAGAATAATATGAGTAAGAATTTAAAAATACATAGAAGAAAAGCAATAGGAATAAACACATAGAAGAAGCAGAGAAGAATAATTAGAACATCAAAGAAGTAGAAGTGTAGTTAGAATAAAATGTCTGATTCCTAAATATTCTGTGCTTAAACAAAGCCACCTGGATGAGCAAGGAGGCCCTGCAACCAGCCAAGTGCAGGTGTCACTGTGACAACTTGTGCCTCTTCCAGCAAACCCTTACAAAAAAATTCACACAGCTTCTGCAAATACTTTGTTTCTGGGTGAGTTGTCTGTTTTCCTCTGTTTTTTCTTTTGGATCATCCTGAGGGATGATTTTAGGACTTTTTTATTTTCTTGTCCTCTGTTTATTCATTTTCCTATCCACCTCTTTTGCTGAAACAGGGCTTGTGATGATAATGATGGTAACAACAGCAGAATTGAATGTGGTGATTTTTTTGTGCTGTTAAGATTTTGCTTCCTGCAAAAAATTGCTATTGATTGTTCATCAAGTTATCTGCTGTAACCCATTATTTATACCCACTCCAGTTCAGACTTTTGGGAGAGAATTACGTGACTGATGATGTGAACAATTGCTCTGTATATGGAGTGTTATTTTTTGATTGCTAAGCTTCCTACAAGAAAATCTATTATTAACTCCTTAATTCTTGTGGGCTTTGCTAACAATCAAAAATTCCAAAAGCTACTCTCAATTAAATAAGTATCTGTTTTCTTAAAATAAAATATATATAAAAGGAAAAGCATGCTCTCACCCTGTCTGCACACACTGATCACCTCAAACTGCAACAGTTCCATGGCTACCATCACATAGTTATAAGCCCATAAAGAGTTTGGACATTACAGAACAAACATCAACACTTGTTTATATCATATCTCCTTTCTCCCTCGCATGTGTGGAAACATCCAAAACATCCATTTAACCTAAAATTTTCTCAAGCCTCCTGAAAGGGATGAAGTGTAGTGGCTACTCCCTGGTCAGATGATTGGTAGTCCAAGGATTACTGTACTAAGTAGTGTGGTGTAGCAACTTGTCAGCTCCCCATCACTGAGCCACAAGTGTTTTGCAGGATTTATAATGACTTTTTGGCCTGGAAACTTGTACTTCAGGGCAAGGTCATGCATCCTGAACACAAAAAACCCTGGGCCAAACCAGTGCACACTGAAAGCACAGCCTCCTCTGATCTCTCCATGGGCATTGTTCACTTCCAGTACAGGAGGCTACTGCTTTGTTTCTGACTTTCTTACACCATTTATTAAAAAAAAACAAAACAAACAAACAAACAAACAAACAAACCAAAAAAAAAAAAAAAAACCAGCAATTTTTCCTCTGAAGCTAGGATCCCCAAAAGTCTCAAATCTCCTGTCTTCTCATCCTGTTGCTCAGCATGTTCCCACTACTTCAGATTCCACTCACAACAGTAATGGCTGGATTTTTTTTTTCAGCAAGAGCCTATGCAAATATCATGTCTTAAAAACACACTGTAGGCTGTGAACAGACAGTCACATTAACTGAAAATATAAATTACATCTAGAGAACTGATTTATTCATTCTGATTGCCTAAGTATCACCTAGAACAGTACTTCTTAATCTCTTTTAATCTCTTAATTAGAAGGACGACAGATCTTTATGAAAATTGCATAGGCCATGCTGTCTCTGTAGTTTTTATTTACACCAAATGGAAATTAGATTTACATTTTAAAGGTCATAGGTTGCCTACAATTGCTAGCTTACTTGCAGATAAGAGCCTATGTATGGAAACATATAGACAATTTTATTGGTTCTATCAGGTTGCAGACTGCCTGACAATGTCTCATACAGTTTATTAAATACCAACACATGGCCTGCAAAGGCATGAATAAAAAATTATTTACTGGTGCAAATAATTTGTGGTAAGAACACAGGCACAGAGGTCTGGCATATACCAGCAAGACAACAAGAAAGAACACATTGTTGGAACATAAAGCGTGCATATAGCACAAGCAAGAGTCCACATCTCAATTTGGGGATGGCAGGAATTAGGACATGGCATGGCAGTTGTCTCTGATTTTTAGAATCAGCCATAAAGGTTTGTGATGAAATGCACACTTTTCTTGCCCATTCCCATCTCATCAGGTTGAATCTAGTGCCACCATTGCAAAAGGGATCTTTTGGGTTGGCTGAGAAGTGCTTTGGTTTTATTCCAAAAGCAGTGTGAAAATTCTGGGTTTTTTACTTACTCCCTTTGGGCATAAAGGGAGTAAATCTCTTCCAGGTATTACTATCCAGAGTTTAAAACATATCTAAAGCCTTAGAGGGAAATTAGGAGTATTCTCCTTTACCAGCTCTCTCTTTAATGCCTGTTGAGACTTACTTCTAAGGCTGACTTCGCCCAAACAACAAGGGCCTAACCTTCTCTGCCTGGGGAATTCTGTATTTCCATAAGTTTTGTAATTTAAAAAATATTACTAGAGGCCTTTTTATTTTTCTGCCTAATAATTCCCTCGAGAAAACTTGTATATTTAAAAACTTTACATTATCTTGAACTCAGTGTGATTTTTATGCTTCTAGGAGGAGAATCTCTTCAGCTTTACAATACTTATTCTTCCAGGGACACATTTTCCTCCACACTGACAACACATTAAATTTATTGGAAGCTGCACATCTCAGAGAAAACTGACATGATAAATCTGACTGTGCTGCTGCCCTTTCTGAGAATGTTGATTTGTTTTTGTTTTTGTTTTTGCTTTTTTTTTTTTTTGTTATAAGCTCCATTATTTTATAAAAAGTGAGAGAAAAAAAAAATCTATTACTGTATTTTAACCCATTATATTTCCAGAAACTGAAATCTGATTTCATGCTTTCTTGAAAGAATAAGAGTCACAGAGTAATCTTCCCAGCTGGGCTGGCTTTCAGCAATGAACTTGGCTGACCTTAGAAGAAAAACAAAATTGCATTATGTCAGACAGAGTCCAGATGCCCTGCCTTTTTCCACAACAGCTCTTGCATATAGAAGCTTAAGGACATGAGGCTGTTAAAGGAAATCCTAGAGACATGATCCTAGGTAAAACCTTAAAATACAGAGGAGGAATGAGCCCACTGTAATTTTTTACACAAGCATATCTTCTGCTTGGTTGATATTGCTATAGTTCATCTTAAATTGCTACCATTAATTTAGTGAATTAGTCATCAACTATTTACAGCTAAACACAGAAGCATTTGTCATAAACATCAGAAGAAGAGATGAAAAATAGCTTTTCCTAATACTACTGTGTGTTTAATTTTGCCATATAATGCGACTGAAGTCGTTAGTCACTGATGCATTTCTTTCTGGAAAGGGCAAAAGATCAGTTATAGAGTTGTCCAACAAAATCAAAAAGTATACATATTTTCTGCTGCATAACACAAGTTGACAGGAGATACTGTCTTGCATCCTGAATCTGTGAATTTTATCAGAAGACCAGAAAAGTCTGCTTCCTCTAATGTGATCCTTTTCCCTCTCTTCTGCCTTGTCTTCTCCAGGATGAACATTCCCAGGTCTCTCAGCCTCTCGTCATAGAAATGATGTCACAATGCTTTAAACCTCTCTTTACTCTTTGATGGACTAATTTCAGTATGTTAATGTCTCTCTCATACTGGAGACAGTGCTCCTTGTGTGTTCTCACCAGTGCTAAGAATGCCCTCCCTCACCGACTGGCCATGCTCTCCCTAAAGCAGCCCAGGGTACCATCGACTTTGTTTGCCACAAGGGCACATTGCTGGATCCCAACCAACTTCTCTGCCCTGCAGGACTCCCAGGTCCTTCTCTGCAAAGCTGGGATTTCAGGCAAATGTACTGTCTACTGTGCCCCCTTTTCCTCCACACATACATGAAAACCAACATAGAAACAAGAGAAAAATTGACACAGCAGGTATAGGATTCTCATAATATCCACAAATCTAGCAGATGCTGTAAGTCAAACACAGTTTTTATTTCCTTCACTGGGGAAAAAAACCACCAAATAAGTGGTTTCTCATGTATACATTTTATTAGGGGCCAAGCTCAGCACATATGGGTAGAGCTGGATGGGGCTCTTTCATCTCTCAGTAAGTCATTTATGAAGAGGCATGAGTGGTAATTTGCTATCTTAAATAAATATGTAGCTGAGTGATGACTGTGGAAAAAGGGTATGCAAGTTACAGTTTGCCTAGAGGGATTTAATTTCCCCACTGAACATTCTCATTCAGCATCTGAGCTCTGCAGTCTGGTGATTAATCTTCCTGAATACCAGACTGCTTGTAACAGGTTCTGGAGGTTCCTATTTGGAGTGTGCAGCTAATTAGCAAATCCACAGAATATCTGACATGTGTGGTCCTAAATGAGCCTAACTTTTTAAGTATATTTATTAATGCCTTTTGCAGTCAAATACACAGAAATATTATGGGTAAAACTATTGGATGCGCCTAGGAAGAACAATTAATCTTGTAAACAAGCCAGCAGAGAATGGAATATAAATCAAGGCATCTGCTACCTTATGTCACCTTAAGTGTAAAAGAAATTTTTGTTGTGTTTGGTTGAATGCTGTGTGATACCTTTGCAAAGCTCATCGGCATGTTCACAGCAAAGTCCAGATACTGTACAACAAAGGAATCTTTTTAATACCCATGTATATGAAAAAGTAAATGGTGCAGTGATCAGATGACTGGTTTTTACAGACAGATATCAAGAAAAATAATGTATTCTACCATAATACAGCATTAAACCTTTGTCTCAGTGTATGGTGGATGTTCTGTCTGTGGTACATAGTATCTGGCCATTGATGGACTAAATTTACCCCTGCTTTTAATCCAAAGAACTTCATAAGGGCTTGTTTATGCTAAAGGGTATTAGAATGCCACTGACTGAAAAAAACCATAGAAATAAATAAAAGTAAGGCTTGATGTTAGACCATTAACATATCATAAACAGATTAGGCAGAAAAACATAATAATAAAAGTGTACGGCATATGAAAGACACAACTCTGAGTGTCTCCCTTATTGCACTGATGAAATTCAAGTAGAAACAAAGGAGACACTTTGGATTTCTTCCTATAGAAGCTTCCCAAAATACGCCTGTGATGAACCTTGAAGTAGATTCTGGTCAAGTTCTAAAGCATGCTCTGATTCTGATGGAAGACAAAATGTTTCAGCTTTTCTTTTCAGACAAAAACAGCTGGCATCTGTTGGCTACTTGAGACCATAAAGGACTAAGCTACTTGTCATCAGTGCAAGATGGCTGGCAATGACAGTGTTCACATTCAAGCTATATAAATAAAAACACTGTGATGCTTTTCAGAAACTGAAAAATCCCTGAATTCTCACTGTCAGTGTGACCGTGTGCTTTGCTTTAAACTGCAAAGAGCATTTGTATCTGCTGAAATCTGAGAAGGATGTGGCTTTTGAGCACAGAGGTTGCCAGCGCCACCCCTGCCCCTTGCAAGGAGATCATACAGCCCCATACCATTATTAAAAAGACACTTGTTTACTTTGGCTGCTTTAAACCAGTAAGCTTTCCTTGCACCCTGTGTGTGCAAGGAGACCACAAGCTGCTCTGTGCTTCTTCTCACAGAAGCATAACACATGCTGTGTTCTTAAGTAGCTTATGTCATAGTCTTATGGGCTGTGAATAGTCTGAGACTAACTGGAATTTCAAGTGTGATTTAGGTATTGGTTTCTGGGAACTTTTTCTTTACTCTTACTACCTGTCAAACCTCCTATAATTCATGGGGGGTTTTTGATATAGTGAGCTGAAATGGATATTATGTATCAATATTTTATCTAGAAAACAAGACAGTAACTGTTCATTATTACAGTCATGACCTACATTAAAAGTATTAAATATTATCTGTAAAGTTATTTTAAGTTTTTGAACCAATTCTTCACAGAATTAAAACATAAGAACAGTTAGAATCTTCAGGTTTTGGAAGAAAGAAATAATTTGTTAATCCAACTCAGCAGATGATTTCTAGAACTTTACAGTGGCAGGATGTATTTGCTCCTTCACAGCCTGGGCTACAGCTTCTTAGTGAAATGCGAAGACAATTAATCTCTGCTCAGTATTCCCACAGCACACTGTGTACATTGTCCACTACATCTCTCATTTGCAACTAAACAGTGTCTGTAGCACCCACTGTAAATGCATTGCGATCTTTATATAGGAATGATGTCACGAAGCCACTCACATTCTTCCTCTTAAAGTACAAAAACTTCTTCAGAAAACACTCAGTGACAGAAACACCAGCCAGGACTGCTGCAAACAATTTTGAGTGGGCTGCATTTCCTTTTCATTATCCTGGACCAGCACCTTCAGCTCAGCTATAAAGTTTTTCTCATCTAGGCCACTCCTATGTCCAGATCCTGCAAATCATCCTGTCATATCAGCAGCTTTCTGCTCGACCACCCACTGGAGTCCCCCAGCACAGATGAGCAGTCTCAATAAAGTTCAATAAGCCAAGCTCCTCTCAGCAGGGACTGGGGATACAGAGCCTGAGAGGCAGTACAGATCTTGTCCCAGTAGAACCATGCAATGAGAAGTTTCCAGAAGTTCCCACTCTTTGAGAGGTGGATTGCACAGTGCCTCCAAACTTGACTTTGGCTTTCTCCAACGTCAGCATTTCATTTTCTATACTCTTCAGCAACTCTACATTTTGTTGATGTCGTGTCAATCTGAACAACTTCATGAAGTGAGGACATAGCACACTTACCTTGAAATCAGCCTCCTTTATGTTTGATTTTAAAAGATAGCTTTCTACATTTTTAACAAACTCTGTGTTACAAGTTGAAGAATAGATCCACTGTACAAGTTTAAACAATTCTAACTCTTGCAGTGCAACTTAGAAGAACAAGGTCAAACATTCTGGCATCTTGAGATAACTAATGAAGAGAATTAGGCACAGATCCAAGGGGCAGTACTAAAATATCACATGCCTAACACAAAAAGCAGCCAAGAAATTTAGGTAATTAAGAGTTTCACCTCCATCCCAGAAATTAGGCATGGGCCCTTTCAGTCTTGGCTGAGGTATCCTCTCCCAGCAGAAAGTACCTTGAGACACTCTCAAGAAGAAGATTTAGGTCCCGAACAGTGTTAAAAATGAATGTTTTTCATGTATTTTCTGAATATATACGAGCACTATTTTTATTATTTGTATAGGTCCTCCCCCTATATCTATGCAATGTTCTGAATACAAAAACACCCATTAATTCCCTGCAGCTCCGCAGCCAAGAGCAGAGATTTCAAGGCTGAGGAGAGAAATGTAAACATCTTACTTTGTAGCCCGCAGATTATAACATCAACCTGAAGGATGGAATTCTTGGGCTCTGGCTTGCAGGGTGACTAATTTCTAGTGGTCTGGCCAAGTAACCTGAGAGCGTCTGGACTATACACACCTTGTAGGGCAGAGTAAATTAAAAAGAAGTGTTCTGTGGATCTTCACAACACCAGTAGGAAAGTTTTCTGCAACTGTAAGCAACACCTGATGTTCTGAAAATACCTTAGATTTCAATGATACCCCACTGTGGAAAAGTAAACTTGATCATTATGGTGCAAATATCATGGTGTGTTGTTAAGGTTGCATAAAAATATTACTTCTATATTTTACCAAAGCAGTGCTGCAATAGGCTTTACAATCTGAAACGCTTGAAATATTACATAAAAAATTAAATATCTGTATTACTCTCACACTTATCAGATGTAAGGAGAAAGATGGATATTTGGACAGTGGCAATTTATTATACTGCCAGTAAGAAAACCTAAAATTAGAAAGCAATAAGTTGTTTACACAGGAGCCCCAAAACTCCTGAGTTAAATTAGTCCTTGATTAAGTCTGTTGTATTCTTTTGGTAAGCAGGATTGCAGGATTGTTCTGCCTAAATTAAACATCCTCATTTGATAAGCTTTCAGCCAAAGCACTTAAAAAGATTTTTAAAAAAAGATTTTTTAAAAAAGAAACAAACAAAAAAGGCACAATACTGTTGAAAGACCTGAGGTTCTCTTCGTTTGCAAGTGCAATGAATAACTGGTTCATGTGTAGGCTGTAGAACATGTTTTAAATTACCTCTGCAGAGGCTAATAAAGCAGCATTTTTCAGTATAAGTAAATTTACATTAATTCAAAATCTCAAAAAATAATGATGCCTATTTCTTTCTTTTTGTCTGCAACCATCATTGATTTTTGACGTGTATATTAGCAGCATGATGCAGGACACTCTTTTATCTTTTTCTGTCTGGCTTTGCAAAAGCATCAGTACTCCTTAGATTCCAGGAGAGCGCTCCTCTTCATTCCAGGGCATTCTTCTCTAAGGCAAGAAAATAAATATTTTGAAAGTTAATTTTGAACCAGTACCAGAATGGCTCTTAAAAGCAAACCTTTACTGTAAAATCCTGCTTCCAGCTACAATTTGCTGAGGTCTAATGGCCATCTGACAATTAGACACTCTGTACCCACATATGAAAGAAAGCAGATATACAAAGAACTCTCAGTATTTCTATATCTCAGCAAGAAAAAGCTCCAATTCAAAACGTAGCTCTCCAAGCATATGCCAAAGAATGGAGAGGACAGGTCAGAGGGCCAGTTGTTTGCGTCACCACAGGTTTCACTAGACAGAATGCATTAAGCATATTTATGAGTTGGATGAGCAGAGTTGCCCGTAATGCAATTGCAGCTCATTTAATTGAAAAAAAGGGAATGAAAAATGCTTACCTCAACATGTCTGCTTAAGCCATCATCTGATTTACTCCATTTGTATCAATACAGGAAGTCAAAGAGGCAAATTGAATTTATGGACCAGTGGAAGATAAACCAATTTTCTCTGGAGAAACCCAAGTATCATAGCTCATACCTAAGTCTCCTCTTCTGTTTCCACATCAGTCATCGTACCCAACATTTTTACGCAGCAGTAAACCAATTTAAATGATCCATACACGCCAGCTATTGTACTGCTCACACATCATCCCTCCAATGCAACTTTGCTCTCTGTAGGGCTGCTGAAGTGGCACAACTCACCACGCCCAGGGCAAAGGTCCTAGCACGGATATTCCCACTCCTCTCAGGTCTAGGTGGCCTCAGTGGGGAGCTGCTAAAATGCTGGACCCTCCTGATCCTCTCTTCTCATGTAAGTCTGTTCACTTGCAAACTGGTGCCCAGCTGTCAGGACTCAAAAGTGCTCCCAGCCACTGCTTAGTACCAATTTAGTGACAGTCTTGCCCCCCTCATCACCCCAAGTCCTTTCGTTATAGTTGGCATAAACATGTATGCCTTTCAAGGCTACTTTTTCTAAACAGCTTTTTCAAATATCTCAGTTAATTCCAACTGAAAAGCAACAACGTGTCAAAGACAAAGCTTTCATGTAAATAGGCATATATTTGAAAATACAGCTGACATGGCAGAAGTTTTTCTAGGCTTGGCATTTCTCTGACAGAAAATGCCAGACTTATCAAAACTGAAATGTTCCAGGATATATGTTGATAAAACATCCAACTAACTCAAGGATGTTCCCATGGAAATCTGCTCTGTCACTGGCCCATGTGACCTCATCTCTTTTGTCCCCTTATCTCTGCAATGACCAACATGGTGGGAAGTCAGGGAGCCAGGAATGAAGCAGCGAGCACCTCCAGAGTAAAGGAGTTCCATTTCTAGGAAGCCTGTGAAGTGAGTTTTGCTTTTTGAAAGACAGTATTTCACAGTGGTCCATGATGGGAATCTAACCTAGGACCTTCATACCCCCAGAAGTTTCCTCCCTTTTGAGCCAGATGCAGGGAACTTTGGAATGCTCTGGTTGTACCACATTTACTGAAAGTATGACCTCCTCTGGTCCATCTTCCCTCTCCCCTCAGTACAAATTGTGTCATAGTAGGCTTTTGGCTGAAATCCTCTACTATTTGAAAGAAATGGACCCAGACAACAAGCTACCTCCTTTGTGGGCAGGGAAGGTTGTCTTGATGACAAGGTCATTAAACAGGCACCTGTTGTAACCAAAACAAAAGTAATTGTGAAGTTGCCTCAGGGACTGGAAAACTTACAAGATCCAGGCTATTTCACTTGTTCTGGCCTCTTCTCCCTAGAAAGGGAAATAATGCAGGGATAATGAGCAGCAGAGTGCACTGAAACTCAGATGTTAGTAGGAAGGACCTTGTGAATCTGGGCCAGTCCGTTGTGTTTTACTCTTGGAAGGAGTTGCTGAAGCAGAGCATGGGCCAAGCTCCCTAAGAGCTGCTTGGAGAGTTAGAAAAGCCTAATTTGACAAGGCACTGCAAAGCAGACTGACCTAAGCTACTTTGCAGATGTAGTGTAGACTTTCTAACTGGGGTTCAGATGACCTTTGGCTGCCAGGTGACATCCTGTTTTTAGGATGGATTCCTATGATGCCTGTGTCTGAAGTTAGACAGTGTGCATCCCACTCACAGAGCTGAGCACTTCAATATGCATTTTCAAACACATTAAAAGTGGGATTTTTCCACATGAACGTAAGATCATTCTATCCTTGGTATATCTTGGAAGAGTTCCACCAAAATCATTTTAGTTACATGATTACATGCAATTCTCACTGCTCATTCTCCATTTTCTTCTTAGTCGAGATCAGGCATGCAGGATGGTTATTTTCTTATTTGATGAAGTGCTTTCACATCACTCTGGGAGGAGAGCTAGTTGCTATCTCCTTGCCCTCAGGAGATTGTGCCTGCCTTCCCCACACCATGATGATACACTGGAATCTTGAGCAGTGCAAGTCTTGTCAACAATGGCCACAGTTTGGAAAATGTGTATTTGTGTACTCTAATTCTAATCCTTTAAGCAAAAACCAGCAAATTGCAAAGGGCACATGATTATTTTTGGTGCTTACAGCTTAGTTCCAAGATAAATTACTAAACCACTGACTTTTACTACCATCATAAGCTTACAAATGGCAAAAAGTGCTAATACACATGGCTTTCTGCAGTTCATGATTAATGTTGAAGCAGAAAAGCTCCAGGCTGATTTAAATTGGTCCTCATCTTGATAGACATTAACAAAGAAGGGGCTTCTTTTTTCCTTTTTTTTTTTTTTTTCTTTTTTTTTTTCTTCTTTTTTCTTTTTTCTTTTTTTTTTTTTTTTTTTTTTAAGAGGGTGCTAGTATAATTATATAAAGTTATAATTCAATAACTAGGGCTGCCAAACTCAGCGGGAGAAATAACATGACAAGTAGAAGTTAGAGAGGAATGATGCAAAAACCATCAAGGCTGGAGCTGTATCATTTATAAGCACAACACAGCCTGGAGACAGACTGTGTATATTTTAAGAGAGTGACCCCAGAAACTAGAGTTGTATAGAATTAACAAGCAAGTATAATCTATTGTTTATGACAGGTAACAAATAGACAGCCCTGGCAACAGAGTTATTTACCCATGGACCATGGGTAACACCACCAAAAATAAACCATTTCCCACTTCAAACAGAGCTGTCTACAACCCTGATGTGAAAGGATCACACTTGGAAACAGATCACATGACTGTCTTGATGGTCCCTTTTTTCTGGATCAAGTTTACTAATTCAAAATTATTATCTCTCCGTTCATTTT
Source organism: Hirundo rustica (assembly GCF_015227805.2). NCBI lineage: Eukaryota > Metazoa > Chordata > Aves > Passeriformes > Hirundinidae > Hirundo > Hirundo rustica. Next base: position 91,318,056 of record NC_053451.1, read on the forward strand.
CCATTGCCATCAAAGTCTAAATCTGGACTTAAGTTATTTTATTCTTCTGTCCTTATGTTTGGATTCATCATTTGTGAAATTCAAAATTGGCAGGGAAAAATACCAACACAACCTCTGTATCATAAGCAGAGATACATATACTCTCATTTTCTTTTAGTAGATCCCATAGCTGTCCCATCTCCTTTGCTTAGAGCTATCATTGTAATAGATGAGCCAAACTTCAGTCCTTCCCACATCTTTGTTTATGACATTCTTCATGGAACTGGTGTCTTTTATATTTAACAGCTCCATAGACACTTTTCATGTACTTCTTTGTAAGAAGTCCTGATCATGGAGGGGTGATAGCTGGGAGGCTCTGCATCAGGAAAACAGGGAGACAGTAGATGTGTAAAGAGTTATTGTTTTCAATGAAACAACCCTTGAGGAAAAAAATAATAAATTGCTTGTCTATTCCTACACATCCCCAGCATATCCCGAGCATGCCAAAATAAGTGAGAAACACATGCAGCTCTCACTCTGCAGAGCAATCAATGTAGGGCTTTTGAACCTCTGAGAGGACACGGTCACAGAGCAGATATACACAGAAACCTGAAAATTTCTCACCAAGTTAAACTAACTCCAGCAAGTTCTCAGTTTCTCTTGTGCTTCCTTCAAAGTAGGTTCAGTCACTATAGGAAACTTTAGTCACGTGAACTGATAGGTGGCAAATTAAATCAAAACCACAGCATCTTTCACAAATGCTGCCCTTAACTTGTTACCACTACAAAGTGCTCCCGTTGACAACAGATTCTCATTTTTTAGTAGACTCTGGCTTTTGCTCATTTTTGGGTCATATTTATAAGCAGTCTCAATATTTCTGAACAACTGCCAGTCCAAAATTTTCTTTTCCTTTCTATTCTGGTTGTGTAAGAGTATTTCATATGTTTGGCTCATTAACTTTATGCTGTCTTGGAAGTGAAGGCAAAAGCTCTGCTTCAAGGCATAATTTGCATGTAGCTGACAGCAGCAATTCATCAGGTTCTTGGACCTTAATATATATAAGAATCTGGGCTTCAGTTTAATTTCTAAATCAAGTAAATCTCCAAAGCTTTTTCAGACAGCATTAAAAAAAAAAACTTAATAGTTAAAATATTATAATTGTCAAGGTATCACTGCATTATGTAGGCTATAAACATGGCTATATGCATTTAAAATCATAAAAGCCTCATTGCCTAAGGTAACCTGTGACAGAATATTATCTATAGATTCATACACACATATTCACCCTTTGATATCAGACCTCAAAGTCTACCTGGGGGAAAGTCTGGGATTTCTCATTTGTAAGATATTTCTAAGAAGAAAATTTTAAAATTCTATACTTTATGAACATTTCAAATTACATGTGTCGGTTTATCAAACTTACATTATTACTTTGTATTTTATTTAGGCAACCTTTCTTTTCCAACAAGGTTGAAATCACCTCAAAGAGAACTAAACTTTCCAGATAGAACATTAAACCTACGATAAAACCCAAACAGCTGAATGTCTCTCTCAGATGAAGTAAGTGGAGGGTTACCCTTGATTTTGATTCGGGTACATTTTAACTGTTCAGAGCTAAATGAGGCCCAGAGCCAAAGTAGGAAGAATATGGACAACTGAGAACATCATCACCATCTAGAAATGTTATCTGGAGACCTCTGTTTGACAGTGCTAGAAACCATTTACTGTACAGCTGTCACAGCTGCATTTGTGCTTCTGTCCTGTACCAAAGAGCCGCTGATAGCCAAAGTCCCAGTTCAGGCTTAATCCCATTTTGGCTGACTGATTTGGATTTCAGACCGAGGTCCCTCCACAGCTCTGCTCTGAAGCACACCCACACCTTCCTCCTGTCAGTCTACTAGCTCAAAACAAGTGTAGCTAGCACATACTGGTCGGTTCAGATTTTGCTTAAGGTCAGTGGGGTTAAGGCCACTTTTTGTCCAAGAGTGGTCCTGGTTTCTCCAAAACTCAACAAATTTTACTTTCCTTGATTGTTTGGTTTTTAGTTTGGTGTTTTTTAATGCAGATTATGTACTGAAGCCTAAGACCTGTGGGACCTGCATTCTTTATTTACCTGAAGCGGTTCAAAATCACATCAGCTATCGATGAAGGTGTCTCTCTGCTGTGGCCAGACCAGATCTGACTCTGCACTAGCCAGGGTTGTCCTAGGACACTTGATGAGAAAGCAGGCAATCCTGAGCAGCCACAGCAGCAAGTATCTATCTACTGCAATACACAAGCTGTGTCTGGAGCAAGGACTGGACGCAGTTTTTCACGCCTGCCGGCAGCACTCACCACCACACCACAGAGTGTTTTATTCCTCCTAACATTGTTCTCCTTTCAGCTGATTTTTAAAGTACACACAGGCCCTTCTCCAGAGAGCAAGTTGACAACATCTCCACACAAAACAACCTCCTAACTGTGGACATGGCACTTCTGGAAAGTTTTAGCTTGTTGCCAGCTCAACATAGGCTCAGCTGTGTTTGTAGGCAAGGGCTTTGGTCGTGGCCCACATTTGCAGTTGCAACAAGCCCCAGGAGATTTCTGTTATTTCAACATATACCAAGGATTATCATGGTAAATGACACTTGTGCCAGTTTGCTGAGGTTCAAGTCTGTGGTTTGAGATGCAAAGGGTACATGGCCATGTCTGAACTGATTATGCTAAGTTTTAAGAAAATTGTAATTCAAGTGTCATTGTTAATCAAACTTTCCCTTTAAAAACATCAGAACAGGAGACCTCAATGGTGTAATCAACACAGTTTGATAATACAATGTTTTATTGATTATCTGCTGCACTGAGAGATGCAAAAAATAAATTAGACTGTCTGCTAGTTAATTCAATCCTTGACTAAGGATTGTTGTGGGTTTTTTTCCCTTGTGAGGACATAAACATCAGATTTGTAACAAACATCAGATCAGTTACAAACCCCATTGTTAAAGTTATTAATAGTCTCATTTTTCACCTGATGCTTTATTTTATTTAAAGAAAACAATATAAATAACAAATAAGTTACTAATAAATTTCAGTTTGAAAGAAGCTGAAATTAATATCTGTAGAATTTTTACATTCTGTAAGGCCTTTTTACTAAGCAATTAGAAAGTCTGAAACCACTGATTTACATATATTATTTTCATCAAACTTACATTTAGAAAATGTTTACATCATTCTTATGCATTTCTTTATTTTATGAAATCTAGAAGAGGAATTTATGTTGTCTTGCAGTTTATGCTTTACTTCAGTCTATAATTTGAAATTACATTCATCTTCTTTGGTAATTTGCCTAAAAGGAAACAAACTGAACTTTCAGGAAATAGTAGGACTGCTCTTTGGGAGGACAAAAGTAAAAAAAGATGGAGATGCAGCTTAAGGCACCATAATTAGTTTCTAGTATGACATTAATTAACATCTGGCTGGTGTTGCCAACTACTGACATTATTATGATGCCACATTACGTGATAAGTAAAAGACAAATTTCTGGAAGAAAGAAGATCTATTTTTCTGGGTGTGTTCCTACCAACTAGAGACACAGGAAGAAAACCACACAATGTATCTGTTGTCTGGTTTATAATGTTTCTATTTTTTTTCCTGAGTGTTTTTCTGAGACTATAAAATCTCTTAAAAACAACCCAAATATACTCTGTAGTCATGTTTTTGTTTGCAATATGCATTCCTATGCACATCCAATACCACTACTGCAATTAAGTTTGATATGCTGCTCAAATTAGCAATCACTGGATGTGCTTTCGGTGTTTTGAGGACCATGGTCTTGTTTTGAAATAAAGTTGTAAAATCCATTCTCAGTTTTTCTCAGTATATGCAGTTTCCCATATTTCAGCCATCTTTCCAAGACAGTTTCCCAAATTAAGCAGAAATAAATATTACTATATTCTACACTGTGCTAATTATTAGAATCGAAGCTACTGTCATTGCAAAAACTGGATTTCTTTAATAAATTAATGTCATCTTTGTCCGTGTCTCACTCTTTTGTGATTTATTTGTGCATTATTTGTGGTAATCTTTCAGGTGACACTTTGCTTGTTCACACACTAACCTTTCAGAAATCCAGACTCAGCAATGAAAGCAACAGAACGAGAAAGCTAACCTGATGGAAGGAATCTGTTAATCACAGAAGCACACCTTTTTCTGTTTTACTGATTCAAATCAGTTCTTAAAGCCATCCAGATGTTACAGTTTCAGAGGAGCATTAAAGTAGAAAACACTCCAGAGCATTTTAAGTCCAAGAGTGATTAAATGTAAGGGAGGTGGAGCCTTTATCAGTAGAATTAGTGTGTTTTTTTAAAACATGAACACGTCAAACTCTGAACCATATCAAGCTGTGCTTGTGTATTCCTGCTTTTCCTTAAGTAGCTGCACTGTGATTATAAATTCATTCTAATTATACTTTCTGCTTGGTAGCATGCCAAGAGGTCTCTTCTTCATCTACTCTGCAATGTTCCTGCTTCCTTCTGTTCTGCCTCAGCAGCTTCAGAACCTGCCATCTAGGTACACACACAACAGCAGATGCATATAACTACACTCTGCACAGAAAAGCTTCTGTCTCCAAGGCAAAAATAGGACAGATTGATGGGATCAGTATTAAACTGGTTCCCTCTAATGAGTTAAAGACTCCCATCTGTTCCATATACTAATGTGGTTGAAGTCTGCAAGGAGAAAAAAAGATCAATACAAATTTATGGGCTCTTCATAAGCATTAAATTAACAGCAGAAAAATGCAGGGTTGTATGAAAGGGATGCTCATGATCCTCCACTGAGGCTTATAAAGCTAACTGAGCACAAAATTATTCAATTATAGTGCTAAATAAGACTTCTAGGGTAAAGTGTCTAGAGAATAAAATAAAAATATGCCTGATACAGCTTTGACAATTAAAAAAGTCTTTTCAAAAGGAAGTCTGCACCATCACTCTGTTTAGTATAGCCTACCTTCTCATTCTCTCCCTTTCTGCTTTTCCAGTTTCTCATTTTAAACCAGCATTTCCAACTCCCCCATTTAATTCCCTGCCCCTGCGTGTTTCCCCAGATCTTTACTTCATCAAGGTGCAGTTTTTTGGTACACAGAGTCAAAGGTTCATTACTTTTCCCATTTGGACTTTTGACCTCTCTCAAAGATGCTTTTAAAGTCCTAATGATTTATTGTGTTCACCAGCTGTTAAGTCATACAGTTCCTTCCAAACTGCAAAATACGTATGCTACGTATCTATTGGCATGTAAAGAAACAATATTAAACAAACTAAAAAAGGCTCCAGTTCCTGCTGAAGCCAATCAAAATATAGACAAACAGCAGTGCTGGCCCAGATCCCCCCAAAATTCAAGTCCTCAGTCTTTGCTGTTCCATCCAAGCCTAAGAGCTGTCCACCAAGTCTGGTGGTTGTCCTAGACAAAGCCACAGAGCCTTTCTCTTCACCCAGTGGATCTTGCAGAGGGCTTTTAGTGAAGTGACCTGTTTCCAATAGCTGAAGAGTCAGCAATGCCATGACCTAGCCCAATATTTTAATCAGAGCTTCCCCTAGGAGATAGGATACATAGGTGTAAACCTTCTCTGGCTTGAAGGGGAAGTACTTAAAAGACAGAAATCCTCCTCGTTGTTAGAAAATGCTTCAATCACTGGCAATTTAATTAAAAAGAAACACTATACCTACTTCTTGTATGTTATGAAATGAAAAAAAGGTAGCCAATGCTGCATTTTTAAAAATGTCAGGGAGAATATGCTATGAGTTTCATAAAAAGGATTATGAAATCAAGCCCTTTGGAGGACTATAGGCAGAAAAAGACCCTTTTCCATTTCCCTGATTGTCACCCGTGAAGCCTCTTTCCTGCTGAGCCCAGGCAGTAATACAGATGTGAAGAACTGTCAGTGAGCACAGCAGCCATGGCAAATCATTAGGTAGGGGAGCAGTATTTTCTGGATCTAAATGCCTTCTCAATCTCCCTCTACTCAGCAGAAGAAAAGGTTGCTGTACTGCAACAGTCTTTCTTGGTAACGAGTCAGAAGTATTTTTATGAATATTGCTTCAAGTACTGCTCCTAGATGTCAGGGGCATAAATAGAATTTTAAATCTTAATACTATTATTATTATGTTTTCAGGAATCAGCATTTTCTTTGTTTTTACAGAACTACATAATTCTCAGTTATGACTGCACCTTCCATGTGCAGTCACAGCAACAAATGTGGACAAAAACATTGCTTCTTCGAGATCATGTAAGTTTAGAGAGGGGCTTTATTTTGTGTTTCTTAGTAAGATGCTGATGAAAAGGGCTAGCCTTCACTGTAGTCTAGTTAGTTTTGATACTGAAGAGTAACATACAGGTTAAAATCAACACTGAAAATAAGTATCAACCGTGCATCTACAGACTGGAAGTTAAGTAAGGCAGCTTCTCTAAATCAGAAAAAAAGCAGTGCTTAGTTGTCATTTTTTTGCATTTTGGTCAATTTTTAAAGTTGGTTCTGCCTACAGAGGTAACAGAATGGCAGTGACTTGGTTTATAACAACACCTTTTTTAGATTTGGGGCTTTTCAACTGAATCAATTTCTTTCCTCCTTGTCTTAATCTATTCTTCCAGGTTTTCAGGTTGCAGAGGAAAAAAATTATATGTACAGCCCCGGTGAGATCCCTGCTAACAATCTTCATTACCTGCAGAGAAGTTAGAGTAGGAATTCAGAGAGGGTGGAATAAGTAAAACAAAACATATGTCATCAGAAAAACACTGCTGAAAGTCCTCAGTGTTCAGAAGCCTTTCATCCTTTCAGATGCTTGACATGGGTGAAGTTCAGTCTGGCTAAGAATCACCATTACTTGTATGAGAAAAACTTTATCAACATTTTCCAGGTGCCCTCTAATACCCCATGGTTATAAGCAGCCTAATGTTTTTCTGCTTCCAAAAGACAATGAGTGAAAGAATGAGTCCTGGTGAGCAGAGACAGGGGGAAGAGTGGAAAGTTTCCACATGCTGTTTTGAGCCATTACATGTGTCAGTATTTCCACTACGAGTAATGACTCAGAGCCAAAGGAGATAACTGCAAAACATATCATCAAAATCAAATTACAAGGTGAACATAATTTGTTTCTGGATACGGACATAATTTCTATGTTCTGGTTTACTGGGAAGCTCTGAATCAAGGCGTTCAGACTCTGTATTGAGACGTATTTACAACCTTGAGTAAGTTTTGGTGTTTAGAGATCTCTGACCAAGTTCAGAAAAGTTTGTCCCTGTGTTTAATTAACTCTATAAAACTTTGGGTACGACTGTCATTCTCCTTGCAGCTGTTGCGCATCAGTTGTGACCAAGCTGCTCCCATAGCTAAGATCCTAGGTCCCTGTAGCTGTTCCGATATTCTCAGCTGGGCCAGGACCTGAGCTAAGATCGTGAGTCAGGTTAGCAGGCTGCACATCAACCCAGCAGAGAAGCTTTGAGTGCTGTATCCAAGCAGGCTATTCCTGAAAGCACCACAACTCATTCCAACCTGATTTAAAGATCTTCCTCCTTCCAGACTCTATCATATGTATGCGTCTTCCTCCAGGACTTGTTGAGGTTTAGGAATGTTCCAACTCCTTTTGTTAGGTCTTGTCTCCCCATTACAATTACTGAATAATAACAGAGTTAGGAGGTGCTAAACAAGCTGGTTTGCATACCAGCTCCAGGAGTGCTGCACAGACTAGCCCAGGCCTTGGCTGCCCGGTTCTCTTCTGCCTCCACCTGTGCTTCCTCTTCATTCCCCCTCACCAGAGCTGGACCAAGCCCTCTGCACAGTCTTTTCACACTACAGTTTGCTTCTTTTCCCCTTCCCAGCCTCAAGTGGAGCAATCTTCCTTTTCCTCATGAAGCCATCAGAGCAGAGCTGGTGAATAAGCAGGGTCATATGGGAAGGTGTGGGTGGGTGAAGGGGACAGCTAAAGCAGATGCAGCAATTCCCGTGCTTCAGGGAAGGTGGAGACACTCCTGCTGACATTCTGCTCCACCATGGGGTGAAGATTCTATCAGGAAATGGCTATGGCCCCTCTTGTCGTCCAAATGAGATAGAGGAGGGACAGAGACCCAAAAAAGGGGTGAGCGTCATCTCCCAAGTCACATATCTAAAAATGTGCAGATTCCTTGATTTAAAGGTCCAATAATATTGACATATTAACCAGTGTGTGATAATACCATTCTCACCTGAGTCAGTGATGCTGACAGTGTCCCTCTTCACTAAAACAGGACATCTTTAAACATCTCATCAGTCTTTGATTCAGAAGGATTCATGGATCTTTTACTGTAAACCCTGGAATCAAAACTTAACCTATTGCACGCCATATTATCCCTGAACTCTGGCTGAATCCAAATCAAATATTTCAGAAATATATCCAGCCAGGTTTCTCAAAATTCTAGCAATGGGAATGCACCACATCTAGCTTGAATTGCTCCAGGAGATAGGTGTATTCACCATTAAAAATATCTGCAACTTGTTTAAAAAATTTATTTGCCTAGCAATGATCCCAGTCCTGAGTTTTCTATTCTTGCATTAAAGAGCTGTTTTTCTGGAGCTTTTTCTACATGTAGATATCTGTAGAAAAGAGGAAATCACATCTGCAACTTGAATAATTTAAGAAAATTTGTTCAGGTTCCAGACTACAGCTTAGAGTCTACAGCCTCTTTCAAAACCTTTTCAGAAGAATTCTCAAAATTAGGACCTCATAGCTGGAAGGTTCCAGTGATGGCTTTGCCATGACACAGACACCCTGCCTTTCCTCCTCCCTGTACCTTTGCTGATACCTCCCAAGGCCACATGAGCTCTTTGGCTCACTGCCTCAATGGAAATGCCTATCCTGCAAATTGTACCTTCCTCTTAAGGCATTTTCAGTGTCAGCAAAACAGTATCCTATCTCAAAAGTGGGATCTACATTCTTTATTTCGAAATCCAGGTTGTCTTCAAAGGCCCACAGCTCAGATCAACCCACTTGCAGAATAATCTGACTCATTCCATATGCCTAGCTTGTCCCTCTCTTTGTTTACTTATCCAGTAGCTTGAGGTTACCTGCAAATTTTGAAAGTGATAAATTTCTATTTTCTCCCAGATCGTTAATACAAGTATCAATAAAGGTATTAAGAATGCCATTAATTTACTCACAAGGTACAAGTTTGATAAGAAAAAGCACATTTACAGGGAAGATTAGCAGGAAAAAAGATTGACATCTGCCTGTAATTCCAAACCAGTATTTTGATGTTCAGTGCACAAGAGTGAGGACCAACACAGAATAAAGCACATCCTTTTGTTTTTACTCTGTACAGACAATCTAATTCAGATATTTCAGGCAATAAAATATTTTAAATTCCCAGTACCTCCACCCACCATGTATAACTCCTCTACCACAGTTCCTCTTTCAGAAATAGCTTTTTGTCTTCATAAGCTACATATTCTTACTCTTTATTTAAGTGAGAGAATCCAGTTTCAAAGCAGCAACTTAATTTCATCTTCTTTAAACACAATGGAAACTTTCCAGATAGTGCATTAGATGCAGGGTGAGATTAATGAGATCCTTACTCTTGATTTTAATTTTCCAAATGTGTATTTATAAAGTGTATACTAAATTTCAAAGTTAATTGTTTAAGCAGGACTATTTTGATATCTCTGGTCCCACACAGAGGTCCTGAGACTTTAACAAGATTAAAGCAGGAAAAATACACAGGCAAATCCAAAGGCAGCTAGTCTTTCTTTGTCATTTTTACTGTTGTGTTCAGCTAGTACACAGAAAGCTTGAAAAGCATTTGATTAGATCAAACTTTCAGATCAGCTCTGAAAGCAACAAGTACTTGTCACCATCCACTTCCAGACACACAGCTGACCATGCTGACCACTGGCAGCCCAAAAGTAATTAGCCCAAAAGTGATCAGCCCTTGAAAAAATCATCTTTCAGTCTTCCACACTCCACATTTGTCCCTGGCACAAGCCAGCCTCTCTGAGGTTATCCTGAAAGTAAAACACAAACACTGGCAATTATTCAGGCATGCTGATGCAGAAACACATGGTTCTCTGAAAGGAGAAATCAGACTCCAATCTTATAAGACAAGCAAGCTGCTTCTCTCATGGGCTTGCAAAAAGAGAAACAAGAGGATCAAAAGAAACTTCAGCAGATGTTCAGCGCCACTAAGGGATAATTCAGAAGAACTTAGGAGTGTATTCTGCTAGGAGAATATACTCTACACTACACAGCAGACTCACAGAACCCTGCTATTCACATGGAAAGAAATCAGCTAATCCATCAAAAGCCAGCATGGTTATGTATTTTATTCCCCTGCCCTGAGCGGAAAGGATTCAAAACACTTTATTTCCCCCATCCAAATTTTGCATCAATATTCACAAATGACCTGGGGAAAAATAGGAAAATTATAGAAATCTTTTAATTAAATAAAACAGTGAAATGAATCCCTGCAGTGAGTGGCAGGGAAGTTAGTATGAGGACAGAACACAAAAATCACTAGAATACTGGAAAACAGAAGGAAATAATTATGATGAAGCAGTGAAAAAAACCTCCCAGTAGCACACATAATAATGAAACCATTTACAGATTACTAAGAAAACATTCCCTGACCATAATTGAGGGTATCTATCATTTTGTGGGTACAAAATTTGGAATATCTGCAGCAAAACCTTAAGGGGGCAGAGTTCAATCTTTTTCAAGTTGAATGCAGTCTCAATACCAACTTCCTGTTATAAGCTGCTGGAAAAGCCAAACATATATTGCAAGCTTTCTGTTTTCCAAGAGAATGTTTCATTCATGGTTGGTAGCTCTCTATCTCAAAATTCTCAATTTAAAGTAAATAATTTACATTGTCTTATATTTCTTTTCTCCTGGAGTTTATTGTAGATTTGTATTTGGAGTGAAAAGCAGGGGTTGGGTTTGCATCTTTTTATGCATGTTACTTTACACAGGCTTCTCTCTGTGATACATGATGGCTCTGGTCTTCAATAGGCTTATTTTGCTATCACACCTGTGCCCAGAAGTGCTAGAAAATTGCCATGTTGTTTGTGAGAAAGATGGTTAAATCTACTCATGGCCCTACAGAGCAGGAGATGTTATTTCTCATCTGGAGTACAGCTGAGTTGCTAGGATCACCAGCTGTTCTAAACATAAAGCATGTAGCTTCACCCTTGGCATTTCTCAATTTCTCCTAGAGCTAATTTTTTTTTTACAAATCAGAGTGGGAATTGTGGGGAAGTCCATTTGTATATCAAGCATAGGATTTAGTCTGCCAACCTCATCTCCCTTGCTCAACTCTGAGAAATCACCAGTGATTAAGAAACATTTTTGCACAGAGATGTGGGAGCAGCTGTTTACAATCTCGCTCTGAAGCAACTCAGTTTCCAGCCTGAGTTTCTTTCTCAAAGGTATTATAGAAATTGCAAGTGTCAGAGGTTTGAACTGATACAGGAAAAAAAAAAAAAAAAGTAATTTTTTTCATTTATTAATTTGTCATCAGTGAGAATAGCAGTAACCCATTTGCTGAGTTTTGTATAGCTGAGACACTCTTCTCCCAAGTGCTTTACTACAAACAGTTTGAAAGCAAGTTAATGAAAGAAATGCATACTAACAGAGAAATGCTTTATTCAGAGACTGTAAAACAAAAAAGAATGCCAGCTGAACCAAGTCTTGTTCATCCGTAAGGTCTGCAGTTATGCCATTAGCTTTACCTCACTACAATTTGTTCAGGGCAATGGGGAGTTTCATGTAAAAAATCAATGGTTCAATCTTGCCCTATAAACATCAGGTAGCATAGCTGTCTACAGCATTCTGGCAGATTTGGGACAAGATGGATGATTCTCTCTTTGAAATTTGCTCTCTGAAAGTAGATAAATGACCAGAGGGTAACGTATTAAAAAACAGCACGGTCTTAAAATAAATAAATAAATAAATAAACAATGAAACTGTCCAGAGCAATTAGAAAAGTCAAGTACATTGTTTGCTTTTTCCTAATGCAAACCAATAGCCACTCCCCAGAGTAATTTGTATTGTCCAAGCTCAAAGAATTATCAAGTAAAGCAGTAACAAACACAACCACAACAGAGATGAGGTGCCTCATAACATACCACCAAGGCAGTTTTTGCAAGCAGATATCAACCCTCTGACTTCCAAGGCAGGGGAGGCAACCCTGGCTCCTCCTGAGGAACTGGGGCAGATCATCGAAGGAGCAGGTATAGAGTGCTGGGCAGGGAGAGAGATGATGGCATTGGTTTGAGTGTCTCAGCACTGAGTATCACTCCACTCTTACTGAGAGGTGGAAAACCATGAAGAAGCCACTGACTGCTCTAGGGGCACTGTGAGAGCTTCGGACATCACATTGTGTCACATTGGGTTCCCTGTGTGACACCCCTTGATACTAGTAACAAGGCACAGGAAGGGTTAAGTCTCAGTAAAACTCACACATAGGTGGAAAAGAGAGTGATGACACCAGCTCTAGCCATAGTCTAGCAGATGTTCAGTACTGTGACTGACTTATCAAATCTTCTCAGAGAGATATTCTGTGACCCTTCCCTCGCAGCATAAAGATGATAGGTGGTCCTCTGCCTGTTACACCCTCATTGTCTAAGATGTGCTACGTAATTACTTCAGATTGATTTATGTACAGGTAATGGATTACAACTCTGTAGCCACTTTTCCCCTTATTAATGCCTAAACATTCCATACAGTATGTTTCCAATTTAATTGAGAAAAGTTACTGTTGCTCAAACTTTGTAGAACATTAGTACATCATTTAGGTGTAAACTGCAGATTTATTCATAAATGGCAGGCACAATGGCACCATTCTTCAGTCTGTACAAAACTACAAGATATGACTCATGATTAAGTCATGGCTCACAGACATAAGAGAAATGCTTAAATGCCTTATCTTGTGCTCAGGAACAGGCTACAGTCATGGCGCTCAGTGCAGAGGCAAGGTCGTATACTTTGTAGCCAAATGAGTATTGCAGTGTGCCTGAAATAGCATCTGTACCCTCTCTTCACTCTGAGAGCTCAAAAGGGAATCTTCCAATATAGCATTGCCCTCCAGGCTATTGTATACAAAGGTAAATCCAAAATAATGTACTTAGAGACACTGCATCTTTTAATTTGGCCATTAAATACTTCATAAAGATATTGCCCAATATCTGTTGTGTCTCAAAACCATGCATGGTTTTAGATGCCCGTGGGAATTCTGTGTAGGGGATGAATAAGTCAGAAGTGGAAATTTGACCCTTCATGGAATAACAGAGTGTAGCAGAGATGAGTCAGCCTGTAAGGAACTGCTACAACTCTGCATTCAAGGTCACCATAATGAAATTACAGTGTACATTTGAGGTAATCAGAAGGCCACTCCAATGCTCATTTGGCACAAGACACTCTCTTATCAAAAGAATCAAACTTTGAGAGCCCGAAATAGGCTTCTCACATTTCTGTGCAGCTTCAGTTTAATACCCTAAATTGCTCGTGATTGCCCCACAATGGCAATGTAATCAAATAAATACAACTTATTTTCTAATGTAATTTATCAAAAAAAAAAGTTCCATAACAATTCCTGCACGACAAAAGAAGTAGCACATAGAGTATCTTCTGAACCTGCAGGTGACTTTGAGTCACTGTCTTGATGTCAAAAAAGGAAAAAGGAAATCCATACTGACTTGTAAATTAAAGAAACAGTAGAAAAAGCAAAATGTCTGTGTATCTATGGAAGCCTTTTACCAAACCATATCAATATACATGTAAGTGTATAGGGGCAGAAAATATATATATGGCTGAGAATTTTTTTAGAAAGAGGCAGTTCTGTACTAAGTAACTTAAGAATAGGTTTATTTATTTTTCTTATGGTGTAAATATAGGAATTGTCATACCACTGTCACTGGTAGGGTGAGAGGCAGAAAGGGCTTGACACTGTGAAACCCTGCTCATCATAGCTAAAACATCCTTTTTGTTACCAACACTGCTTCCAGCAGGAATCCAACATACATATCCAAAATACAAAACCAAAATACAGCACTTCAGAGCTACTATGAAGAAAATTAACTCTGCCCCAAGGAAAACCAACACACATACACAGTTTGAAAATGAGTCTTCTCTAGAGATTTTTGTTTCTTTCCATTTACAGGAGTCAGAGCTTCCCTGGGTAGTGAAAAGATACAGAAAAAGCTGTACATATAAAATGAGTACACCAGCTGATGAGCCTGGAGGTGTCCTGCACTCATTAACTGGAATAGCAGGGGCAGTCACTACAAAAGTGCCTTCATGGTGAAGGCTACTACTGAAAAGGTAAATTCCCTCTTCAAGGGAATATAAATATAGTAATGTTTTACTTATGGTTTAGGTAGGAGTTCTGTGTGCAGATGTGGAAAGAATAAGATTACTGTTATTTGAAAAAGCCATAATTTTTTCAAAGACTAAGTAGCTCTAAGGTGTGTTTAAGCCTCAGTTTAGCACTGTTTATTGAGTTGTTCCCCAGAAAATATTTATATAAAGAGGTGGAGTTGGGGGGGGAAGGGTTAATTCACTAATGCTGCTTTGACATTCCATGTTGGCACTTTATTTCAGCAAAATGACACTTCATTTTCACTGATGTCTTCTTGTAAGGATGGCAATAAAACAAACAATTTGGTGGAAGACTTGAGTGACAAATATGTATCGTGTCTCAAATACACCCCTGTTACATTCTTGTCCAGAGAAGAGACATTCTGGGGGGAACCTACAGCAATTTTCCAATAGTTAAGAGAAGAGACAGAGCCAGGATGTTTAATGAGGGAATGCAGGAGAACAACTGAGAGTAGTCTCTAATTGAAACAGGGAAAGATCCAACCAGTTATAAGGGAAAAAAAAAAAAAAAATACAATGGCATTTCGAGCTTTCAGTCACTACACAGAATACCATGTTTGAATGCCCGAATGATGAAGAGGTCTTGAAATTCCCACGAGGGAAGTTGTCTTCTGGCTCACCAGTATCTGAAAACCACATATTCCCTTTCTCCATTAGTGGAATTTCTCTTAGGAAGGTTCAAAATGCATCACAAGACTTTATTATTATATATATAAATGGGTTGTGCCTTTTTTCTGCTAAGAAGAAGAAAGCTACTGTTTCCACAATATTATTCTTCCTTGAAAGGGAAAATCCCACATAAAATAAAGTCTGCTCTGTAATCCAGATAACTTGATTACTTGCCTCCTTTAGACATTTACTCATGGAGTGAAAGCATAAAAATGCCTTCACTCCATGAGTAAATGTCTAAAGGAGAGCAGCAGACTTTCTGCTGCTTTTATTGATTTTGGGCTTCTCTGTGCTCTCTCTAGTTTGTACACAGACTTAGTTTTTCACTTTATCTTTTCTCTGTGCTAATCTAGTGGAAGACATTGTACAAATTAGAATTGAGATCCTTAAGATTAAGATTCATAGTTATGGGCTTTGTCAGTGCCTTTAAGAAACTTAATAAAGCAGTGTATCTGTCAGACTGATGGACATTGTTCAGATAAGTTCAGCTTTTGAAGATACACCAGACTAATTTCTCCAAGTGAAAACCACATGTTGCACAGAAGAAGAAGAATGGGAAAAAAATTAATATTCATAAATATTTCAAGAAGGAACATAATTGACTGTGAGAGGACATTACAGTGAGGGAAATTTATTTTCTCTTCCATATATTTAAAATGTCCTCATAACTGAAAGATGTATTCCCTTTTTTCTTTCTTTGTTTCTATTTTTTTTTTTTTTTTTCTAATATATCTCTTCCACTTACCTGAAAGCATACAATACTTCTTTTGTATTGCTTTACTGGCAGCAGAGGGTAAAGGAGGACAGATGGAGCACTCAGCAGTATCCCTCAGCACATTTCATAGGAAGCTTTGCTACACCAAGACTGGACCAAAAGAAGAGTCAAGTCATTGTTGGAGGTCCAGCATTCCAACTGTAGGACTTTGACCTTTTCCATGTTCCACCCCTTCAGTAAGGAGCAGTACAGAAAAAGTTGTCAAAGGTCTATGGAAAGATCCTTTATCACATGTGTAGTTGCCCATGCTTAACCAAGATTATGTTTTCCTTGTGACAACCCCATGGTTCAGAAAATTAAACACTTATTCTAAGAAATGATCATACTAACAGTTATTATGAGCACTCAAAGAAAGGATTTAAGTCAAAATATGGGTTGAAAAAAAAAAAATTAACCATAGCTTGTGGGCAAAGGCAGTTGTGGGTAAATGCATCAGTAATTATTTAACCACTCACTCATTTTAGTATGTTCAGATGGCTACTGCAATCAAAAGTTTTCACTGATTAGACTGTTTATCCACAGGTATCCAGAGCATTTTGTAAAGTCATGAAGTAAAAAAAGAAATGAGCCTGTGTTAGGTAACTGACTCCTTGCATTTTTGGGGCCAAGTGGTGAAGTTTCCAAATATTTTATACTTGTGTATTGCTTCACACACTATTTTGAACAACCGTGCCTGTGACTCTCCACCTAGGGAGCCGGAAAAGCTCATGGCTAAGAGTGTGGGAATTATCAGTCATTCACCTTGGTGGCTCTAGTTTTCTGCTTTATAAATCAGAAATAATAATACCACCATTTTTTCTGAAACACTTGAAATATTATGGGCCTTATCTACAGGCAACTAATTCTACAAGCCTTATATTGTAGCCTGGCCCCACTGAGATCCATGGGAAAGTTCCTGTCTGTTTCAGGAAGGACATATATTTCATTCACTGACTTGAACAACAGATCAGGGCCTGATGCTAAGATAGAATTTAACAATTATTACTATTTTAAACTCTGTTGGTATTTACTGGAAGCACAAAACAACTTGCCATGTCAATTCTATATCAGCAGGGGATAAGCATAAGCTTAATACCTACAGTCGTTGGCGGAGTCTCAAGTTTCAGGTGGGTCTGTAAGTGAGTGTCTGTTGGTGCAGCATATCGATCACACATCCTAGAACAGATGTAAGAGGCAGCAGACACTGTTTTCTTGAACTGACATATCAAAGTTGTATGCATGCAGTTGCTGCTTACACTAAACCCTCAGAAAATCTCTCTTCTAGAAAGTTTTGCTACTGTTCTAATATCTTTAGACTGTGGTATAGTTACAGCATCAGCATGTGTGAAAACTCTCTCAGCAATTAAAAGGATCCTGCATGATCAATGAATAGGTAGTATTAGATTCTTATACATCCACTGAGGTTTCACAAAGTTCTGTGTCGTGCCACATAACTTCATTTTAGATGACTGAAAGTAGCCCATTCTTATATTAATACCATATGGCATCTAGCCACTTACCATAAATGAAGGTGAGTTGGCCTCTGTCAGGTTAAGAAAAAATATAAAGAATGACATTGCTCACCATTTATCACCATGAGAAATTTTATCCTTGATAGAGACTATTTTGATAATGATTCATTGCATTAATTTAGTAATTATTCCCTCTTCCTTTTATAAGGAGAAAATACCAGCTTTCTGGCAAAGAACAGAGAAATAATTAATTGGGGCAATAATTCGAATAAGAAGAACACGCTAAAATCTTGGCCAGCATACCTAAGTCCAGATACCTACAACTGGATAAAGTCAGTTTAGGTACAGGTAGAGGTACAGGTAGAACCTGCAGAGGTACAGGTAGAACCTGCACTTCCTCTTTACTCCATTGGCTTTTGGTAACAAATCATCATGCTTGAAAATTAGGCCTTTCATTATGCAAGTATCATCTCAGATATAAGTGACTGATTCTAAGAATGTGGCTATTGCATATTTCTTCTCTTTTCACTGGAAGATAAGATTTAAACTAAGAAATAGGTTAGAATTTGGCACAGTACATAAATGTATTTTGAGTGCCAAAGAAGATCAAGTGGAGGAAAAACGGTTGAATCAGTTCAGGGAAGATTAGGAGATTTTAAATATAAACAGCCTTCAGACCAAGAAGTCCCAGTACTACCTATGCTCAGAATGTGAAAAAATATACTACAAGAATCATAGAATCCTAGAATATTTTGAGTTGGAAGACACCCACAAGGATCATTCAGTCCAAGTCCTGGGCAGCCCCAGAAGTCACATCATGTGTCTGGGAGTGCTGTTCAAACACCTTGAACTCTGTCAGCCCGTTGAAGTGTCCAAGCACCCTCTGGTGAAGAAACTTTTCCTGATATCCCACCTAAACCTCCCCTGACTCGGCTTCGTGCCTTTTCCATGGGATCTATCAATGGTCATCACAGAAAATATATCAGTGGCTTCCCCTGCACTTTCCCTCATGAGGATATTGAAGACTGCAGTGAGCTCTCCCCTCAGTCTCCTCTTCCTCAGGCTGAACAGACCAAGTGACCTCAGCTGTTCCTCATACGGCTTCTCAAGGCCCTTCGCCATCTTCATTCCCCTCCTTTGGAC
The DNA here is from genome assembly GCF_015227805.2 of Hirundo rustica. Classification (NCBI taxonomy): domain Eukaryota; kingdom Metazoa; phylum Chordata; class Aves; order Passeriformes; family Hirundinidae; genus Hirundo; species Hirundo rustica. The sequence continues at coordinate 91,336,445 of NC_053451.1, forward strand.
ACTCTCTAATAGCTTTATATCTTTTTTATATTGTGACACCAAAAACTGTCCCCAGCACTCGAGGAGAGGCCATCCCAGCTCAGAGCAGAGGGGACAATCCCCTCCCTTGCCCAGCTGTCCATGCTGTGCCTGATGCCCCTCAGGACAGGGTTGGATCTCCTGGCTGCCAGGGCACTGCTGGCTCATGTTCAACTTGCCATCAACCAAGAAAGCTTGCTGCTTCTCATCACATTTTCCTAATCACTTATGACTGAATGTAATGGTGGGGATTTAATAATGGGATATCTAGTGTGACCCAATTCTTTTACTCAATCTTGAGATCAAGAGAGCAAAAAAAGGAAAAATGGATAAACAAATGGAAGTGCTGGTAGTCACCGCCTTCAGTGCGCAGTGACCTCCTCATGGCCCTGAACTCTGTCCTGAGTTGTATGCACTATTTTTTCATCTGAAATTCTGCAAAATGCTTCAAAATTAAATTCAATTACTTTAAAAGGATCAATAATGTTGTAAGACGTCTCAGAGTGCAGAGTGTGCCTGAAATAAATTCTTAACTTCTGTTTTGGAGGGAAAGATATTTGGAATATGCTTGCATGTACGTTCAAAAAATATTAAAGATGTCCCTGAATCAGATTAAGTGCTAGCTCTTTGGGTCCTAATATCTTGGCATGCTGCCAGACAGCAATCTTAGTGATTGAGTCATTTTGTATGGGGAGATGTTCTTCAGATAATGCCCGAGTGAGTCATGAGGTCTAATTCCATTAAAAAGAGTCATGAGGCCCACAATCTTAATTACATTTATGCTACTAAGCAGAGGAATGCTTAATGGAAAAGGGTAAGAATAACTCATTTTAAGTCTCTTCCAATGGAATCAGAATAGAAGGAGCATTTCCCATACCTGAAATATGAATTTCTGCAGTCTTCCAACTCTGAGCTGCACAAGAGCTGGAATGGTCAGAATACCATTAGTGAGATTAGAAATGTGGGGTGTGGGATGGAAGATGCTAGAAATGATGGTCTGGTGCTTTCCAGAGATTGTAACCTCTGCCCATGTCACTCTGAATGAAATTCTCTTATTTAAGTTTTCATGACAAAACAATTTAATGATTGCTAAGTCCAGATAAACATAGACTCAGGCACCACTTCCATTACTCGTACAGGGCAGAATCCACATTTTTCTGTGCTAATCAAAGACTAGCCTTGTTTTCTGTGTCAGCTGGATGGGACAGGGATGAAGTTTTATTCAGACAACATAGGAAAAGAAGGAATTGTATGTTACACCATGTTAAAAAGCAGTTATTTAGAAGAGCTACCTCATATTTTCACAGCTCCAGGACCCAAAAGCCAATGAGCAGAGCTCACTGGGTGTGCCCCTGCAGCACAGCTTTCAGTGACAGGCCAGCAAAAGGGCTGCAACATCCATAGGTCCTTGAAAATTAGTTACATAGAGGACAAAGTTTCAGTTAGCATTTCCATTAGCCATGAAGTGAACAATTTAATCTCTGAACTCCTCAACTACAGCATTCAACATAATTACATTACTGCATGTTTCTGCAAGTAATTAAAAATAGTCCTCATTAAAATCTGGTAAAACATGCTTAATTTACTACTTCATACCTGGTCTTGACTGAAAAGGTGGTTTAATGCTTTGACATAAGTAAATTGGCTGTAAGTTCCAGACTGCTGAAGCGAGCCTCCTATAACAAGATGATCTGTCTTCAAGTCATTTTGGTCTTGACAGTTGCAGACAATGATTTCATCAAGTCTAGCACCAAAATGCTCTATTTTCTTCTCAAATAAATCCTAATCTTCTAATCCCAGGGGGAAAAATAGTGTGAAAAGGTAGTGCTTAAATCAGTGAATTTAAAAGGCTTCAACATACAGTGGTTTTGTCAAAGCAATTAAGCTCTAAAAAATCACAGCAAACAACGGAAGAGATTGTTACTTTTGCCACTGATGTCATCTGAAAAAACATCTTTAGTACCTTCAGTTTCTTCAAATCAGATTTAATTTCTTCATACCACTCTGGAAAGTAAGCGTATTTTATTGTCATTCTGCCTCCTGACATTGCGAAGACAATCACACTGAGCCACAGGCATCAGGCATCTCAGGCTGAGACTATGAGCAGAGAGAAGCAGGAGGAATGTCTTCAATCTGTTTGGTATCCCAAAAGATATACGCTCTAAAAGGATATCTCTTGCAAAAGCCATGCAGGATGGTTTTCCCACCTTGCCAAAGACAGCCTGCCGTAGAGGCAGGTATGGAGCCTGTTTCTCTGTCTCACTCCTGGGTTAACACCATCCTTCTGATCCAGTCCTTGATCACAGTTTACTGTTTGTGAAAAAATTGTGGGATGTAGACAAAAAATCAAATTAAATCACAGGTTATACTAATATCAACAGAGATGTCTGCCTTTCTTCCAGAAATGAGTTACAACCCCTTCTTGGTATCTAGAAGCTTGTATCTAGTATGCTTACAGAAATGAGAGCAACATAAAAGCAAATAGTAATTCAAACTATTGATGTCAAGAGGTCTCTCCTTTTATTGATACTTGATCACTTGATACTTATTTGTGCAGCTGACTGAAACAAAAACCTTTCCTAAGGATGCCCACATATATCTCTTACCTCATGCAATTAATTACAGTTGTTGAAAAAGTACTCACAGAAATAATTAGGAACATTTACACATTATGGTATTTCTTAAATTCTTGGACAATGTTTTTAGTTCTGTCTTTTCAGACGGACATTCTAGTGGAACAGAGAGGTCAGAAAGTCCAGCAAGAAAACAATAGTAAATACAATCTAAAAATTGGTGGACTGTTCTTCCCACTTAAGAACAGTCCACCAATTCCACTTGTGAGTCACTGAGCTCCTAAATGGTGCCAAAATGGTGAGCATTGTCACGCTCCCCCACTACAACCTTTGCAGGACATCAGAATAATGACAGGAGACCTGCCACAAACACAGCCACAATGCACTTAAAAAGCAAGGTAGAGGCAGCAGCTGAAAGTTTGTGAAAGCATTCTAAAAACACAGTCCTAAAGCTGTGGTGCTATTTTGTTCTCTCCTCCAACACAATGTCTGCTGAACAGTAATTTGTCCCAATGAATTCAAAAGATAAATGGCCATTGGTCAATCAAAATAAAACCTAATCCTTCATGTCAATTCACAGGAAAAATGTAAAAAGAATGAGAAGGGCTTAAAGATTAATAACAATTAAAAAATTAATTAAAAGGCTTGTAAGAAAAACCTCTCTAAGTAATCTTCATTTTGGTCTGCTCCAGCAAATTTATTTTTAAAACTAGCTATTAAAATATAAACTGTCCTGTGAAATATTTTCATCATCTCCTCACAGCCCCTTCTTGAATTTGTTCCAGCAGAGCTATTAGCAGTGATTGAAGGTGAGACAGACAAGACAAAATTCTCCAGAGAACAAGGCAAGAGACACCTTTTTGCCCTCAACCCATCAAGTATAATGAATGACAGGAATAGTGCATGACAGGGACTGAAATAGGAGACTGTGACAAAGACAGGCATCAGAATGCTTCAAAATAATTCATTCAGTTGCATTTGGCAGCGGAAGATCATAATATTTTTTGTGTAGCTACACTGTCAATGCAAAAAAAAATAAAACACGGAATGTCATTTGCATGCTGATTCTGTTACAGTCAGAAAGAAAGGAATAGTTAATCAAATGCTTCATTTACATTCTCCCTCCTCTTTCCTGCTGCCCATAAGCACATGGGGCAGTGTGGGACAGATACATGAGGCTGACTGGGGAGCAAGGTCTAATTTGCAGTGTGTTGATTACTGCTACTTCTCTCTTCCTCAGAAGATGGTCCATGAAAGAAAATCCCACACATTTATTCATCAGCTGTGTTTGGAGTCTGTAATTGTCCCTTTGCTGAAAGAAGAGTTGGAACATGGCATCACTCTTCGAGAGAGGAGAGAGGAAGCAGGGAGAAACTTAGAGAGAGATCCAGACCTGATTTGGAAATCAGACTTCAGGAGATAAATTGCAATTCAGCCACCAACTCACAGCTGCTATCACATCACCGTGACTCTGTCTGTGCTTTTCCCACTGAAATCCATGCACCCTGGACCCTAAAGCTTCTCTGTCCACACAGACTCACAGGCAGCAGCTTGTCACAGCCAGGCAGAGCTCCATTCAAGTAGCATGTAGCCCAGTCTGGATTCAAGAAAACTGTGTCAAATGCCTGGTAGAGATTTCTGCAATGTGCTGCCACAGGGAGTGCTGAGGGCAGACAGTATTGTGTGTTCCAAAGACATGAGATCAAAAAATGGACCCTGAGAGCAGGGGTACTCTCCAGCACCCCTAACACAGGCCACTCTGGACAGCCAGGAGCCTGGGGAGATGGAATTATGAGAGGCCAAGCTCACAGCCCAAGCACTTGTCCACATGATTCCTGTCAAACCCAGCAGGACATTTCCTATGTTCCTCAGGTTCTTCTCCATCTCTGATGGATTTGAGCTAAAAAGTACACATCAAAAATACCAAATTCACAACACCCAGTGCAGAAGTGACACAAATTCCTTGCAGTCTTAGTAACCAAAGCATTCATCTAGGATACAGAAAAATAAATATAATCATTTATTCAGTGACATAAACAGGTTCAAACTTTCATTCCCCACTCCTTGCTTATCACTAACATGAAGCCATTTCAGAAGACAGACAATTTTACCACTTCTCCTTTGGAAAAACCAGCACAGAGAAAAGAAGCAAGCATTATGCTAAACAGAGCACTCACCCTCCTCTGAGGCTTGTTTAGGCACATCTTGATCTTATAATGAACAGTCTTTATAAAAGAGGTACAAAATATTTCTATGGCAGGGACTGGTACAGCCAATGGGCTATGTGGGGACTTTCCTTAAAGATGGAGGATGCAGTTTAGAATTCCCATCAGACAGGAGAGGGGACTGAAATTCTGTCTATCACATCACAGATGACTGCCCTGGGCACTGAGCTTATTGCTAGGGAGAAGGAAATGTGCTTCCTTTGGTAGCATTACACAACCATGATCCCCTGCTGTATTTGAAATAAAAATTAGCACAGCACTTACTTTCATGAGTTCTGTTCAAGGAGTCCCCAGTGGAGAAAAGCACTTTTCTGAGGCAGAGGACAGATTGGCTCAGCAGGCTGCTTGCCAGGCTCCTCTGTGTGGAGTTATTCAGGATCCCCATCCCCTGCACAGAGGTGGTCACTCAAACTGAGGGCCAATGACCATTTTAGGAGCTTAGCACCCAATGCTCCCCTAGGACATCCTTCCCAGTCCAAGCTGTGACCCCCTAATGGTGACATCTAATAATAAATCCTTCCTTCTGCACACTAACACACTGACTGGGACGATCTGCAACCCCCTTCCTTTGATCTAAGTAAGAAGATAAATGATGGTGGATCACAACAGGCAATTTATGAGCTTTTAAAACATTTTTGGTTCTGTCTAGCAATTCGAATTGTATTTCCTACACAGTTTGCTACGAAAAAGCACTAAATATTTTAAACTAATAGAACACAATCTCCTGAATATGAAAATACAGCAAGTATGGCTTCACAATGTATGCACACAAAAAGATTTGGATATTTGGGAAAAAAATATCCCCAAATCATCAATACATAAATATGCTTCAACAAAGCTAATTTCAATATATTACATGCTGTTACTAGAGAATGGAAAAAAAACCCAGCACGCCAGTGAAATACCTTTGGCTTTCAATGTATCTTCATGGGATGAAACAGAGATCTTCTGACAATTGCACATCTATCAGTAAATGCCACTGTTTACCCATCCATTACATTTAGCAAATCCTACCACTGTCTTTGATTGGAGACACAGTATGATTTTCTCCAGTAGGAGCTGGAGCTGAAGTACATCTATAAGAACAGAGTATCTCTCTTGTATTTATTGTTTCATTTAATTGGCCAAGGAAAACTTTTTAAATGGCATAACACAAAAGTTGCTGCTAATGGCCATTTAGTCTGGAAATGCTCTACAGAGGCATCATTTCTACTCAGTCATGGGGATATTGCAAGGGGTTTGACCCAGGGTCTCAGTGTGGATGGGAAAGTTCAGTAGGAGGTTTCCCTGCACTGAAAGCAATGAATGAGAAAAGATGAGCGGTCACCCCACATTATGCGATGAGTATTTGGACTTTTCAAGGCTAGTTCAACCATTAATTCCTTAGGCTCACGCACTAGTAAGAAAAAGTATTCTTCAGACTTTTTAATTACCAGAAATTTGACACTTTATACACACTCAAAAAGGAATTTGAAATCTTCACAGGACTCCAACTGGAGCAGCAGATCCTGAACAAGTTCAGGGGAGTTTATCATTCTCACAGCCATGGCACTCCAGCTCAGGGCCCTGGGATCTCCTTAGCCCATCATCGCTGCGGAAGACAAAGAAAGCATTAAGCACCTCTGCCTTGTCCATATCCCTGTTTATTAGGTGACCATCCTCATTCTGTAATGGGCTGATGTCATTTCTATACTACCTTTTGCTATTAACATACATATTTATATATATGTGTGTGTGTTTAAATATATGAATACATGAAATACAACTACATTTTATGAAGTTTCAATCCAATGCCTTTCAAACTGTTACCTTTGAATCAAATTATAGGGTTTCAGCGAACTAATAAACCAATTAATTTTATGTCACTCTATTCAGCATAGATTCCCTTAGACCGGGCATGATTGCTTTACTTGAAAAGGTCATCCTGTCCCTGCTTATGAAACTCATGTGAACCCATGCATAAACTCAAAACCAGAAGAGTCTTTCCCTTGGCTGGGAACAAGTGGCTCAGGCTGCCTGGGCTCACAGCAGCTCCTAATTAAAAAATTAAAGTGTGTAGAGCATGAGCATGTGGGAATGCTTGATAAATAGTTACCTTTCTCCAGCAACCACTGCTCTTTCCAACTAGCCAAAATCCCTCACACAGATGGTACTTCCCAGGAAACAGGTAAGAAACTTTTCTGATCCAGGAGGGATATCTCCTCCTGCAAGAAGTATCACTGATTTCAGGGGAAATATTTGCAGAGGAGGGAGCTGCCTAGTATTAGGGAAAAAAGTCATGTGACCCTGAACCAAATGGAGACAGACATTTCCAAGCATGTGTTTGTAACAGAGTGAAGTGAGATACAGCAGCTGCTATGACTGGCTGCCCAGAGAGCTTGGCCAAGTTAGCTCACCTGGAGCCAGACTAGGGGTAGAGCTCAGTTTAACATGCAGGTACTTAAATTTAGGCATTTGCATGTAAATGTATTCATACGAGCAAGGATGTGAAGCAGGCACTCTCTGAGTAGATGGAGACCTTGAAATTAATTCAGCTGCCGAAGCACCATGCCTGTTACAAAGCCTTGCAATTGAGCTCTCCCTGGGAGGGCTGGCAAATTCGGCAGGCACAGGACCTGCCAGAGGCACAGCACCTGCCAGAGGCACGGGACCTGCCAGGGCAGCCACCAGAGGCCAGCAGAATAACGAGGGCGTCTCACCAACAGCAGAACCATGCCCTTGGTTCACATGTGGAAATCTGCTCGCCTGTGCCTAAATGTAGGTGTTTTAGTCTGGAGCTGATTAGGACTCATTAGAATCTACCCATGGTACCTCTGCCATGGTACACTCCTTCCAGCCCTTTTTCTGTGTCCGTATGGGATCCAAAATACGAAAAGCAAAACTGTTCCTGTGTCCCCAGGCACTGATATCTGACATACTGCATGCAGTATGACACATCTCTGCCACTATTTTAGCCTTCACAGGAATACTAATTTTGGGCAGAAGAAAAAACAGTCTTAATTCAAGAAACCTAACAATAATGACAGTCTCTTCTATGAATACATTTTTTCCCCCCCCCCCCCCCCCTCCAGAAAATACATTTACAGGTATCCACAACATGTATGCAAGCTACTCATCACCCCATAGAACACTTCCTTTATTTTTCAATTCCTAACATTTGAAAAGGTTTGGCCAGTCTAACCACATTTTTACAGGCAGAATAAACTTTTTAGTATACAAAACTGAAATAAGCATATAGTTTTACGTATTGATTCCTCTCAGAACACTTTGAGGCTCGCAGAGAGCTTGAATAAGAAATTCCAATGAATGCTTTTTCTCATTTCCCTCTCTGAAACTAAGCAGCATAAATAAAATAAATAGCAATGTAGTCTCTTTCTACTGCATGACACACAAGCAACAATGGCATAAATCATCTTTAAGATTTCCACGGGCAAAGTTTGCTCAGAACTGTTTGACAATCAGTTTACAAATGACAGTTTAATCTTTTACATGTCAAAGGTAACAAGTAGGACAAGGAAAAGGTTTCTTAAGACTCATTATCAGTTTGCTTCATGGCTGAACAGAATCTGCTTCTTGGAAACCTGTTGAAAAAATACCCAGGTGTTCATTTTAGCCCTAAATGGAGAGACCCTGAACACAGCCTAATTGGCTCTCTATTTACACTCAACACATTTGCAGCTTGACGTTGCAGCAGGGCAGAGCCAACATTCCCAGGTTTACCACACCCAAATGTCTTTTGTTTATAAATTAAAATCTGAATTTTATCTGTGTCTAATACTTGATTTCAAGACTATTACACCATCTAATGTATTTTTCCCCTAAATTACTGCTCTGTAGCCTCAACCTCAACTGCATGCTGATATGATTTGTGTGTTGTGAACTGTCAGAGGACTGAATTTTTATTGCAGATGAGATGGTTGTAACAAATGTGTGACTCATCACCACATCTTTTATTGATGGGGCTGGGGGTTACACTGCAGGACATTAGCAGTGAAAGAAAGATGATTTGCAAATTAAACTCTGTGGAAAGAACAGCATCTTGCAAGAGCCAGAAATTAGGTGCCTCCTAGAGGGGTTGATCTTTTACAATCATATTCTCACTGGTTTAGAATTTTTCAATCTTTAGTCGGATTTAATTTCTTAATAACAGTCAGTTGTCTTTCTCTTTGCCCAGCCATGTTGTCATTGCTTTACACCAAATAAAACCACTTAAATACAAAACACACAGTGGCAGGCAATGCACTGTTCATCTCTTCTTGAAAGCATTCTCACATACAGTTAATCAATGCAGAAGTAAATCACTGCTCCTGAATCTCTCTTTTCCAAACACCTAGATAACCTGATTTTCTCACCTACTTTGTTTTTCTTCCTCTACTTTCTAAACCAAACCAATATCCAGGCATTACCTATGGCCATATTGTCACAGAACATACACTACTTCCTTTCTGTGAAGTAGCAATAAACAAACTCAGAGCCTGATGAAGACCAAAGGTTTGACAAAGACCATGCATTTCTCATGAAGTAACAAGATCTTTCTCAGCTCCCCATAAAGCCACTCTCTCCTAAATTTCCACAGGCCAAACAGCATTAACAGAGCCATGTAGACCTACCATTTAAGTCATCAACCTACAATTATCTCAGGTGAGACAGCCTCCCTAAGAGGAGAAAGGGCTGCAGGTAATTATAAAATATTCATGCCCCTTCCCAGTGACAAGCTGGTTCAGGAATGGTGGGATAGTTAAGAGTCAATTAGAGAAGTTGCTGTTCTGGCCTTAGGCTAAAAAGACTTATTCAGGAGATGTTTTGTCAGGAGCTGTTTTAGCAGTGTGTGAGAGATAGAAAGTGAATTGGAGAGGATCAAGAATGGGACAGAATCACAGAATCAATGAGGTTAAAAAAGATCTCTGAGAATATTGACTCCAGCCTACGACCGAACACCACCATGTCAACAAGACCATGTCACTGAGTGCAACATCCAGCCTTTCCTTAAACACCACCAGGGACAGTGACTCCAGCACCACCCTGTACAGCCCATTCTGATGTCTAATCACCCTTCCTGTGAAGAAATTCTTCCTGATGTCCAATCTAAATCCCCCCTGGTGCAGCTTAAGTCTACATCCTCTTGTGCTGTTTCTGGTTTCCTGGGAAAAGAAGCCAGGTTTTGATAGCTGGGAAATGCAGGGGTGGCTTCTGTAGAGGTCATCAGAAGCTTTCCCCATGTCCAATGGAGCCAATGCCAGTTGGCTCCAAGACAGACCTGCTGCTGGCCAAGGCCGAGCCACTCAGAGACAGTGGTAGCACCTCTGGGATACCAGATTTTAAGAAAGGTGAAAGTTGGCAAAACACCAACTGCAGACAGAGAGAGAAGTGAGTGTATGTGAGAGCAGTAGCCCTGCAGACACCAAGATCAGTGGAAGGAAGGGGAGGAGGTGCTCCAGGAAATAGAGCAGAGGTTCCCCTTTAGCCCATGGTGCAACCCACAGTGAGACAGCTGTGCCTCTACAACCCAGGGAAGTTCACAGTGGAGCAGAGACCCACCTGCAACCTCTGGAGAACCCCATGATGGTAACTGGTGACTGATCACTCCCTGCTCCTTATCTCAACCCACAAGTCTTTCATTGTATTATCATTCCTCTGCCCAGCTGAGGCAGGGAGTGATGGAGTGGCTTTGGTGGGCACCAGGCATCCAGCCAGGGTCAAAACATCACAGGGGAAAGTAATACTAAACTTGTGGTAAATTACTTGGGACTGAAACGTAAACATAATGGAAATCTACTTAATGCTTCTGGCCATTTAAATTAGGCATTAAATGATAAATTTCAATGTGATGAGTAGTCTGAGACCAGATAAGGATCCATAGATCAAATAGGCAAAAAAAGCTCATGTAGAGCCCAAGGCAATTGTCAGGACTCTTTGGAGCCATCACATATGCTAACTGCATTGGAAGGACCAGACACAGCTTGACCTTATCTAGGAAGTCTTTCACTTACAGAAAATGATCCCACAGGTGCCATCATGCAAGCACTTTAACCAGGATAAATTATACTACTTAAAACCAACCGCACTGTCCTCAGCTTCACTCAGTGTTCACAAAGCCATGAATACTGTGTCTTGTTGCCAGACATACAGCTCTTTAAAAAATTACAATATTGAATTTTGCCATTTCTTTATTGTTTGTTGATTATTTGATCTTGCTTTTCATTAGCATATTTTTGAAAAGTTTTGAATTGCCATGTGCAGTTATCCTTCCAATTTATAGGTGGGGTCTCGATAAATTCATAAATAATTTTCCAAATATTCTAGTGTCCAGAAAAAAAAAATCATAAACCACCTCAACTAAATAATAAACATACTGAGTGTCTCCTGAGCTGCTTGTGATCCAAAGAATATATTGAAAAGGTGGAATGAGCAAGTTTAAGGCAGAGATACTTAAATAAAAAGGAAGAAGGGGAAGAAAGCAACATTATTTAACATTAATTATTTTGGCTATGCCTGGATGAGAACACAGGGCTAACCATTCAATACTGTCACTACTTTTAAGCATGTGCTGACATCACCTCTCAACCTGTTCAAGGCAGTGCTACAATTGGCTTAATTCTGGGGGGGGAAAAAGTTTGCAGGGTACCTTTAGCAGCAGTGGCCTAGTAACCAGCTCATCAAAGCAGTGGCACGATGTAGACTGTCTTCACAACTGGCAGTGAGGCACAATGAGGCACTGTCCATGACATCTGTAAAATTGAAAACAAAAAAGTGAAAAATATGGCTCTGATGAATATCTAAGGCATTTCACTTGAAACTGCTATTCTAGGAAAGACTATCTTGCTATCAGTTGAGGGTATGTATGTGGCAGATTAAACATATGTTTCTGGAGCACATTGGGAGCTCATTGAAACCCAACCGGCCTATAAATGGCATGCAACCTTCTTCTTTTTTTTTTTTTCTTTTTTTTTTTTTTTTCCTAATACTATCCATGTATGTTTCTTTGAATGTTTTTAAAAGAACTATCATTTTAGCCTACAAAGGGTTTTTACTGCTGTTAGCTTCCACAGACACTGCACAAAGAAAGAATAAACCCATTACACACATGTTTTTCTGCTTTTATCCTTCGATGAGCTTGGGGAGGGGAAAAAAAGAGAGAAAAATCTCCCACATGCAGAAAGTATTCTTAATAACCATGCTCATGTGCCTCTAACAGGAATATTCCACACTCATTTTTAATTATAGTTACTTCTTACGTGCCCTGTTATACTCACAACTTTATAATAGATTTCAGTGCTTACCACAATGAAACCTCAAGTCCTTACCAGTGTACAAAATCCATGTGTGCAAAAATTTAAATTATTCCATAGCTTCCCTTGCTGAATAGCATGACATTGAGTCATGTTTTATTCATCAACCACAATCCTGACTTTTTAAAAAAAATTCTTCCCAGCTGTTTAAAACAGCAAAAAGACCCTTTATGTCAATAATTCGCTTAATAAACTGCAGTTCGAGGAAAGACCTTGGCTTGGGTAAGTGCATCTTCATAGAAGTCCATGTAGACATTGTATCAGAAAGCTGCTGTAAACCTGTTACTGATGAATCTTGTCATCAGAAAGAGGATGTAAATGGCAATGCTTTCTGCCACAGAAGATGTAGCTTTTCTTACCAAACTAGAAATCTTTTCTGTAAACATGCTCTAATTTTTGGTTTATGTTCTCCACACCCACATTCATTTCATCTTGTACCCTACAGTCTCATATGGCTGTGTACACTTGGGTTTCCTCTTCTTATGAATGTGTCCAAAGGCTTCTGTGGAAAAGGCATCATTGGAAAATAACTCCCTTTTGGCATCATCACTACAAGTTGTTTTGTCAAGTGTACTGTGGTGAGTCAAACAAAAAAAATATGGACTTTATACAATTTTGAAATAAAACACCAAGAAATGCAGCAGTGAGAGGGAACACCTCATCTCTACTAGGCTGAATGGTCAAGAATGGATCTCTGATCCGAAGATGCAGCTAAACACCTAAGAAAGGTGTCTTAAGCAGTCACAGCTCCATCTGGCTTGTTTCTCAAGGCTCACTAATGGCATATTGGTATTTTGATTACTTCTGTCCTATGTGTGCAATAAATCCATAGCTTTGCAATTACCCCTGACATACTTACTCAGTTGTATAGGCAAAGAGTAGAGAAGGCAGACACAAGATGTGCTTCTGATGTATCCACACAACAAATAACTGCATCAAAGGGTAAGAAGACAGGGAAGGCAGGAAGACTTACTCTGATCTTTTGTTGTTTCTCTGTGCAAGCCACAACCTTTGGTTAAAAAGTATGGGAAGAATAGACATTTAAGGATGAAAAATTATTCTATGCAAATTTTAATACTTATAACTGAGGATGTATCTAGGACAAAAATAAATTGTGCCTAATTACTACCTGTGGAGCCATGGCAGTGACCCTTATCTAAGTTAATAGCAGCTACAGATGGACAATCAAGAATAAAATTTGGCCAGAAATCAGGATGAGAACCTGTGGAGAAGTTATGTTTACCATATCACAGGCAATACACTACAGTTAAAAACAACAACCTTCATCAATAATTCAGCCACCAGACAGATTCACTTCTGCATCAGAAAGCTCCTGCAGGACAAATCAAATTCATACTCTTTATTCTGGCATTCAGTAATGTTTACTGCTTTATTAGAGATGGCACTAAGAAAGTGTTTTCCCTCTCTCCTCTCACACCTGTGAATATGTCTTTCATAAGGAATAAACTGGAGCAGCCACCAGCTGGTTGCAGGTAACTGGTTGTTAGTGCTGACTAGGACTGGCTTTGAAACCACTAAGCTCCTAAGCTCCTTCAGTTCCAACATCATTTTGCAACATCCCTGCATTATATCCAAGAAGCTGAGAGCATGTAGCTCTTCTTGGCTGTAATGTTTAGGGGGGTAGGTTTTTTTCCTGGCACCTTGGACAGTCTGCCTCAGCAGGCTCTACTAAACAAAGTAGCAAAGTGCTTTGGTGTGCTGAGGAAAAGCAAACTCCCTTACCAGCACCTCCCAGAGTCTCAGCCAAGTACCTGGTCAATTGCTCAAACAAGAGTCATATAGCCGCCAGCTGCTGGTGGATCATCCTGCACGGGGATTGACATCTCATGGAGACCATATGAGCCTGGTGACCTTGATTTTACAGCACCTTCAGAGAGACGTCGTGGTTCTGGATATCTTAAAGAGAACAGAATAGAGATGCCAAGTTAGCTCCACTGCAGTAAGAGTTCATTCACTTTTTTACCTGCACTTCACTTTTTTCTTTCCCTTTATGCAGGCAGTTACACCTTCTGGCCTCATGTGCAACAAACCAAGAGCTGCGGTTTTATAAGTGATTCCAGAAAATAGAAGCCAGTGAAACAGTTAGCCATCATTGATATAACTTTTTATTTAGAAGATTTCCCAGACAGAACGAAAAAGTCTACATTTCCATTTTTGTCTTTCCACCCTTACATAAGTAACATGGAGGTGACTATATTACACTCTAAATACTCTTCCCTTTTAATTCATACTGCTACTTGCATCCTGCTCTTATTTTACCTTTCCCATCTCAAGGTACAAAGAAGATGACAAAAAATGTTTCCACTCTGCTGACTGCAAGAACTAGAAAAACTAATTCAGCTTCTTCCTTCTGAGAATTGCCAGCTAGTAGTGTATGATTCAAGGACCTTATCTTTGCAGAGAGGCAAAATCTGTGGAAAGATTTCCACTGAACCTGATTAGAGCCCTTCTTGGGCTACTGAAAATTATTTGTGAAACTGTTGAGCAATGACTAATGTGTAACAGTCAAGCTTCACAACATCAGCCTCAGAGGACAATCCATCCTCAGACAGCTTCCCTGATGCTGGTTATCCCAGATTATGCAACTCGTTGATTCAGCCACAGGACATCATCTCTCTCTCTCCCTCTCCACTCCTGAACTTCAGGATGCTGTGCCAGGGTAACTTTCTGAAGATGTTTTAGGTTCAAATTCCAGTATTTGCCCGTTCAGTGTTTGTCTCTCCCTTCACTCCTCCTTCAGAAAATTCTCTCAGCAAATTCATCTGCTAGGTATATACCAAACACCAGGTAAAGCAGAAGAGAGCTGTGTAAAATAAGTTTAGCCAGCTACAAAAGTTCAGCCTGCTCATCTCATGATGTGTGGTGCTTTGTACCCTCAAACCCCATCACTCCCACCCTTACAGCTGGTCTTAATCATGCTGGGTTATTTTCTGCTTTTCTGGGCACAGGACAGCTTGAATACACACTGAAAATTAACACAGACGTGGGCATTACATGCATGAAAAACTGACCTACAAAAAATATGCAGGTTATAAAAAGGTATTTGAGCCCCAGACAAAAAGGGCCAAGGTCACCAGGATCCTGTTGAACAGATATGATGTTCCACTTCATGCAAAACTTAGTGATTGCCTTAGGGAACTCTGGGTTATTTTGTAATTTCATACATTCACAGTGATGTACAACATCAAACTTCCACAAAAGTCAGGTGGACTGAACTCTGCAGGTTTTTTCCCACTCCTTCAATCCAATATCTCAACACTGTACACTCTTGTCATGACCACACACACATGCTATACAATATTCACTGTGATTTTTTTCTTTATCATTTAGTGTTATTCTCTTATACACTGTACTACCAAAATAACAGATAGACCCAGATCATCTGCACTTACATTTCCAAGCTGACTTGACTACACTTGAGGCTGAAATGTATGCCCATGGTCTTCATAAATCTATCTTAAATGAAAGATCTACTCATTTCAGCAAAATTTAATCCAACCCATAATGAGATAACCTGCTCTGTCAAGCAATTAACACATTTTGAATGGCCAAACTGCACCTGAAACCTGCTTATTCTAAAGAAGACTGGTTTCTGACTTCAACTAAATAATTCACACCTGCTAACACAACTATAATTGCAGCCTAGAAACTCTGAAAGTTCTTGTTCCAGAATTAATATCTGAGGCTTATTGTCAAGCCCGAAGGCAAACACATTTATTACATTTTGCAACTGGCAAACATAGACACAAAAATTAAAATCCTCTTTGAAGAAAAACCCTTTTGAGCTTCACCTGTTTGTCTGGGAGATAAAATTTCTAAAGAGTAAGGAAGAGAAATGACAAAAGAAAGACATCAATATTGTGCATGTTGCAGAACCGCAATGAAGGAGCAGTTAAAAATGTATCCTGCTGTTCAATTAAGGAGCAAAAGAAAAGGAAGTACCCATAGGTTTTAAAATGTCATGACATTCTTATTCAGAAAAAAAAAAAAATAAAAAAATAAAAAAATCCGGGTGCCCAGAAAGGTCTCTGTCTCTGTTTTCACGTTCAGGCAAAATTGCAACAGACCTTACAAATTAAGGCAACTAAATATATTATTATATTAATGATCAAAGTTCCTACCAAAGGCTGCAAAGGACTGGGTGGTGGGTTTTGCTTCATCCTTTTATGATGCATAAATTCCAGCCCTGCATTAAATACATTTTTAGAGAGCATTACATTGTGAGCCTGGTCAGTGGAGGCGGTGTCTTGATTGGTAGAGTACTCTATTCCCCAGTGGCAATGGCTGCCTTTTTATATCTAATTTCCAAGCCATCCTTTATTGCAGCATATATCTATGAAAGCACTCAGTTGTGCAGACAACAATAAAGCACAGAGAGTGTTTATATTTTAAGCCATACATTGTAAATACAGAAAAGATGACCTCAAACTACTTACCTCGGTAGGAAATTGCAATGGACAATATTCATATTTACTTGTCTGAAATTTTGTTTTTAGGGAATAATTTGCCTGGGGTAAGAGATGGAGGGGAATTCTGTGTTTCCTGGTCTCTGGCTGGTCTTATTTTGGTTTTTTGAAGAGTAATACACAGCAGATTAAGCCAGCTGTTGTATGCACTTGGAAAACAGCAGCTCGAATTCCCACTGAAAGTTTTT
Organism: Hirundo rustica; assembly: GCF_015227805.2. NCBI lineage: Eukaryota > Metazoa > Chordata > Aves > Passeriformes > Hirundinidae > Hirundo > Hirundo rustica. Next base: position 91,353,225 of record NC_053451.1, read on the forward strand.
AAAATAGAAATGTTGCAGGAACAAAGACTGTTCAGTGAAGGCTATTATTCTTGAGCCTTTAGGAAGTGAGAAAAAAGCACCTAAATTATCATTCTCCCCTGCTAAAGCCTGTGCTCTACCCAATTCCAGGTATGCAGTCACCCTGACCACAGTTGGTGAAGGCAACAATCCCCCACCCCCATGTCTGGCCAGAACCAACAAGACAGAACAAAACTCACAAATAGCTAAGTAGGGTTGTGTCAAAGAAATAATGGACATGGTTGCCAGGTTTCTCCTGTTAGGGAAATAATCCCCAGAATCTCGCAATCAGGGAATGTGTCCTTCCAAGAATGTCTTGCCTTTGGGTGTCTATAAAAGAGATTTCTCACCCCATTTTGTTCTTTCTAGCAGTCAAACTGATCAAGGAGAAAAATAATGCTGTTTCCTTCAAGAGCCTGCTGACTTGCACAGCACATTGCCAGCAAGTTGCCCCTGGGGTTTGCTGGTGGAAGATAAAAAAAGGGGGGAAAATGGGGAAACTAGGATTTCTAAGTCTTCCATTCAAGAACAGAAACAAAACCAGATAGTGGCAAGGAGAAAGGGGGGGGGGGGGGGGGGGGGGGGGGGAAAGGCTACAATGGATACAATGAAGGCTGGGATCTGCAGAAACAAAGTGGGCTGGATCTTACACAGGGCTAAAAGTAGGAACTGTGAAAACCTGCATGCTGAGCAGGGAGCTGCCTGAACTGCACAACAGGGGCTTGATGGAGAAAGGTAGGACTGGCCTCTAATCTGCCACCAGCAGTCTTGTTCTCTCCTGAAAGGACGTATCGACATACAAGTTGGGGGGGCTACCCTCATACCCTCACCTCCAAGCAAATTCTCCTTCCACTTTCTTGGAGCACCAAACCCTGGGAAGGTTTCTTCCTGCCTTTGCAACCATGTAATGGAAATTTCAACAAGGCTGTATGATTGTGATCCTCCCAGTCTACTCGATCCACTTTATATAACTTGCCTTAATAGATGTTGGCCCAAGTGCTGGAGAGAATAATCTGGGCAATAGGCTAGTGATTAGTCTAGTGATTAGGCTAGTGAGCCAGTCACTCAGACCCAGTTTTTAGTCAACAGATCAATGACAACCTCTAGAAAAAATAACCACTTTAAAAAGAGCACTTGTTTCCCATCTGAGGAGGACTGGGTCCAGAAGAGGTGAACAAAGACAAGAACTCCTCATGCTGTTCTTAGACTGAAGAGAATGATCTAGCCCATAGGAGTTCATCCTAGATGATTGGCAACTAGCAGAAAAATTGCAGGATCTTCCAGCACAAGGATCCAGAAAGTTTGTGATTTGCTAAATCCAGGGGGAAAAGAGGGAAGAGACCTGTTTTCAGAGTCCTCATCTGTTCAATAACAAGAATTAACTAAAAGTTAGGTCCCTCAAATTACAGAATCCTAAGAGGGAAGCTGTGTACTCCCTTCAGCAGTTCATATCAAAGCTGTTCCTCGTGTTAATGTCTACTTCCCCTACAGCTCAGAGGTACTGAGGGCACTCACAGTTCCCCTCCCAGAAGTCAGAGTAATAGCCAAAACCAGCAGTCAAAAAGAGATCCAAAAACCATCCCTATTTATTAACCTGAGAAGAGTGGTGTGATTTAAGCAACAAACTTGAGAAGGGAATTCACCAATAAAAACAGAAAACAAAACCAGAAAACAAAATTCCGTTCACCCCAAACGTGAACACCATGTCCAATCTAATGCTAAAAATACTCTCATTCAAGGAAGCCGGTGTTTCCAATTAAGGACAAAGGATTTTTCTAGGCACTAACGTATCTGAAAGTTTGTCCTGGGGTGACTGTGTATCCCCAATCGTCTGTTGGGTGCAGGGGGGAGGGCAAGCACGGTTTGTTTTTCCCCAGGAAAACTCTGCTCATCGGAGTGACCTTGAAGCGGGGGAGCTGGAACACGGCAAGACGAAAGAAGCTCTGTTGTTTTTTCCCCGGCAGTTAGTTAGTTTAGTGCTAGCGTAGTTAGACGCTGTAGAATAGCTAAAGCTTTTTGCTTTTTTTTCTTTTTCTTTTTTTGTCCTTTTTTCCTTCCTTTTTGCTTTTTTTGTCCTCTCCTCAGAACTGTTCCAACCTCTCCGGACTAAGGACCTGGGGAAGCACCGGGGGCCTCCACAGGGGACCCACCCCACCAAGACCAGCCCTGCACATCTCCTTTTCTCCCAACGTCAGCGGAGACGGAGCGGTGGAGCACAGTGACGACCCTCGAGGAGACTTTCTTTAAGTTTGTTATCCCTCCGTAAGCGGCACGAAGCTCTTGTCATCGGGTATTGTGCTGGGAGTGCTTTGCCTGTTTAATAAACAGGTTTTTTCCACTTCTCTCTGAGGAAATCTTTTTTCCCGAACCAGTTGGAGGAGGGGAGGGGGCCCCGTGGGAGGGTTTCTCCCAAAATCTGCCTGAAACCACCACAAAGTTAGATTTTCCAGTCCTTGAGGGCCTTTGTAGAGGGAGCATTTAGGTCCCTGCTCCCCTTTGAGGAAGTAAATCAGCAACACTCGCAGATCCAAGGGCAAACTCACCCTCAGCAGAGACACAGTCTCTCAAAGCAGCTCAGACGGTATCAGGCGGTGACATCTCCTGTCGCTGACACCGCCACCTGTAACTCGACATGAATGAAGGCTGAATTTGCTGAAAACCAAAACAGAGGGAAGAGTTATAATGAAGTGAAGCAACAGGTACAAGCAGCAGCCAGCAAACGCAGTGGGTATAATCGTTTTTTCTCGCTAGCAACGAACTCTTGATTACTTTAACAAAATATAGCAAAGATCTCTCAGGAGAATGCAAACGCGTCCTCCCGCCGGCGTGACGGCGGCTGGAGACGGCTCCGTGCGGCCGCCCCGGTACCGGGCAGGAGCATCCTGCAGAAATCCCTGGCTCCTGCTCAAATTATTCAGAGCAGTGCCATCTACCGGAGCCGGCTGCCGAAGGCCAGACCCTTGTTTTCCTTGGGTTTTGTTCCCGTTTTTAATTAACTTGGGTGTTTTGATAGACGAGACAACGGCTGATGAATGCTAAGGGTTTTAGAAGTACCCTTTGCATTTCATTTAAATGCCTCACAAAATGTTTTCTAATGTTTTTTTCAGGTTAAACTTCTCCGTGTGGTGCTCAGTTTCCTTAGATGTTTTGAATCTGAGGGAGACAAGGGACTTTTTTTTTTTTTTTTTTTTTTTTTTAATTGATACTCTCCAGTATAATAAAAGCTCAATCAGTAAAGCACTTAAGCAAATCCTCACCTTTAAGTGATTTCTCTGATGGTGGTGGAAATAATTGCAGGTCCTCAAAGTCCTGTAGAACAAGGAGTGAGATCAGGGCAAATAAGAAAAAAACCCCATACTTCTAAAAATACCTGCCTCTTATCTGCCAAAGAAAAAGTACCTGTCTGTTATTTACCAAGGAATCATGCAGATGTATTCTGGATTCAGAATCATGTGTGGGGGGAAAAAAAGCAAGGGAAAGAGTATGTGAAGGAAAACTTTTATTCTTATATGTAGAAAATACATATATTGCAAAATCACTCCACTGCTTGAACTAGAACAAATTGACAATGGAGCATTTAAAGTCATTAACAAGTTAGTATTGAGAAATCAAAAAATTCTTTTCTTATGTTTTAAAATTATTTATAGACTTTGCAGAACTGATAACCTGAAATTCTTTCTGGACGGTTAAATACACTAAAAATCTTTCTCTACTTTTGTGTGTAAGAGCATCAGGAACAGCAATAATGCTAATTTTACAACGTGTATACCAGCTCTACTTTTACACTCGAGAAACTCAGAGTCAGAGAGTGTCTAAAGCTAGAACTTAAGCTGTGCTCATCGATCTTGGGTGACCAACCTGTGTTATCAAAGGAGCCTGTAGCAAATATTAAAAAGTTTGCCTTACCACTTTTTGGACTGTACAAAGGAGCTGATAAGGAAATAATTTTCAAAATAAAAATAGAGGACCTCTAGTGAAAGTTTCTTGCTGATGTTTTTAAAGAAATAAATTCTTCTAACAACTTATACTTAAATTGTGGACTTCTGTGCAACTTTTTGTTAAGGGTATCAAAAGTATAGAAATATGCTCCAAAAGTATTATCTTAATTTATGGATTATAACTCCATCACAGAGTTATAGTGCCACATCTTTCTTCTTTTTTTTTTTTTTTTCCCCAAAAAACTGCCTTTTTATAGTCTAACATGTATTTAAAGCACATTTGCAATCAGCTTCTCATCAGTTGTGACAGCACTACCATAAATCTTTCCTGAGGTCTTTCCCACTGCTCTCCAGACAACGTGACACACATCATTAGCTGTGATCATTTTGCCTTGCAGCTTACTGCCACATCTACAGAAAGGTTTTGAGCACTCATGTGTAGTGTGATGGTCTGTTTTGGCACCAGGGAGTCTCAGAGTGGCAGAAGTTGCTCAAGTCCCTAGTATGAACTTCTAGCCAGCACATTTGCTTAAACCCCACTAGGATGGGATTTCCTCAAGTGCAGGTGATCCCTTCAATATCTAATCCAACAGAGAGCATCAGAGCACTCTTCTAGAATAAGCTTCATGCTTCAAAGAGGAACCATTGCTCTGGAAGTAAAAAAACTTCTGAAAGAAGGCTGGTTGGTTTAGGACCTGATGAGTGGCTACAGCTGGGACAGGAAGCTGTACAAAATGAGAGAAATAAGAAACATCTAATATCTGTCCTGGCTGCATGCAGGCCCACAAACACCTATTCCCAGCCATGCCAGAGTCAACAGCAGTGCTTGCTGTCTGTACCAAATCCATCAGGGTCTGGTGCAGCATTGCAGTTTTGGGCATTGGAAGTCTTCATCTCATTATCAAGTTCCTATATCAATTCTCCCAACATCCTAAGTCATGATTCAAGAGCTTTTTAAAGATGAAAGCAGCAGGTTGTAAATAAAAAAGACTGAGTTTCATGCTGAAATAATAAGGCATTGAAAGCAGCTCCATGGTTATGAAGGCATCTGCACTGATCTAAGAGCAGAGAAGGAGTGCAAGCAAGAGAAGACTGACAGAAAAGCAGATAGAGACAAACAAGCTGTGGAGATCAGCCAGTCTTTGCTATTGGAACAAAAACCATCTCATTTCAATCTTGAAGAATGTGATTGCTCCTGAGGCTTGCCACCACTGTTGAGTGACAATAAGAGAGCTGGATGAGTGACCTGTTGACATGGGAGGTAATATGAAATTAGGTTTTACAGTGAGAAAAATGAACATGCAGTGAGGACAGTTGTCCACTAACTGGAATACTGAGCACTCAAGAGCACTGATCAAAGTATGTTTTTGCTCCTTGTTCCCCAAGCAAACTGCACAGGTTTGAATCATTTAGTTGCTGGAGCATGGTGGTTTTCTACTAAGAAAGGAAAAACCAAGATAGCAAGAAATAAGCTGAATTTAGGGGGAAAAAAAGTGCTTATCATTCCTTTTCTTTCATTTTGTATTTTACATGTAAATTGCATGACATTGTACTTCATCTCATTCTGAACTACAACACAGAACGGGCAGAAGTATCTTTGTTTGAAATGTAGCACAATGGGAGTCCTGAGGCATCTTTCAGTCATACACCACACACACATACACCTACACAGTCATATAAACGACTATACACATACATGTATGCACACATATTTTGAGACCAATAAATACATATGACAGTATGTCTTAGCATTAATGCATTGTCTCTGGAGCAAAAGGACAAGATTTTAATTTATTTGTAATATTAATTTTTGCAATGTGCAACATGGCTGCAACAAAATTTTTAACACAAGGGAAATCACACTACTGTAAATTTACACTCTCCATGTGTTGAATTTAATCATGTGGTTTTCATGCCTGCCACAAATTGATAGGATTATTACTGGGAGACATCTACAGGTGGGAATCTAATGTGTTATTATCTTTTTAAAATGAGTGAACCTGTCACTGATGTCCTAAAGTTTTGTGCTGAATGCAATGCCTGGTTAGCTCCCTGGTAGCTCTCCGTCGCTCCACCCCCAAGGCAGAAGACTGTGATGTTAAAGATCATTTTTAGATCACTGGACTAAAGAGAACATTCCATTTCTGAGGGACAGTCAGTCTGAATGGATCTTAGGGAGCACAACCAAGGACCAAGGGCAAGCACCCGCTGGTGCAGCCTTACTGGTCCAGCTCTGGTACAGAGGCTGGATGGATGATGGGATCCAGGGCACGTGGAGGCTTCTGGGTTACTGCAGACCTGGCTTCTTCCATGAGCGTAGTTCACTCTCTGGGCACAGGCTTGTACTTTCTGGGCCAGTAATCTCCCTCTCTCCCCTTCTATTTTACTTACTCCTGTACTTCCTCAGCACTGGATTTAAATAAGCCTACAATCAAAATACAACATAAACGTAGCAAGAAAATCTGTTTATGGATTTAGTATCACATATCCAACTGTGATATGTTACAGAATCCTAGTCCTTTCAGCAGCTCACAACTGAGTCAGCCTCTTGCAGATACCAGGGACAGGACAAGGCAGGTGGTGGGTGCTCAGGTCACTGTAGATGGCATCAGGTGAGATGGAGTCCTTGGATTTAATTCAGACAGAATGCTTCTTTCTGCAAGAGTCCTCATGATAGAGCTCCAACACACTTCTGACACATGGGAGATCTAGAGACACTATAGGAATGTTGATAATGTAGTGCTGTTGGTTGTTACATGCTGGAAAAGGAAACAAAGGGTGTATAGTACATAATCCCACTGTATAACAACAAAGTTCAAGTATTTATCCCTGCAAAAACGCTGGTGGAAGCCTTGCCAGTTGCTTAAATAGAGGTGATCACTTGGCTTCAAATTTTGAGTGAGTATCAAGATTAAAAATAAATGTTCATTTATGACCTACTTCTGCATTTGTATCATGAAATGCTCACACTCCTGAAAAGTGTGAGAAGGCTTCTCACATGAGTGTTTCCTGATCTTACTATCTGAATTAGATTTGCTGCATGTTAGCTGCCAGCTGACAAGTGTATCCAGTCATCTGCTCCTGCACTGACTGTTCAGGGAGAGCAGCTTCAGGTTCTAAGTCTTGAAATTGGCTCTGTGGAGTTTTAGACAATAATTGAGGGAGTTTTTTACATTTTATATCTATAACTATCATACATAATTGCATTTCCTACATCCATTGGGATGTAGCCACTGTCTTTACACACTAAGGGTTACATACACAGAGTCCTTCAAACAAGTCAGATGTTAATTTTGCATATTTCCCAGATGTTTGCCCATGTCTGACAGGCATGACCAACAGGTTTTCCTTCCATGTAGAGAAGCAACTGGGGATCAGATTGGGGTGTCCAAGGGGATTAGACCCCTGTTGCTTAGGCAGTTAAATTCACATAACCCTTATGCTATTTTGGCTCCAGATTAGCCCACCCTTACACCCCAGGAACAGGCCCTCCACAGCTTCACCACCAACCACAAAACTCCCTGGAGCAAGCAGCAGCTATCTTCATACAGTTTTGCAACCCTCAGTGAATCACAAGAAATTCCTGCAAATTAATCTCAGAATTCTCCGGTTTGTTACAAGGTTTACAGCAGAGACCAAACTAGGAGAGCACAATGAGCAAAAAAAATTGTTCAGGTGATGACAAACAAGCTAAAGAAGTAGCTGCAGTTATCTAGAAATATGTCTTCGTGGTTTACAAAAATGAACACTTTTTAACAGAAAGCTGTGATCATTGATCATGTTTGTCAGGCTATTCACAACTGAAGTTTTATTAAAACTCACCAGCTATGCAAGAAAGGAAAATAAAATAATACCTCCTTTGAGAAAAAAATAAAGAGCTTTATTCTCAAACTTTTGACCCCCCCAAACAAAACAATTACACAAATGTTTGGCCTCATTCATATACTGAAGTTTCCATAATCAGTGAAATAAAACATAATGGGACTTCAGAGTGTTTTGGATCAGCTACAAACTTAATTTCCCATTGAATTCTGTTTCAGTTATATTTCATCACAAAATAAAAAGGACATGGGGAGGGGTTTTTTAACTGTTTTTGGTATTTCTAAATAAATTTCTTGAATCAGTCAAATTGTAAAATATGAGTTTCAGGATTGCCTAAACTGAGTGGTCACTAAAAGTCACAATCCCCCTGGTATGACAAAATCACAATTTAGCATATTGGCAAAATCCAGGTCCAGTTTATGGAGAACAGTATTACCAGTATTATTTAGGTTAAATTCTTTTAATAGTCTAGTTGAGCTAAGAGGTTCTGTTTTCCCTCAATTAATTTAGAAAATCTCTGTGGCTGACTGTATAGAAAGGGTACAAAAGACATAGCCTTACACAGAACCTGGAAATAAGCACAGACACATGTACAAAGCAAGCAGATAATTTCACTATTTTAATTTCCCAAATTTTAAATTTGACATATATATCAGTATTTTTCTTGTAACTACTAGCTAGTGTTACAGCAGAAAGAATAAAATGAATGATCAGCCTGAAAAAAAATCACCTTCATAGAGTGGCCATTTAGCCATCAAAACCCAGGATCAATCATGGCTCATTGGTTGAATGCCACATCAATTAAGCTATAACACAAGAACACTTAGAGGTTTTCTTACACATGAAAATACCATGCCTGAAGAAACAGTGCTGTCAGGTAGGTCACAGACCAGTTAAATGTTCAGAACATGGAGAAGTGAGAAGGAACTCCACTCTCAGAGCTCCACAATCACATGATAAAAATGATTGATATTCCACAAGCTGAACTCTGAACATGAAGTGCAAAGATAGCCTCAAGAATTCAAAGCTTATACAAGAGTTTTTGCATGTTGATTGATGGCCCTGTGTCACTCTGGTTTATGGGTTATGACCATTGGAGACTTCAAAATGAACTAAGGCAAACATAACAGCATCCTTGCTCAGTGAAGCACGGATGCAGGACTCAGAAACCAAAGTGTTCTGTCAAAAAGAAAATACTTAGCTCAAAAAATCTGTCAGACTTTCAACACTTTTGACAGCTTCCATATTCAATGCATACAAAAGAGACTAAGATGAATGCAATCAAAGCATCCAAAATATTTCTTTGACATTAAAAATCCCTAATTTGGTATAATAGCCTTAAATAATTCACACATCTCTTTTATGTAGGTCTCCCTGCCTTGGTTGTTCTTTAGAAGAAACATCTTCATTAAAGTAAACAAAAATAAAACTATTCTTATACTGAATAGCATTAGAAACTGTCCTTACATACAGTACAAATATGATAGTACTTTAAAGACAATTATGAACGGCATATTTTAAAATATGCAGAAGAAAAATAGCTGTCTTTTAAGCACACAAATATCAAGTGTGTTCATCCAGTATTAGGACTACCATTTCTTGTGACAGGAGGAATTTTTCTCAGCATCTAAAATGAAATGTGTATTAATCGTCATAATTTCCCAACCCCTGAAATTCAGCCATAGTTGTTATAAGGACATTGCTTTGTGAGATATTTGCTACTAATTTGTAATCTTATGTTCTTTAATTTCATTAGGAATCGATATGTCAGACATCATTCTAGTTGAAAAAGAAAAATCACATGAAACTGGATTATTACTATATTGTTGCTTTTTTTACCATTTGGAAAGCGGCAAACAGGATAGAGTTTATGAACTCTCACTAAATTCAACAGAAGAGTTTTAGGTCAGACATAAGGAATCTAAGGAAAGACACCCATCCAAATTTATAAAAAAATAAGAGGTCATATTTTCTTGATTTTGTACTGAAGGTACATTTAAAAGATTTGAACTGAGATTTAAGCATCAGTAGTGACTTTCTAGGAGATATTTTTCAAGACAACTAGAGGAATGGAGAATGAACACCATTAAAAGGCAACAACTTTCTAATCATTCAGAAACCATCCTATCACACTTCTGTTATTCATACAGTTTAGATCAAAGCACAAATACCTGACTAGGTGTGGGTGGGGTTTTTTGTTGTTTTTTTGTTTGTTTGTTTGTGGGTTTGGGGGGTTTGTTTGTCTGTTGTTTATTTTTTGTTTTTAATTCCTACAGCATTATTGCTTCATATCTGCTTTGACTTTAAACTGTACTTTTCTTCTTGGGAAAAACTGACAGCTGGATCTTGTCTTTCCGTCTTGCAGATGACATGTGCAACCATGTACCTCAGCATCCCAAGGAACAAGGCTGGACCTACAGGAACAGAAAGAATGACACAAAGTACACAGAGAGCCAGAAGCTCACGTACCTCCTTTAAAATCTCTAAACAGGAGGATTGCTCTGTATGAGAAATGCCATGAGGCAGAGTTGAAAATTATCGTGTGTATTGCAGAATTTTCAGATGCCTGTAAGATTTTTTAACGCATTACATTGGTTTTTAAATCCCCCACCGAGCTAGTATTCCAAACTAGTTCTTCTCTCATTAAATTCATAGATATATTAGTCTACATTTTTATAGAAGCAGAATTCTGGCACACACTTTAGAAATTATACTATTTGCACAGAAATTTTTTTCAGACCTGTTCAGCATTCGGTTGGACAACAAAGATTTAGACTAAAGAATTTTGTTTATTTCTAGATACACAATTGTTTTTATATCAGTTACTATTCTTCATATATCAACTTGTGGGTGTGATTACTTTATATGTGCAGTTTCAAATCCATTTTATTGATAGCCACAGTTGAGCCTGGATCTAGCTTGCCTAACTTCAGGAAGACAAAGTGGTACCTACATTAGAATTCTAGTTGCCTTAGCTGGCTCACTTGTCAATAAAGAGAGATAGACATCCACCAAGGCAACTCAGCTGCATCTGAATGATGATACACTGCATGCGCCGTTTTACACGCACACAGTGAAACCTTACACCTGACAAAACAACCAGTTGCTGCTAATATAGGGAGAAATTCCTGTCCAGCACATCTCAATCAGTTAGTGCAAACTTTACCTGTGTAGTACTCCATCCTGAGAGTCCATGATTGGTGTCTCACATCTGTAGTACCCTGATGTAAAAGACAGCTACCAAGACAAACTGGCTGTCCAGAAAAGACTTTTCTGATCATCTTTCCACTATACAGGAGTTACACTAGAACAGAAGAAATGCACCCACAGGCTGTATAAATACACTATGCAACACCTCAGTATTTGTTTTTGTTGCCATTGTATCTTCAGGGAAAGGTAACACATTTCAAGCCCAAAAGTCACATCTTAAAAGCAAGAGAGTTGCTTCCCCCTTAAAGCTGCCACAAGGAATAGGATAGCCTTTAGCCTACAGTGTAACACTGAAACACAGGTCATTTGTTTCAGAACAGTCTTAATTCTTCAGAAAATGTGAACACTGCTATTTGTTTCTATGCCAGTGGCCTGAAGGAAACAGGTTAATGGTTTAGTTGACCTTTGGGAATAAAAAAACATGGCAGCTTCAACAGACTTTATGAATCCTAGATCTACGCCTCCTAGTTACATACTGGAGCAATTCTGCTGATTGGATAAAAATGGTATATTCCCCAAAAGAATGCTCAAATGAGAAGTGAAACCCATCCACTAAAATCTGAACAGACTTTTATCTATAAGAAGAAAAAATATAGAGGAATATTTAAAAAGAGAGCGAGAAGTCATCCCCCTCTTATATATTTCCACCTGAATCAGTTCAACTCATCACAACAGGCAAGCTCAGTAGGACACGGAGGCAACAGGGTTCCAGCTGTTGCTAATACCAGGTAGCCTCATCCTGGTACTCATCCACAGATGATGAATTGCTCTTTTGGCAAAGAACTGGGAAGAGGTGTTGCTTTCAACCTGTTTCAACACAAGTTTCAGGAATCTTCAACCACACAAATGTCTTTGTGACTGAAAATGTGAACAGACTTTTCAAAATAAATACATAAAATATCTTTAAAATGTCAACCATTAAGGATGCACCATTGTAAATTTAAGTTGACTTCCTGTATCAGAACACAGAGTCAAGTGAGACACACAGATTTCTTTAATTCTGAAGAGTATAAGATTTTATGTTGGTAATGAATATTTTTGATTAAATGTTGGTGGCAACTATTTTATTTTTATACTCACAAGTAAACCTACTAATAATTTTTATAGCTTTGTTTTTCCTCACTGCTCTGTATTTAACCGAGAAAAGTCTTTTTACAATCATGCACAATAACAGACACTGCCAAGAAGAAATTTTTATAAGCCTTATTAATAGGAGTTTCTTATACCTCAAATATTTAGTATGAAATGTTCTTTCTGCTACTTAAAAAAGAAAGTGACATAGAGACATACTGAAAAAAATAAGAATGTATGTTCTAATTCTTCTTCTTTTTAATATCTGGATTCCATTCTTTTAGTCTGGAAGTACTCATTTAATGTCTTGTCAGAACCAAAAAGCACTAGTGGCACTGCCCAAATTGCTCCAGTTACACTTTGCTCCTTGGAACCGCCCATGTGCTGGGCGCCTCGGCTTTAGCTAAAGGCTGCTTTTACTGCTCCACTTAGGGTTAGGGTTGAGAAAACCACATAGCCCAGAGTTCCTGGGATACTGCAACTGCAAAAGGCATGGCAAGGGGAGGACTGCACTGCCCCAACATTACTTCCTCTACAATTTTCTCCATGGCACCAGCTTCACACAAATGTGGACTTTACTGCTCCAATGGAGGTTCAGGTTATGCTTAGGGTTGAGAAAACCATGAAGCCCAGAGCTCCAGGGATATTCAGCAGCAAAAGGAATGTGTGGAGGGAGTAATGTTGGGTTAGTGCCTTGCTCTCCTTAGCTTGACTTTTGCAGTTGCAGTGGGCCTGGATCTCTGAGCTTTGAGAATTTCTCAACCCTAACCTGTGCCAAAGCTTGTAGTGCCACTGACAGGGTGACACTGCAGCACTTTATATGTACATTTTATTGGGAAAAGTACTTTTAAAAGCTGCAGGATTCCAATTATATTTTATCAGTTGACTGTGCATGCCCACAATAACAAGATTTTATAATAATATGACTGTGACCCCAACACATGTAGAGCTGGTCAAAGTTATACACTGTAGGCTCTAACACTACCCCTAGCAGGAAACTCTGCTGGAGAGAGGATACTTAAAGCAAAGAAATTTCTTGAGTGTGATGGTAATGGAACATAAATTCTTTACTGATAGGGATTGCACTTAGGTATTGTGCTTAAATGTGTAGCTTAATTAAAGCCTTATGATTTTTCATTACATATTTACACTTAAAATATCCCTTGGTACTTGCTTTGCTACTGCATAAATTTATCTGTGATGAATATTTCACCTGTATCTGGCTGCAGCCCAGACAGCAATTAAATACCCATCACAAGATTGGTAGCAGCGTTCCTATTTTACGGAAACCTGCAGGATTGTTCTCCACAGCATACGGAGGTAACCAGGAGCCCATGACAGGATATATTAGCAATTGAGTCTAAATGTATCCCACAGTACCAAAAGCTTTTGTTGCCTAAGGTTGGTCGCTGATTTACAGCAAGATTAATTCAGTCACCTAGAGATTAATGCAGTTTTAACATTCAAGAAGCCTCAAAGTGACACCTTGATCTGTCCAGAGCATTCTTTCATTTCTCCAAAGTAGGTATTTTTTCTGAATGAAGAATACAGGTTGTTATCTAAGGATAGCAATAGCTATCAAATGTAATTTTAAACTCAAAATATTTTAACATCTTTTGGAATAAAGAGGTTGTGTTTTGTCCAGCAGAGGGAGACCTGAGTTTTAGAGAAATGTGATACAAATATTAAGCGTAACACAGAAACACATTCTTTCACTCAAATGTGAAATTTTAATTTATAAGAAAAAGTACCCTATATTATATAGACCATTCAGTGTAGGCAAAATATGAAGTTAATCTGACTTAAAACCATATCACAGTGCTTGATACTGGTGTAGGATTTGTTGCCTTCATCCCACTTGAAGTCTGATACTATGGAAATAATAAAACACAGCCAAGCAAAAATAAAATTAAATTCAATACTCAAATCAACCAAATAATAAAATAGAATAAAATAAAATAATAAGCACAGTGGGGTTTGCATGACAAAATACCTGCCAGCAGTTTGCACGCAGGAAAAGGTTAATGGAAATCTGGAGGTAACTCTCTATAGAGGCAGACTGGTCTTCTTTAAGAGTGGCTCTGTAAATCATGACTCCAGACAAGAAACGCAGTTCCTGGATCCGCCAGTTCCACCCTCGTCTCCCTGATTCAGAGCCAAAGAAATTCATCAGTCATTGCCTGCTTCAAAAGCAGTTTTAAAGCTACAGGCAGTGATTTTTGACCTCACTGCAGCTTATCTGGCACAGAGCATTGTTCAAAGGCTAGTCAGATTCACAGCTGCAATAAAAAAGAGACACACAATAAGCAGTCTTGGGTTTTCTTTGTCATATAAACAAATTATATGCTTTGGGGATTACTGCATTATCAGGATGGTTGCATAACTGAGAGTGGAGAGTAACATTACAAACCAGTAAATGAACTGCCAGGTATGATGAGAAGAACAAGCAGAACCAGCACAGGCTTAACACAGAGAGGAAAATGGCAAATCTTCACATGAGAGAACTTGAAAGTAAAAAGAAAAATGTTGTACCTTACCATATATTCTCTGTTTGTTGAGTTTGAATTACTCATTCTGGTCTTGCCAACCTTCAGAAGAAAAACCTGGTATAAGAGTAAGAAAAAGATCAAGTGGTTGACCAAAGACTAAAGGGATATTCCACAACATATGATGTCTGCTCATCAATAAAAGCTAAGAGAAAGGAGGAGGAAGAGAGGGCATTCTTAATTTACAGTGGTGGCCTTTCAGAGGAACCACTATGTGTCCTAAAGTCCTGATTCCCAGGAAGTGCCATACAACACCTGCTGATGGGAAGTAGATAATAAAATCTTTCAGTTTTCACTTACGTAACCCTTGTTTTTGCTTTAGTAAACTGCATTATCTCAACACAGAAGGTATTTTTCCCTCTTATTTTCTTCCCCACTGTCCTGCTGAGTAGGGGAGTGATAGAGCAACTTGATGGGCAGCTGGTATCCAAAGTCAACTCACCACAGTCGTTTTTGGCACCCAACATGGGGCTCAAGATAACAGTAGTTTTGTATTAAGTGTGCTGTAGCTATAGCAGGTATTACGTGGCAAGCTCCTGTGCAGGTCACAGCTTGTTGCCTGCACTGCTCCTCTCTTTATTTTGTGAACATGTTAAAACAAATAATGTCCCTGTGTTTTGCCCTGGAATTGCTGGCCTTGCTGTGCTGTATCTGCCTTGTGGAGACAATGAGGGAATGCATCTCTCCTTATCTGGGACTGATGTGAATGGTTTATTAGTCAGGACCACAAGATCCTTGTTCACCCTCACATGAGTTTTCATACTAACAATTAACATTGATAGCATATTATGGAGCTTGTGGAATCTGGTGTCATGCTGGTATCAGAGAAGACAAATTTTGGATGAAGCAAAACTTTAATGTGATCATTCCTGAAGTGATCATCCCTGGACGGCAGGGTGTGTGGAAGGATTTGGGCAGATTTCCAGGATACTTATACCCTCCCAGGGGCTTTACACCCGAACAGACAAATAACTTTAGGAGACTGAAAATCAGCAGCCTCTAGCACTGTGCTGGAGCCTGGTTGATAAAATCTTGCACATGGCCAGAATAGAATAAGCTACGTGAAGATTCATCAAGTCTCTGAGGGTGTCAGCACTTCTCAGAATGGCTTAAAATAATAGTGAGATGGCTCCTCAGGGTGTTTTGTGAGGTAAAGATTTTAATAAAGGCAAAGTAACAAACCATACAGAAACAAAAGAAAAAGCCCAGCACAGGTGTCCGAGCTTTCTCTGACACCTTGCTAAAAACACCCCAAAAGGCACTTGAGCTGCTTTTGTGCACTTTATAAATACTTAGGAGGGATAACTTGGCTTGTTGCCAATAGAAGCAGCTACAGACTTTGAGAGACATTTCTAAAGCCTAATAGGTGCTCTCATGCTGGCACTGGGCCAATTACAATAAGGCTACAGAAAGTTCTAGTTTTATTTTCTTCTATGTTCCAAGGTAAGCTGAAACTCTTTCCCTTATATAAAAAACACCTACTTGGGTGTGGAAAAGCATTCCTACACCTGGCCTGTGCCCATTGAGCCACAGCTCAATACTGTCAGAGGACTGTAGCTGAGGCAGGGACACAAAATGTGTTGCAGGGCACTATGGTTGAGATAGGGATCCAACCAACAACAGTAATTATGAAAAAGTTGACAAGGAGAATAATGGATCCATATCATCTATTAGAAAGGGGGCAGGAAAAACACATAGGATTTTACCAAGAAGCTGGTTTTTCAACAAAGAAATTGGAGGAAGGAGTGAGAGAATTCTAAAAGAAAGAGGAAACAATACAGTCTCTGGCCCCATCAGAACCTTGAGACATGCTAAAAGATTACAGCCACAAGCCAGGTGAGTGGATTTCTGTCTGGCTGCTTCAACACTTGAATGCTTCAACCAGGGAATAAACAACCTTACCAGAGGTGATGTGACACTGCATCTGGTGGTCAGCAACATAAGTGAGCTAATCAGGAACATCAAGATCAGAGGCAGCCTGGGCTGAGGTGATCGTGCATTGGTGGAATTTGCATCCTGAGGGATATGGATCAGGTGAGGAGTAAAGTTAGGCCCTGAACTCTAAGAAAGCAAGCTTCCAGCTCTTCTAGGAAATAGTCAATGTGATCCCCTGGGAGACTGCCTTCAGGGACAAGTGAGCAGAATAGAGTTAGCAGATCTTTAAGGAAGGCTTCCATGGAGAACAAGAGGCATCGAACCCCAGGAGCAAGAAATCAAACAGAGAAGGCAAGAAACCAGCAAGGCTGAGCAGGAAACTGCTGATCAAACAAAAGGGAAAGGAGCAAGTGCACAGATAGTGGAGAAAAGAACAGGTAACTTGGGAAGGTTATTGAGATAGTCAGGTTGTACAGGGATGGGGTGGGGAAGGCCAAGGTAAAGCTGGAACTGAATATGGCAAGCAACACGAAGAATAACAAGAAGGACATCTACAGGTATGTGACTCAGAAAAGGAAGGTTAAAGACGGTAAACTCCCAATAAACAATGATAGAAAACTGATAATGGGGGAAGAGAAGGCTGAGGTGCTCAAAGGCTTTTTTGCCTCAGTCTCCAATGGCAACTTCTCTTTCCACATCTCTTGAGTTGATGGACATCAGGACGGGAACTGAGGGAACAAAGTCCCTCCCACTGTAAGGAAATATCAGGTTCACGACTATCTTAGGAACCTGAACGTACTAAAGTCCATGGGACCCAAAGAGATACATCCCTGAATCCTGACAGAATTGGCTGATGCAGTTGCCAAGCCACTCTCCATGGCAGTCAGGAGAAGTCCCAGGTGACTGGGAAAATGACAAAATTTTACCTGTCTTTAAAACGTGTAGAAAGAAGGACCCTGGGACCTACCAACCTGTCAGCCTCACCTCTGTGGAGCTTCCCCCTAGAAGCTGTACTCACCCACATGGATGACAGGGAGATGATTAGGGACAGCCAATATGACTTCACTAAGGGTAAGCCCTGCCTGACTCACATGGTGGCCTTCTATGACAGAGTGATCAGTGGAAAAGGGAAAGGTTACAGATATCATTTATGTGGACTTATGTAAAGCTTTTAACACAGTCCCCCACCAAAATCCTTCTTTCTAAATTAGAGAGAGGGTTGGATTTGATGGGTGAACTGTTAGATGGATAAGAAAGTGGTTGGACAGAAGCATCCAGAGTGTAGGGGTCAATGTCTGAGTCCTGATGGACACCAGTGACAAGTAAGGTCCTTCAGGAGTCCATACTGGAACAAGGGTTATTTAAGGGTTATTTATCTTCATAAATGACAAAGGATTGAGTGCACCTTCAGCAACTTTGTCGATGACACAAAGCTGAGTGGTGCTGTTGACATACCTGAATGACAGGATGCCATCCAGTGGGATCTGGACAGGCTTGAGAAGTGGGCCCATGGGAATCTCATGAGATTTAACAAGACCAAGTACAAGGTGCCACACTTGGGTCAGGGCATCCCCCAGAATCAATACAGGCTGGGTGGGGATGAACAGATGGAGAGTAGCCCCGAGGAGAAGGACTTGGGGGTGCTGATGGATGAGAGCCTGGACATGACCCAGCCATGCCCACCTGGAGCCTAGAAAGCCAAATTTGTCCTGGGCTGCATCCAGAGGAGGCTGGAAAGTGCATTCGGGGAGGTGATTCTGCCCCTCTACTCTGCACTGGTGAGACCCTACCAGGAGTGCTGCATCCATCTCTGGGGTCCCCAGCAGGAAGGACATCAACCTGATGGAGCGAGTCCAGAGGAGGCAACCAAGAGAATCAGAGGGATGGAGCACCTCTCCTATAGGGAAAGGCTGAGGGAATTGGAATTGCTCTGCCTAGAGAAGAGAAGGCTTCACGGTGAGCCAACTGTTGCTGTGCAGTACTTGAAGGGAATCTACAAGAAATATGGAGAGAGACTTTTGACAAAGGCATGTAGTGACAGGGCAAGGGGGCTTCAAACTGAAAGAGAGTAGGTTTAGACTAGGTTTTAGGAAGAAATTCTTTACTGTGAGAGTAGTGAGACAGTGGAACAGGCTGTCCAGAGAAACTGGGGATGTCCCATCCATAAGATTGAGTTAATTTTTCCCATAGTACCCTCAGAGTGCTAGTAAGTATAAGTGCAGTAGGCTTTCATGCAGCAATCACCTGTAGGCTGAAGCCCTGCTTCCTGGAAGGTAGCTGGATCACCTGCTGATGGGAAGTAGAGAATAAAATTTTGGGATGTTTTTCCTTTACCTGCACACACAGGATCTTTGCAATTCAGATTAGATATCGGGAAGAAAATTACTTATTCCAAGACTGCTGACAATGAGGGAGACAAATTAAAATAATCTTGCTGGAGTTATTGACTGACATTTTTTGTTGTTGCCAGTAAAGAATCACAGTTTAGATGAGAATCCCAAGTGTTTTTCTTTCACAGGATTAGAAAGGATTTCCTAAACCCTCCCAGAAAACCTGTTCAGCTCTTGGCTGGTGCTGCATTTCCTCCTTTACTTTCCTCACACTGATAGGAAGAATGGAATCTCCACCCACACAAGTTTTCAACCTACTTGTGCCCAAAGATTTAAGTTCCTGCATAGTTATTGGTACAGCCAAGGACTGAAGACATTTAAGGAAAATTTCTCTGGCAAGTTTCTTTTTCCTTCTTTTTTTTTTTTTTTTTTTAAATTTCTTGAGTCACTGCCCAGCCACCAATCCAACATCTCACTCCACTCAGCTGAATCTGTAAGAAATTGCTGTGAGTAAACAAGAAAACTAAATAAAATATTCTAGGAATGTTTGCTGTTGGGATTGAAATGTCTTTTTTAATGGCTGATATTTTTAACTGAGATTATTTCTATAGCCTCTCCTTAAGCACATCTTTCCTCTGATCAGACTCTGGAGCTCTGAAAGTTATGTGGAAGACGTGTCCCTGGGAGAAATCAAAAAATCAGTAACTAGTTATTGTAAAACAGATTGATTCACACAATTAAAGGCTAACAATCCTTAGTTAATGATCAAACTAGTTCAGGTTATTTATGTGCAAGATGTTTCAAAATACAGCAGAGTTCCAAGAACGAAAAGATCCAGTAAGGAAACACAGAAAAGGTCTGCAAATACTGTAAGTATAAGGCACAAAGGGTGTTAGTAGGCGTTTCTGTTTATTTTCTTCACAGAAGAAGGGTTGGGTCCTGTACGCTGATTTCATTGCCAGCTGTTATTCTCTGCCTTCTTTTGAATCACACCTCTGACTACATTTTTTTTTGCCTTTAGAAGCCCTCATACTGATCATTGGAATTTTACACAAATGTGTTTGATATGAGAATAATGACTTTTTTCTCTTTTTGTGTCTGAGTAAACACAGTGATTTTTGGAGACACAGAAAATTACCACTAGCAATACACCATGCATTTCTGAAAATGAGATCCAGCTTTAAGAAGTCTATATATGGATTCAGATAGGCCAAATCATGGCCAAAGAAATCAGAGGACATGGAATTTGATCAATAAGAGAGACCTCAAGATGAGTAAATTCAGATTTATTTTTTTTTCAGAGCAACCATATTAATTCTAAGCCTTTCTTCATGCAGTATTCATTGGCCATGGATAAAATGAAGGATTTGAGTCTGAAAGAGACAACTGTGCAATCTGAGTTATTTGAAGTGGAAGGTGTTCCCGTCACACAACCAATTGCCAGCATTTGGGACCAAGTGTGGAAGTTCAAAGCCAGGCCTGATGATGTGTTCATTGCAACCTATGCAAAAGCAGGTTGGTGTGGGTAGGAAACAGAATAGAAAAGTTTGGCATGGTGCTTATTGTTGGGATTGAGATCTATGTTTTTTCTATTGTGACTGATATTTGTTCAACTCAAACTAGACATATTTTAAAGAGATGGAGCTGTGTCAGCTGTGACTAGTAACTCCTGACTTCTTTGATAGATGCATCTGTTACTACTGAAGTACAAATGGCCATAGTCTAATGACCTATAATTGTTACCTTTAATTGAGATTATATACATTTACATAAGTGACAACAGAAGTTTTCCACCAATATGTAGTGATTTAACAATGCCTAGAAAGAAGTGATTATTACTAAGAAATAAGAGAAACTGACTGTATGACTGTGGAACATATTACGTATTTGGGGAATGATTTCTTGGGTAAACTAGTTCTGATTTCTGAAAATCAATTAATTCTTTTAAATAACCAAATTAATTTAATAATTTTGACTAATAAAAATAAAATACCACCACTGATATTAGCTATCTAGCATTTTACTCAGTGATTAGACACTATTTCTCCTCTTCATCAGACCCTTTATACATACTACACAAGAAAACAATGAGTAACAAGCATCAATATTAATTTGGTATTAATAAATACATGTGCAATTTTGGAGATTCGAGAACAGATGTGGGAGAATTTGATCATCCTAAAAAAAATTATTTGAATTAGCAACAATTTTTAGGGGTTGTTTTGTTGGTTTTTTTTCAGTAGGGGAAAAATACATTTTTAACAAAAAGACACACCATTAGTTTTCTAAAACCTTGAAAGCTTTTGATTTACTGCCTGTATACTGAAGGCAAAATTACATTATTTTATCCAGCTAGGATTAAAACCTTCCAGCCACTGCACTGAAAACAAATAAAATTAGGATTCTATTTGACATTATGGCACATCTGTGTGAAATGCATAACACAAGCATGTTAAGAAGGGCTGAGTCTCCTGCCCAAATTGTTTTCCAATTTGTCCCTTAGCCTGTTCTCTAGCTGACCCACCACAGTACCTCAGAGGAGATGTGGTTGACACAGCGATGACAGCTATAAAAGAAAAGAGACACATGAGATACACTATACTGTAACTCTTACGAAATGTTGCAGTCACTCAGGCAGATGAAACATTTTACAGACCTTCATTAATGTGTTTCAAATGGAAACTTTGCAAATACTGCCACATTTTTGTATTTCCAAACTGTGTGAAATTTTTACTCACTTGAAGTTCAGGTATTGCATTTTTTTTTACTCAAATTCAGTATAAAAACAAAATTTAAATGCATGAATTTTTGTGAGAGATGAAAGAAGGGAGTTTCATTCCTCTGCAAATAATAATACTCTCCAAACAATACTGAGTTTATCCCAGCGTTTTTGTTGGTTTTTTTTTTTTTTTCAGTACTGGTGTGGGGGCTATTTCTTTAAGCAAGAACTCAGTCTAAAATGGAATTCCTGAATTGAGCTTTGGGAATTATCTTTGGTGCTTAATTATGCATTTTGCCTCTATTATACTTTCTTTCTATTTTGTCTATTATTTTCTATGCTACATTTTCCCCCATTAGCACAGAATCCATTATTCTGGCTTTCAGCTCCCTTGTAGAAGAAACTCTTGACTATCCTGGAGGGAAACATCTGAACACTTGACATTTTCAGGTACCACATGGACACAGGAGATAGTGGATATGGTTCAACAAAATGGAGATACTGAGAAGTGTAAACGTGAGACTACTTACAAACGCCACCCTTTCCTCGAGTGGTATTTGCCAGAGCCTCCATCTCTACGTTACTCAGGTGAATACTATTTGTATTTTAGACAAAATGAAACAAAAAAGCACATAGTGCTGATGCCACAAGTTTCCTGGAAAAGGTCCCACTTGCTCTGTTCTTGAACTAAGCACCATTCTAACTATTAAGGACCAGTTCAGGTGCTTTAACATAAACATCTAGTGCTACTCAAGGCACTGCAGGTCTGGCAGGTGTTATTGCTTCAGGTGCTATTGAAGACCATGATGTTTTGGAGTGGTACCTGAAGCTGTTTCTGATACTCCACAGTATCTAAACCAGCAGGAGATATGTATAAAATGGCAACATGGGCGCACTTGAATGCCATTCTGTGATTACAGGCCGTATGGAAGAGAAGCCTATGTCATGGATGTATTTCACAAAGTTGCGTTACGTTTTCAGTGGTTTTGATACTGTTTCAAGTAACTGCTGCTCAGTTCTAGGGTCTAGTCATCTAAACAAGCTATGGAACATTCAGGCAACCAGCAGGCTTCACTGGTTTGCAGTTTCTTAGAAAAGCTTTCCCCAGCAAGGGCTCCATTTCCACACAAATCATTGTCAGACTCTTACATTTGAAGCTAAAAAGCTTGATTGGCTCTGCAGAAGTGGGTTTTTTTCTTTTCTTTTCTTTTCTTTTCTTTTCTTTTCTTTTCTTTTCTTTTCTTTTCTTTTCTTTTCTTTTCTTTTCTTTTCTTTTCTTTTCTTTTCTTTTAAGCTAGACTGTGTTGACACAGAAAGAGACAAAAAAAGGTAGATGACAGAGGATGATAGATGATGACAGGGAAAAAAACTAATGAGTTTTTATATATATTTATATATATATATATTATATATATATATATATTTATATTTATATTTTTAATATATAGTCCCATATATCCATAATTACTGAAAATCCAGTCCCTCTCCTAATTTCTCTTTATGTGCTACCCACAAAGTCTAGTCAGCCATCATATACTTGTATCCTAGAAAGAAACTAAAATTTCTTACCTGTTAGGTGGAAGGAGACCACTAAATATTGCAAAGGAAAAAATTTGGTTGGATAAATATAAATCAATATTCATCATCATCCCCAGGAGAGAAGGAGTTAGGAATGGGCCCAAGAAAGCAAAAAGATATAAATCAGTGCTTCCCCTTTTCTACTCAAATACACAGGTAAAATTTTCTCTAGAATCATTAAAGATGCTTATGTAATGTTGTATATGTTACCCTGCTATGTAAGTGCTTTGGAGACGAATGATCAATGCAAGGTGAAGTGCTGAAAAATCACAGTCACAATCACAGGTGTGAACACTGGAAAGAAGTGCTAGTGCAATTTAGAAAACAACTCACATCTCATAATTAAACATCCCACAGGTCTGGAGTTAGCTGAAGCCATGCCATCTCCACGAACAATGAAAACTCATCTGCCTGCACAGCTGATACCTCCGTCCATCTGGGAACAAAACTGTAAGGTAAGGCTGAACAGGCTGACTCCACAGACAAAGAAAGTGACATAAGCCAGGACAGAATATGTTTTCCAGAATCTCTGGGAAATCAAAAGATCTCCAAAAATGTTTTCTCATTAATGTGGAAAGTCTGTGGGAATCTAAAGTCATGACTAAGTTACCTGAGCTGGACTTTAGAAAAAGGTAACTTCAAAACAAAACCTCTTAAACCTCTACCAGCAGACTCCAAAAGAAAACACCACTAGATGTTCAATATCTATATTTTTATGTGCAAGTTAATTTCTTTCTCTCTCTCTTTTCATATCAATAAAGATTATCTATGTGGCAAGAAATGCAAAAGACAACCTGGTGTCATACTACCATTTCCACAGAATGAATAAAGCATTGCCTGATCCAGGAACCTGGGAGGAGTTTGTGGAGAAATTCATGAATGGAAAAGGTGATTAACTGCAATCAGTTGTATAAGAGACTTTGATAATTTTAAGAATGCATGGCATTGATTTATTAATTTAAGTTATAGTTTGAGATCCAATGCAGACACTGTGGAAGGATATCTGCTAAAGGTGTTTCAGTCATAATTTCTCTTCATTCATGGGTTTTTATTATTACCTAAAGGATTAAATCTATCTTTATGCTCCCATTTTGAGAAAAAATAAAAGCACTACTCTTTATTCTGTTATAATTCAGAAACATATACAACAATTTTCAGGCTTCATCTCTTCTCTCTGAGATTAAAAGAAGCCATTTGAAATGGTTTAACTGGTTTTACTCTAACCTGATAAAATTGGAAATTTAAAAAATAAGTGGAGAGTTTCTGTTGCTAGAAATGTGCAGTGTGAATTTGATATAAGGGAGTCTTTGTACCTAAATTAATGTATCTAAAAATCAGGCATATCAACAAAGATAGTTATCTAACTAAGGGCAGGCAACCCCAGAAGCTGATTCTTCCCTTTCCAAAAGAGGTGCAGATATCACAGGACATCTAAGAAACAAAACGTGGTCCAGTGGGTGGCAGTTTACAGTTTGGGATATTAAAGCTTCCTTAGGTCATTAATATTTTTTGCCACCATGTAGGCCTAGAAATACCACTGTCTGGACCAGCGTGAGAGTCACATGTCCAAAGGAGACCTTATGCCTCGTGTTTAAGCAGCTCAGCTTGGGAGCCATCTGTCCCAGTGCAGGCATACAGAACATACCTACTTCTGTCTTAGCTAATCATTTTGACACTTGCTTGAGGGAAGCAGGCACTTCTGATAGCATGGCAAATATTATAACCAGGTAGAATCATAGAATAATGCAAGCTGGAATGGATTTTTGTTGTCCATATGGTCCCAAACCCTGCCCTGCTCAAAGCAGGGCCAGCTAAGACAAGTCATGTCCAGCTGATCAAATGAACACTGGAAATGTGTGTTTCCGTTGATTATAATGCATCTGCATTAGTTGCCCTCTAAAGTTACACATGAATCCTGTTCTGAGCATGGATAAATAGCAAAATGAGGGATTAATAGCAAAAATGCTGTAATAAGCACAGAGCACAGCCATACTGATTCAAAACCAGCTTGAAAATTCACAGGTACTGGTTAAGAGGGAAACATGAGTGCCACATGTGTTAAAGACAGTTGGGGCATTTACAGCTGCTGCTGATGTCGCTTCTTTTTCAGTCCTCTGGGGTTCCTGGTATGACCATGTAAAAGGATGGTGGAAGGCAAAAGATGAGCACCGTATTCTCTATCTCTTCTATGAAGATATGAAGGAGGTAAAAGGCTGAAAATATTTTTATAGAGCTCTGAAACCTCTAAGTCTTGTAGATACTAACTAAAAGCAACAGTTTTATATTATAATGCCAGTATCAGTAAACCATACAATAACCTGATCTTCTCTGTCTGTGAATTGCAGCTCTCACACAACATTTGATTTCTTTGCTTTTCCTAGCTCTTTGTCTTATCCCATGTAATTGTGTCCGCAGAATCCAAAGCGAGAAATTCAGAAGATTGCAAAGTTCCTGGAGAAGGATCTGAGTCAGGAGGTTCTAAACAAAATAGTCCACAACACCTCATTTGAGATAATGAAGGAAAACCCCATGGCAAATTACACTAAAGACTTTCAAGGAATAATGGATCACTCCATTTCCCCATTCATGAGAAAAGGTTTGTTACTGACATCAACTCGTTCTGGTTGTCATTCTGTTTTGAAATAAGCATTAAAGTGCAGTGATAAGTTGTGGATAATGAGCTTCAGGTAATACTGGTAAATCAATCTTTTCTGGTTTTATGGTGGTTTTTTGTTGGTTTTTTTTTTTTTAGGGACTGTTGCAGACTGGAAGAATCATTTCACTGTGGCACAGAATGAGAAATTTGATGAAGATTATAAGAAGAAAATGTCTGATACCTCTCTTGTTTTTCGCATGGAATTGTAATTATTGCAATGGAAATTAATGATCTTCAGCCTTTTCCATGTTATATATTTTGCTTTTCCTTCACAAAATGCCCCAAAGTGTCCCTAAGATTCCAAGATCTCTTTTTCACACATCACTGATTTTTCATTATTGGGAAAGTGCTCAAATTATGCCAAAGTTTTAGTCTCCCTGATGAAAATAATTCCACTGGACAATTTTCAGTCACCCCTACCACAGTAATTTTCAGCATTAATAAAAATATTTCAGACATGCTGTGGGTTTTGATCTTTGTAAAAGTTGATATTGCTGGCATTTTCAAATCAAACTCTAACAGAAACTACAAGCCAGGAAAAAGGGTGTTAAAAGAGTGCAACAGGTTGTACAAACATTAATCAATAAATAACAATATACAAATTTAATGGTGGTCAAGGTATAAAGAGAGGAACAGAAGTGTACAAAGTAGAATAAGTTTCTTTTTCTCTCATTTTAAGTTAGACATAAGAAATGCCGTTGAAATGAAAGCATGTCCAAAATGAAAACATTTCCAAAAACATTGAACACCCATTACTTCCTCTGATAAAAGTTGCTGAAGGGCTACATAGAGACATTTATCTACAGTCTAGCTGTGGGCACAGTAGTCTTTATTGCATCTCACATGTGCTTTCTGAACTGGATATCATAGTGCTCTCCTAACATCTGGAAAATTCTGAAAGTCGGTATGAACTAGGTGGAGAGTAAATGCCGCAAATGCCATCTGCCTCTTCACTGTTGTAAAAGTGTTCATCAGATGCCTCATATCATTGCCTCCTCCTTTGCTTTACTCTTAATCAAATATATAAACATCTTGTTGAGGGTTCTTAGTTGCAATAGGGCCTGGTGGATGTTGGAAAATAGAAACCAGTTCTGCTTTAGCATTAGCACCATAACTACAGACATGCTTTGAGCTTGTGCAAAATTAACTAAAGCAATTCATAACCCATTTAATTATAGGCAAGTGTTACCAATCCACTTTTGGATTTAAAGTGCCATCATTGAGCTTGGCACACAAAAAAGGCCACAAAGACTTCCTGCTTAATTGAGTTTGCACTCTGAATGTTAGAGGGAACAGAATGTAGATTACAGCAGCTAAAGGAAAATACTATCTTATTCTCATTTAGCCTAGTTTAGTCCAGTTTCATACAAAAAATGTTTGCTGGGGATATTTTTTGGCTCATGGAGAGTTAAAAATAAGTTAAAAGCTGGAGCAATATGAGCAGCTGTCAAATGCAAAGCTCATTTCACCCTGCCTATTTAATATCTAAAGTGAATGCAGTCATAAAGGGCAGCAATACCTTGTATCAATTTGAAAACAAACAAAAATTTGCCTGTTAAATGTAGTAGTTAGGTTGTCCTGGCCCCATAGTTTTCCCCCAAAATGCAAGAATCACTGAAACTGAAAGCATATATTTACTACATTACTGTAATTTTTAAAATTTTTTTTAGGTCGACAGATTCCTGCCCACAAGACTTCAGGTTGACAGATTCCTGCCCACAAACAAAGGATGTCTCAGTGAAATGACTCCCCAAGAAAAAATTATCTGTCAGAGGCACTGCTGTTCATGACAGCAAGGCTAAATACCAGCTTGAGGTGCTTTCTGCTGCTTGCTTGGGTTTTGTTTATTATTAACTTGATTTACTATCTCACCAGTATGAGGAAAAGGTGTTGCTCTCTCAGATACTTCCACTCTCTTGGGCTGCTCCATGAAACCACAAGTCAGCACTGTTTGTCAATCTAATCCTCATTCAGTGCCACAAGAGGTATCAGTAAATGGAAAACATGCTTAACTCAGTAGTTTGGTGACATTTTATCAGCAGTGCTGTACAAAAGGTCACACGGATGACCTGTTTGCTTCTCCCTTGAAATCTCAAAACTACCAGAAAAGCAAAATGCTGACAGTGGCTGAAGCCTGATTTGAAAAGGAAGTTACATAGCAACTGCAAGGGTAGAGGCACCATATAATAAGGGACTCGTATCACATTGGAAAAGTCACCTTTGCTCTCACTTCCTTAGGTAACCAGCTGCAATTCAGCAGCTATAAACAACAGATAAAAAGTATCACAGGTCAAACTGCAGTCCTAGAATAAAAAAGGGGAGAATAAACACTTGATGTGTGGCTACATAAAGAGTGGCTTTTCTTATTTTATTATTCTTCTATATATTCAAAAACAGAAATCTTAACTATTTTGACAAAATATAGCTGTCAGGAGGATAGAAAATTGGGGAGTTTCCCCTTTGTATGCCTTCTTAAGCCACCATAGCTGAGAGATCAACTTATGGATTCAATCATGATTTGTAAAATGTTCATAATTGTACTAGAGTAGAACTAGAGGGAGTAGTTTGTTACCAGTGAAAATTAGTTTACCTGTAGTTATGAAGAAAATTTGGGGAAAAAGTTGATGGGTTGTATGCATCCCTCAAAGAACATAGATTCTACCATGGTTTGGTGTCTATTTCGACTGTATGTCAAAAGACGTGCATATGCTTCTGGACAGATAACTGAGGATGCCCTCATCTAGAGTGCCTTTAGCTTCCATATCTGTAGGTGTCATGGGTTGGCACAGTTTAGTTTTTAGTTAGGGAGGAATGTGAAGTCTTACCCTGTCAGGACCTTGAAATTGTTTCAGAAAGGACAGGGACCTATCAGAGCTAGGTTGGGATATTGGCATCTGCTTTGACCACTGAGAATGTTGAATGCAACTTTGGGAAGTACCCATATGTAGTGGTTTCATGTTTGCCAAATTCTGGTTGCCAAATTTAGTGTAGCAGTCTTAGGGTTTATTCTCTTTCTGTGGGAGAAAGATTACGAGAAAAGCAAAGCAGACTCAAGCTTAAAAATACACAAATAGTTTTATTAACACACACTAAAAGAATGGAAGAAGAAAGTTGGGAAAAAAACTAAAACAAAACTGAATGAAACTCCAAAAACATTCTTCCCTCCCCATACAAACTGTTAACACTCCTACAAAACATCATAAGGAGACAAAAAACTGTGATTTTCAGTCAGTTTCACCATTTGAAACTAGTCTTTCACCAATCTTCAGGAGAGGAGTCTCTCTTAGAGTCATGGATCCCACTGACAACATAAACAGTTTTCTTGTGGGTTTTAACTGTCACAAAAACAGCCGCCCAGGGAAACCTGCCTTTGTGACCCCTCCCATTAGCAGGTTCCCAAGCTGCGTATGGGTCATGGGTCTTAGACTTTTGCATACTGGGGTGTCACCATTTAAAGATGAATAACTCCAGAGGCAAAGGATTCTTCGCCTCAAGGAACAGAGATATCTTCTCACTTCTTCACTGGTGCAGAGGGCTTCTCATCTCCATCTCAATCTCTGTTCAAGCATCTTATGGGATTAATATCACTTAGTCCATCACTAACACCTTTGCTCAAATCCACACACAAATCTAAACAATCATCTCCCCAAATGCATATCTTTCCCACGATTTAAAGGGATAATTTAAATATAGAGTTCATTTCCATGGCTCAATAAGAAAACCAGCCTATAATGGAATCGTGAACTCCTCAACCCTTGTCCCAATAGTCCTTTCATTCTCGCTACACTGACTTCATGCTGTGTCTTCTCTATGTTCACTCTGTCCCTTTCTTTTCTCTCTCAGGGAAGGGTTAGGCCTTGGAAGCTTCATGTTACCAGAAAAGGGTTAAATCTGCCCAGAGTCTTTGTCTCTCTCGCTGCAGCTTATTGTGTTAGATTTTCAAGGCTGCGCTGGTGAGGGCGGGAAGAACTCATGCAGAAACATCAGAGATCAGAGGACCCAGGCAGTCCGGAATCAAAAAAAAACCAGGCAGGATCATAAATGCTTTTTTTGCCTACCCCTCAGTTTATCAGGGCGGGCCCCGGCCCAGCCAGGCCCGTAGCTGCTATCAGAGCCTGCCCGGCCCCGTGCTGGCAGCAGATGGGCCCGGAGGCACAGCCCGGCCAGGGCCGCTCCTCTGGGCCCGGCTCAGCCCACACGGAGCTGATGGAATCCAGCTAGGCCTTGGGCCAGCTTTCCCCCAAAAAGCAGGGGGGGGTGGGGGGGGGGGGTGGGGTGGGAGCAGCAGGCCCAACTCGATGTTACCTGTTGAGCCAACCAGGAGAAAAAGGGCTGACCTGCAGGAAATCAGGTTTTTTTACATGGGTACTTCCCAAAGTCTCATTTGACATTCTCAGTGGTCAACAGATGCCAATATCCCAAACTAACCTTCTGATAGGTCCCTGTCCTTTTATCATGGGTTGGCACAATTTTGTTTTCTGGTTATAGAGAAATGTGAGATGTTTTTTCCCTGCCATAACCGCGGAGTGGTTTGGGGGGGGGAGGATAGGGACCTATCAAAAAGCAGGCTGGGATATTGGCAGCTAAGTTGACCAATGGGAAATGTTGATGCGACTTTGGAGGGGACATTTAAAACTGATCTGCTGCTGATCAGCCCTCTCTTGCTTTGGAATCAGCCATGAGGTAACATCGTGGGCGGCTGGCCCGGGTCAGGCCCTGCTGCCCCTCTGGGCGGCTGGGCCGGGCTCAGCCGGGCCTCTGAGGGCCGCTGCCCGCACAGGGAGGGCCTGGGCCGGCTGAGCCCCTTTCCCCTGCCACCGGGCAAGGGAGAGGAGCGGATGCAGTTTGGCAGTGCCGGGCAAGGGAGAGGAGCGGATGCAGTTTGGCAGCACTGGCCACGTGCTCAGATCGCGGCAGAAGGGGCCAAGCCATGGCCCAGCTTAATCGCCGCTGGCAGCAGAGAAAGAAAGCCTGCAGCTCCATAACAACTCTGAGCCGAGCCACCCTGGATGAGACCCAGGGGTGGAGAAAAGGACATCTACCAGCTTCCTCCATCAGCACAACTTTGCATTTTCTTCAGCTCCTGCAGCCTCGGCGCTTGCACGTGGCCCTTGCAAGCATGGGCAGATTTAACCCTTTTCTAGCAACATGGAGTTTTTAAAGCACAATTCTTCCTTGAGAGAAAAAGAAAGAAAGAAAAGAGAGTATGTGAAACAGACACCGAATGAAGTCAGTTAGATGAGAAGTGAAAGAACTAATAATATTGGAATAGGATTGAAGAAGTGGACATTTTTAACAGAACTTCACTAAGGTAAATTATGGAGAAATAAACTGTTCTTTGCAGCATCTTAGTGTTGTTGGGTAGAATGCTATTCAAATCAAAATTGAGAACTGAAGTAATTGAGATTTATTTAGGAACTTTAAAGCCCCCACTCCTGGGTTAAAAGGAGGTTTCAGCCTTTGAGACAAAGATGATTTTAGACTAGAAGAAGTATTCGTAAATAGTACTCCAGGTACACTGAGAAGCTTTGCTGATAGAACATCACAGTCTGCGAAAACTCCGGGCAGCAGCAGATGTGTGACATTAGGAGCACTAGACTATTTTGTCTTGTGGCAAATGTCTTCATAAAAAATATTAGAGACTTCTCCTAAAAAGTAATGAGTAATTATGCCTAAATAGTGAAACTGACTGAAAATCTCAAGTTGTGTCTTTCTATGTTCTTCAACAAGAAAGTTAATAGTTTGTAAGAGAAGAGAAGCATGTTTTAAAGTGTCATTCTGTTTTAGTTTAAGTTTTCTTTTTCTCAACTTTCTTTTTTTCTTTCATTCTTTTAGTGTATGTTAATAAAACAAATTTAGTTCATTTTTTAAGCTTAAGCCTGCTTTTTTTTTTTTTTTCTCCTAATCTCTCCCTCCCACTAAAAGAGAATACTAAAACCCCTACACCTTTCTAATGCAGTTCCCAGGTCCTGACCTGGAAATACATTCCACATTTCTCCATAACTAAAAACTAAACTGTGCCAACCCATGACACCATATAAACCCTGATTTTGTTCAGGTCAGCCCTTTTCCTCCTGGTCAGCTGAACAGGTAACATTGAGTTGGGGCCTGCTGCTCTGCCCCCCCTTTGCAGGAACGAGCTGGCCCCAAGGCTTGGCCAAGCTCCATTCGCTCCCGGTAGGGGAGGAGAGGTTGTAGCTTAACATCAACTACTTTTTAAAACCTCCCCAGAGCCCTGGAGCCCCCAGAGCAGGGGGGGGATATCCACCAGGCCCCTGATAACAGCTGTGGGCTCAGTTGGGCTGAGGCTGCCCTGAATGTCACTGAGGGGTAGGCAGAGCTCTCCCCTCCTCCCCTCCTCTGGTGTCTCCTAGGCAGAGAAGAAAAGAATGGAAAGGAAAAGCCCAGCCGATCTGAGATGCAGCAGGAGAGAGACTGCTGTCCTTGCCCAGGAAAAATCACATGGCCACTGCAGGCCTGGGCAGATTTAACCCTTTCTTGGCAAGATGAAGCTTCCAAGGCCTAACCCTTCCTTGAGAGAGAGAAGAAGGAGACACAGTAGATGTAGAAAAGACACCGCATGAAGTCAGTAGAGCAAGAGTGAAAGAACTGATTAAGATTATTAGAAAGAGGGATTGAGGATATGGACCAGACTTTTAACCAGACTTCTCTGGGGTAAACTATGGAGAAATGGACGGTTTCTTGTAACATCCTAATGTTGTTTGGGGGAATGTTGGTTCTAATCAAAGTTGGGGATTGATATGATTGAGATTTAAGTGAGAATCTTAAAGCCCCTCGCTGCTGGGGTAAAAGGAGGTCTCTATTTCTTTTGAGATAGAGACAATTTTGGAGAAGAAGAGAATCCTTGTTTTGTACTAGAGGAAGCATTATTAAAGAGTACCCCAGATACACTGAGAGGCCCATGAGTAGCCAAGGGAAAGGCTCCTAATGGGTGGAACAACACAATCTGCAAAAAACTCCAGGCAGTTGGAGATTTGTGACATTGAGAGCCACAAGATCAATTTTGTCTTGTGGCAAATATCTCCATAGGACTCTAGAGAGACTCCTCTCCCAAAGTGATGAAAGATTATGTTTAAATGGTGAAACTGACTGAAAATCACAGGTTGTGTCTCTATGTTGTTTGTAAGAAAGTTAACAGGTTGTTAAGGGAAGGGATGAGTGTTTTGAAGTTTCATTTGGGGTTTTTTTCCAACTTTTCCATTCTTTTAGTGTGTGTTAAAAAAACTATTTGTTTATTTCTAAGCTTAAGCCTGCTTTGCTTCTCCTGATCTTCTCCCACAAAAAGAGAATAAACACTAAGACCACTACACTAAATTTGGCAAACAGAATTTGGCAAACATGAAATCACTACAGTAGGTCTGTCAGATGGTATGTACGGAAGAGCTTTAAATGATGTGTTTGTATATGGAGATTTTTTTTTACTAATACCAACGAAAGTTGGTAAGAGATTTAATATATTTTTACCTAAGATACTGTAAATCAATGAGCACCTGCAGGAGATTGTACATGTTCAGCCAAATTATTTCAAATAAATTAAACTATAGTGGCACTTCTGATGCAAACACATGACTGTTTACTGTGGAGATAAAACTGTACAGAACTATATTAGACAGAAGTCTTAAATATACATCCATGCTTTATTTTCATCCAGTTATCTACATGCACAGTTTTACTAACCTTCTCAGGTACAATATCTTCAATGTCAGTTTAATAAGACTTGTGTCAGTTTAGGTATTGCAATCCCACAGCAACTTCTTCCATGCTGCTTGTTTCTTCTTTTAGAAGAGAGTCCACCTGCTGGGTTTTGATAGTGCAGAAACTTTGTTATTCATCTCTAAAAAATGTTTCAGGGTCAGTGTTGATTAACACATGTTAACATTAATGCATGTTCAGGTGGTTCTGTTTTGTAGCTCTGCATTAACAACTAGCAAAACAAATCCTCCCATGGGAATGACTAAAGATTCCTGCCTCAATATAGACTGTTTAAAAGACACTGCTGTATTAATCCTAGAATAGTCATAATTCCCCCTAAGCTTGGCTGTCGATAGCAGCTAGGGGAGATATTTTACTTTCACATGGAATGCAACCATTTGTGAAAGACAATGAAAGAAGCATTGAGCTTAAAACAATTAAAGAAAGAAACAGAGAAGGGAGATGTTCTATCTTCCTAGCTAGCATTCAGAGATAAAAGGACACTGCTCTCCTTTCCACAAATCTAACTGTAGATAATCTGCTTCATACTTTGAACTGAAAGTCTCTGTTTCTTCAGTTAGAAAAACAGACCATGCAGATTTTATGTAATTTGTCCTATCCATATAGGATATGGATATCATACTCCATATTAATGGTTTACATCAACACGTTCACAAAGTGTCTTTTCTTTACAATAAGGGTAATTAATAATTCTGGCATTTTTCAGAAGTGCATTAACATATTTTAAGCCTGGACTGAAGCTTTCATTTCCCTCACATCCTCAACGAATGCTGCAAGGTCTGTCTCGTAGGCTGTAGGTGAGCCTAGAGGCACATTGAGAGTGAAAGTTAAGCCCTTCATACTTCTAAGATGCAACCAAACTGTGCTGCCAAACTGAAAGTAATGGGCTTAGGCTGGATAACAAACAAGGTTCTGCCTGCGCTCTAGACCAAGCACTGTGTAGGTAGATCAGGAAAGTCGTCATTCAGCAGCACCCTGTGGTTAATGTCAGAGTCAAATAACTCATGGATTGTTTTGCAGAAGGGCTTTGGCATAGGCTGCTGCAAGAATAGTTGGTATCTATCAGCTGTGTGAGCTCAGACTGCCTTTTGAACTGAAGGCTCACAGTCAAATTATATCCATCTACCGGGACTGTGGAGTCAGAGGCGTCATGTCAAAAGCAGCTTCACTACATCCTGCTCTGGTACAGGTACAGTCTTAGGTCAGGCACCTAAAAATTAAGGTAACTAATTTTTTTTTATTTGTTAAAATTGAGCCTTTTGATTCACAGTAATTTGTTACTGTACCAATAGCACTCAACTGCATTTGTTATTATGTGTGCAATTAAGGGTTCTTCACATTCTATTAACAATGGAACAGGCTTTTAAAGTAGCCAGACCTCACCCCAGGTGTGAAAACAAAATGGTTCCTTGTGTGAGTTTTACACTAATCTGTCAAAAGGCTTGTTGGCTTTTGCTGATGAGAACACCAAACTATTCACCTCTGTTTCCTATTGCAGTTTAAGAACCAGAATTAAGGACTATATATACAACCTGGTTTTTTAACACCTAACCAAATCCTTCACACACAAAATGGTACTGGGTTAAATAACTCTTTCTTCACTGTACCATTCCACTCCTGTGGGAACCTACTGAACCTCAACCCAACCCAACAAAATGGCCAAAGTTAGCAAAATAATATAGTCAGCCAAATTATCTGCAGCTCATCTGCACAGGTGGTGTGCTTTAAGTTTCCAAACAGAGAGGAATATTTAAAATGCTATAAATCCATATGCCATTTTCCTTTATATTAACCTGGCATGTAAAAATGCATAGAAGCAGCTCAAAGCAAGAACTCTGACTGGCCTGGCATGGGTCCCAACTAAGAGTCTGTGATCCTCAGAACTTGTTGCAAAGACAGATTCTACAGTGGCAAGTATTTCAAGCATCTGCTCCTTTAAGCTGAAAACACATTCCCCGGTAGCAAAATTACAGGCATTTTCTCATTCTGTGCTCTGCAGAAAATTCTTCCAGGTCTACTAATTCCAGTGCTAGTGAACAAGCATTTGTACCCTGCCTTGATGTAAGGGCTAATTACAGCCCTGTGGGACTTGGCTTCTCAATGAAAGCAGGATTGAAAATTAGTTATGCTATGCCCCAACACATCTCATAAATCTCTTGGCAATCTTCTTTTACATAGACAATGCTATTTAAAAAGATGAATTAATTATCTTTTACAAAGATAATAAAATCATGGGATATATAGACTATGTAAATTATTCTTGTTTTTCTCACTTATCTTGTCTCAAATTAGCTGCACTTATTATTATGCATCAGCTTACTGTCTCCTTCCAGATAGGTAAGACACAATTCACAAATTGTTTAAGAAAATTTTATCAGACTATTGGAGGTACGGATCAACATTTTTCCCCACAAAATTGAGAGCAGCTTGCACTTTTTTGTAACAAACTGAAACAATCAACAGTCAAAATCCTCAATCTTTTTTCTTTTAGTTATTCTAGAAACTTTTAAAATTCTTCTACCATTCCCTAACCAGGATTCTTTGCAATTGTTGTTGCAATTCAGGACCAGAATGAAAGACTGTTAAGACAGTCTCAAATGTACAATATACCTGAGCTCTGTTACATAAAATGGAGGGTTCAAAATTCAATAAAATTATTTGAATTTTACAAGAAGAATGACAGTAACCGGACTTGGAAAAATGCCATTATTCTTCTGAGACAAGCATTTCAACCAACAACTCTTTTTTTATTGAAATACATATTCTCTCATGACATTGTAATTAATTTGGTGATATTCAGCATTCACCCAGTGAACCATAAACAGAATAATATGCCTAATTTGTTTTTCCCAGGCAACTTTTCATTAAAAATCAATTACTTATCATGAAATGTGAAAAATTATTCAGGCACTACCAAAGTGCATGCATGGTTACAATGAAAAATGTGTGTCCTTTAAAGTAAGCATTGCTCCCCTCTAACACCTACTCAAATGGGCAAAAAAAGTCTCTTTAAAAACACGTAATTACAAGCCATAACACCTAGGTTCTGCTATTTACTCTGGTAGTCCACATCCATTTTTGAATTTACAGAATCATGAAATTCTTGTTGAAAGGACCCTCTGGAGATCACATCATCCAACCCCCCTGACAATGCAGGGCCACCTAGATCAGGTGACAAAGGAATGCATCCAGGTAG
The DNA here is from genome assembly GCF_015227805.2 of Hirundo rustica. Classification (NCBI taxonomy): domain Eukaryota; kingdom Metazoa; phylum Chordata; class Aves; order Passeriformes; family Hirundinidae; genus Hirundo; species Hirundo rustica. The sequence goes on from NC_053451.1 coordinate 91,389,918, forward strand.
AGTTTGTCCAGAGGGAGACTCATAAGACCCCTGGGCAGCTGTGCCAGTGCTTCGCCACCCTCAATGTAAAGTTCTTCCTCATGTTGGGGTGAACCTTCCTGTGGTTTTGTCTAAGGCCATTGCTCCTTGTCCTGTCTCTGGGCACTGATGAAAGTCTGGCACCGTCCTATTGGCACCCGCCGCATTTATTTGACAAATAATCGCTAAGTTTCTGCCCGAGCACATCACTCTTCACCTCATGGTCTCCTTATGGAGGTAGTGAGACACGCGCCTGCATCACTGCGTTGCCTCAGGAAGAGCGGGGTGAAATCGCGTTGCAGCGTACCCCCGCCCCTTTGTCCTCTTTATAAGGCGGAGAACACAAGACCGGCAGCCACGCCCACTTCCCGGCCCACGGCCCGTTCCGGACGGGCCCTGCCGCCGAGGCAGCGGGCCCTGGCCTCAGCCCCGCCCGTCCCCCGGGGCGGTGCTCGGTGACGGACAGGCCGAGCCCGGCGTGCCGGGATGACGGAGGCGGAAGCGGCTCGGGGAGGATGTAGCGGCGCTGGCAGCGGTTGTGGCGCCGCGCTCTCCCCGCCCCTGCAGCCTGCCGGCCCCGCCATGGAGGTAACGCGGCGGGCGGCGCGGCGGGGGGAGAGGGGCCCGGAGCTCTCGGGGGCGCCGCAGCTGGGGCGGGTTATAGGGGGCGGTGCGTGACCTTGGCGTGCAGCACGGGGGAGCGGGGAAGGTGCGGCCCAGCCCCTCCCACCCCGCGGGTTCCTTTCCCTTCCCGCGGTGACGGGCGGAGAAGGTCGCTGGGCGCCCTTCGCCGCCTCGCAGCCCCCGGGGGTGGCGCAGCCCCGGCGGGCGGCAGCTGTGAGGGAGGCCGGGGATGGGAAAGGTGGGCCCTGCGCTGCCCTGCCGAAATGCGATAGCCGGTGCGGGCTACAAGGGGCTTCTTTAGTGGCCCTCCTGCTTAGAAGGTGGGGACCTAGCCCTGTTGACACGGGCTGGGGAGAGCGGGCGGTGCTAGAGCGGAATAGAGGGGAGCGACCCTCGGGTGACACACGGCCGGGGCGGCCAGTGGTAACTGTGAAAGCAGCCAGAGACGAACAAGGGTTCCTTTTCCACTGAGGTGACCCGATGTGTTAAGAGTACGTCAACTGAGAAACGCCTACCAACACAAGCAAATAAAACCCTGGAGTGTCTGTGTCTAGTGTAGCTTTCATAAACACCAAGGCAAACCCAAAGGCTACGTTCAAGAGTTTTAGGGTCACACATTAGTTTAACTCTCCTGGTAGTGTCTGTGCTGCTTGTGTGCCACATTCTAATAGAGGTCCGATGCTGTTGGCTGAAGCAATCACAATTCAGAATATGTTTTGATGTGACTTGGTATACTTAGCGTTGGTGTTGTCTGATAGTTGCACATTGCTCAGAAAATTGCTGTTCGTGATGGCCATTACTGCCACAGTTCACAGCAAAGGCTAATATATTGCATTTATATGTTGGTTAGGCTTTCTAAGAGTATGTTAAGCTATTGCAAAAGTAAGGGATACATAGCAGTTAAAATACATAGAACATCTTGAACTGTGGCATGAAAACCCCTCAGTGTAGAGGGTAAAGTAGGCTTGAAATAAAATCTAAAAAAAGAATATATGTATGTATATATCAGTAAACTATGGAAGCATCCAGATTTCAGAATGGTGGGCTAGAAACAACATAGGATTGTGTTGGGCCTAAAACCACACTTAGTAGCTGCTGGCTCACAGCTTGGATGCAATGAAAAGTTCGGGGATTTTTTGGTAGCTCATCTTCCTAATTTTTCTTCTAACTCAAGTGGGTGAAGCCTTCTACATGAGCTGCCTCTGGTTTCTGTTATCAGAACAGCAAAACTGGATGCATTGTTTTACACAGTATGTGATTTTGCCTCTGTATGTATTAGCTTAAAGGAGTAGAAGTATCATGAGAAGAAAATTCATTTGACCTTGCTGTAGTATGGAGAGTGGTTAGCTGTCATTTTCTGAACAGTACGTGCAGGTTTTTATTATTCATTGTGCAGTCCAAGGGCTAAAATATTAGGAGTATAAGTTTTGGCGAAGTTTTACATGCTAAGAAAATCTGAAACTTTATAGCTTTTTTTTTGTACTACGTTTGCTTTTGCCATCTTAAAAAAACCCCCATATGCTATGTAGCATATGTGTTACATAGATGACTATAACTGCCTTTGTCCTTGGTCTGTACTTGAACTCATATTTCTAAAGGCAATGCTGTTTACTATCTGTGTCACCTGTTCTGTTTAAATTATTAGTGATTGTTCATTCTCAGAGTGTTCAGATCCAGTTTGGTTCTTTCTTAGTTTCTACTATATGGGTTTTGATTTTTCTTTTGGCAAAATGAAGAGAATAGCAAAACAAAAGTGAAGGTATGTGTGTATACATAAACACACACACACACACAGAAACATTTAGATAGATAAAAATACAAATACTTATATATACACCTCTTTACTTATGTACCCATGCACATATGATAGTATGAAGAAAAAAGCAGGGTAAAGGTCAAGGCTTGGAAATGCTATTCCTAATATACTGGAAGCATCTGTTCCCTTTTCCTTCACAGCATCATGGCTGCATACATTTCTTTGTGCTCCTGATTATATGTAAGCATATCCCATATAAACCACTGTAAAGCAACAGTCTCCCAGATTAGATCTGTGGAAGTTTACAGCAGAAGGCATTTTGCATGTGTTTTAGGGATAGGAGGCCCAGAATTTGCAGAGCCTTTTCAGATACGTTTGTCAGGCCAGCAATCCTAGTGGAAACTATGATGTTTTAAAAGAAAGAAGAGAGGGGTTGGAATATATTTGATAGGCTAACAGTTGTAGTGATTAACCAGTGTGTTTAAGAAGGAAACAAAAAAAGTTTAGGAGCTTATGTGGTTCAGAAGTTCCCAAGGTTTGATTTAACTGCAACTCCTCTACAATTTTTTTGGGGGGGGGGTGGGGGTGTTCGTGGGGTTTGTTTGTTTGGTGGTGGTTTGGGTTTTTTTGTTGTGCTTGCTTTTCTTTTTTTAAATGGCTCTTTTAAGAGCAAGGTAGTGAGTCATGCTTTTGAGACTGCTTGTAAATAAAATTACTTTGAAATACTGTATTGTCCCTAGATGTCCATTCAGTAATGGAATCATAAGATCATACTGGTTTGAACGTTGGGAGCTTTCTGTTCTGCTGTTCTAATAATCACAGTAGATAAATTTCCATTATGTTTCTGACTAATCCTACAAATACATATTTTAAAACTTTATTTTAATTCTTCTCTTGTGCTTTTGCAGTGGGTCTCTCTTTGAAGACTTTCAATTTGTGCTTTTGGTATCTTACACTGAAAATTTCATTACTGCAGATCGTACTTTATTTTGTTGTAGGTTCAAGATGCTGGGCAGGAGATGGTGGCATCTTCTGGCACACCAGGATCAGGCAAATCAAAGGTGATCAGTCCTCACAAACCTAATTTATTTGGATATCAGTACTTCCAAGGGTTGCAGCTTAGCATGCAAGCTGTGACAAATAGGAAGACAAATATATTTTTAACATTTCTTCTAGACAGGAAAAATTAACTTATAAACATTACGATAAAGTGTTTTGGAAACCATGAGAAAAAAAATCTCTTTTTGGTATGTTCACTTCCTTATATTTGATAAATTATTAATAGCATCCAGTTTTGGTAGCAGTCTGTTTCATAATGGACACAGACATCTTTGCATATATTGGAAGTAAATTTAAACAATGACAATGTTAGGTGAGCTTGCTATTTTCAAAATATTGTTTAAATTGTATTGCTGAATTGTAATCCTTCCTAACTGAGTTTTCATAACTGATGCTGCCCAATCGTGTGCTCTAGAATTGTTTCAGAAAAGTAGAGAATGAGGAGTAGTTTCTGTTACTGTAATTGAAATAACTGAATTGGATAACAGAACATCAGTAACTTGGACTGTTCTTTAAAATGTTTTTCTTCTTGCAAATGTATGGTAAGAGTTTCTTCTCCTAAAACTCAGTTTCTTGGAAGTCAGATGCTAAAATGCCTTGTTTCTATTTCCCTTTGGGTTAGAGGAAACTGGTTTCTCTGATACATATAATTTTTACAGCTGGACACATTGCCGAAAGAAGACCTCATCAAGTTTGCAAAAAGCAAATGATGCTTATACAGAAAGCGAAGTCAAGATGTGCAGGTATCTTACTGGAAAGTGCAATTTCTGCCTTAATGCTAGGCACTACCTGACCTTTTCAAATATCACTGTGTATTTTTGATAGGTAGATTAAAATTCTAGGCAAAAAGACTAGATTTTATTTTTCTTCAATTTTGCTATTTATGGTGGGAAGATAAGGACTGAAACCATTTGATTAAGAAAGAGAAGAAAATAAGCATTGCTTTTATCAAATATTAAATGAATTTTGGTCTGACAATATGGCATGATGGAACAGAGTACCTTGTGTAAAAGTTGAAGTGGGATTTGTTTGGGATTGCCTGTTCCCCATATTGGTGCAGGTGGCTTTTCAGGAAGCAAATGGGAAGAGGAATGTCTGATTTTTTTTTTTGCATAATTAGTAGAGTATAGTTTGTTGTAGAGTACAATGGCTTCTTTAAGATAGTTTTCTTCTTTATATTTGATCATCTGTTGCTTTAACAAGAAACTGTAAAATATGCCAACCAAGATTTTATGCTTAATGCCTAAAAGTATGTGTGAATCTGTGCTCTCATGTGCTGTCCTTCTCCACTCTGCTGTCCCTTTTCCTCCAGTGGCCCACCACTTGGACTGGTGTCACTTCCCTTTGTTTGGGATGACAGTTATGCTGACTGCTGGTAGCTGCCCACTGAAACAATCAGGATACAGAAATGGGCTATACCAGGCTTTTCCTTAGTGTGGTTATTCATAAGATCTTGTTCTTCTGCTTGATGCCTATTTGTAGAGAAACAGTAGAAACTGAGTATCTTTTCTCTGATTTAAATTGACCATGGAATAGAAGGTAAGATGATCATCAGAAGAATTTCTATCTGTTGTCCCTCTATCCAAGCAAGGAAGTTTTGCTTCCTTAGGAAACCATGCTCAGTGTCAGGACTGGAGAAGCAGTACTGAATATTTGTGCTCTTCCTGTTAGTTCTGTGTATCACTCAGTAACAAAGAAAAATCAATGAAGTAAAGGATGTCACTGTTTTGAATAGAAGTGTTATCAGGCATGGGATTTACTAGAAATTTGCTACTGTGATGCAGCATCAATTCACACTGTGAAATTTCTTTACATTTTAAGAACTGGAGAAAGAAATTGAAGAACTCAGATCTAAAGCAGCTACTGCAGGAGCTGATGATATTATTCAGGTAGGAATATGTAATGGGTTTCTGTTGTATTACATAAAGTTAGCTGAAATAAATCCAAAGAAATAATTTGGTAAATAATAAATAACTTGAAAACCGTTATTCAAATAGAATGGAATCAATCTGCAGGAATCCAAGATACTTCCTAAAAAAATTTTTTTCCTTCTCCCCTTGTGTCCTTACTCCACTTGCCAGCAAACACCCTTGGTTCTGTGAGGAATAGTACAGGGTACTTTCCAGAACTTACCACAGCACTTCAGTACTTGAAGGGGGCTTATAAGATGTGGACAAACTTTTCAGCAGAGCCTGCTGCAATAGAACAAGGCATAATGGTTTTATACTAAAAAGGTTGATTTAGATTTAGGTATAAGGAAGATTTTTTTTACACAGAGGGTGGTGAAATGTTGGAATAGTTTGCTCGGAGACGTGTTAGATTCCCTACCCCTGGAAATATTCAAGGTCAGGTTGAATGGGGCTCGGATGGAGTTGAAGATGTCCTTGATCACTGCAGGGAGGCTGGACTAGATGACCTTTAAAGGTCTCCACCCACCCAAACTATTCTATGACTGTGAATGTCCCCACAGCAAGGCTCTTCCTTGTGTAGCTGGTTAGACCCGCTTTTGTTTATTTTGGAGTGACCATTGCAGAAAGACTTCAGCCATTTAGAAAAATTTTGTGACAGTCATTTGATGAGATTAGAAATACATAATTAAAATAGCATGTCACAAGAAATACTTTTAGGATCTGTCTTTCTCAGGATAAGGGTCATAACATATGAAAGTGAAAGTTGGTAGCAAGGAGGAATTTCTCAGAGAATTGATTTGAACAATTTGGATGGAGATTTCTAGAGAAAGGGAACTTCATCACCACCACCTGGTAATAAAAAATTATTTGATCACAAGTACAATTTTTTAAAGAACCCAACATCATTGTTTTAGTCTACCTATTTTATATGAGTTGTATTTGGGCTAAAAGCAATTTTTAAAACAGACTGATGGGTTTATTTGACAAAAAAGGTCATAATCAATATGTGAGTTCCTGCATTTTTCAGAAATCACTGTTTCCATTGTTAAACTCTTCTTTCAGTGATCTTTCTCATTTAATATTAGGCTCTCACAGAAAGGCTGGATGTTGTTCTTCTGGAAAAAGCTGAAAGTCAGCAGCAGTGCATAGCCCTGAAAAAAGAAAATATTCAAATAAAGCAAGAAGCAGAGGTACTGAAATATTTCAGAATTATATTTATTTTCTAGGTTTGCTTGTTATGTATCTAATTTTAATCTTTTTCTTCACTTACCTGTGTTCTGTCTCTTAAAAAAAATCTAAAACAATATAAAGGCTTTATATGTTAAAGCATATTTTCTCTGTACCCCCTAGTTCAAAGTAATAAATAAAGAATTCTTATATATACTTAGTTCTACAGCTGCAAGAAGAATTCAGTCTGTGCATTAAAAGCCTACATAGACTTCAATCAATTAGTTCTGTCTCTCCATGGGAGCACAGGTTTACCTTTATGAGGTAAACCTTTAGATATTCATATGATGTTTACCTTTAGATATTCATAAGAAGGAGCCTGTTAGCCAAGGCATCTATATTATATCAATAATCTCAGTTAATAATAAAGTGCAGACTGAATTCTTGTAATTGATGAACATTGTTATATTCCAGATGCCTGAATTTAATGCACTAAAAGTAATCTGATCTTTGACACATTATCAGAATAGTTGCTAAAGCTAAACTCTGTTATGACCATGTTGTGAAATTATGATGGTAAACATGATTTAGGACTTAGTTTTCCTTTCTCATTTTGCAAATGTTCTTGTACTCTGTGCAGTGTCTTCTGAATTGAGTTGTCCTAATACAGTTGAGTATTTAAAGCTATAGCAGTTTTTAAAACTGAGGACTATTGCCTTTTCTAATTCATTATTGTAAATAGTTCACTTGGAAATTCTATGTGCTAAATTACCAGTATTTAATAATTTGCTTGTTTGCTTAGGCTGCAATGGCTAAAACAGAAGAACTGCAGAAGCAACTGGAACAATCAAGAACTGTCTCTCTGGAAGAAATAAAAGCTCTGAAAAGTGAATTAGCAAATGCACAATGCAAGCACAATGAGGATTTAAAAAAACTGAAGATGGAATTAGATAAGCAAGTGAAGAAAGAAATGGAGCTGGTGGAACAGGTTGAATGTTACAATGATAGTCAAAAAGAAGTTAAAAGATTACAAGATGATGTCCAAAGAATTAAATCTACTTATGAGGAGCAAATTTTGTGTCTGAACAAGCAGTTGGAAGCTGTGAATGAAGACAAAAACAAAGAAATGACAAATCTGCAAGAAACTATTAAAAACAACTCTCAGTGTTACAGTAATGAAATAAAAAATCTGAATGAAGAGATTAAAACGTTAAAAATTGCCCATCAGGAAGAGGTGTCAGAACTAATGCGTCAAATTGAAATATCATCTAAAGAAAATGAAGAAAAGCAAAATCAAATAAATCAGTTACAGCATAGTTTGGCAGAGAATAATGCCAAGGATGAAATGCGTGCTCAGACTGACCAACGTGAATATGACTTGGAGCAGCTGAGAGAAGTCTTAAATAAAAATGTAGAAAACAAGACAGATGTTGTAGATACACAAGAAGAACCTTGTGTAGAAACAAAAATGGAAGAAAAAGTTAGATACCTGGAGCATAGTTTAGAAGAACTCCAGTCCCAACACAGTATATTAAAAGATGAGTTAACTTACATGAGCAATGTCAAGATAAAACTCGAAGAAGAAATCCATCGTATGAAGGATGAGTACTTTCACGAGCGGGAAGACCTGGACTTCAAGATAAATGAATTGCAGCTTACTAAAGAAGATTATTGCTGTGTAATTGAAAAACTAAAATTGGAGCTTCAAGCGGCAGGACAGCACTATGAAACTGCTGCAAAAGAGCACAAATTAGAGATTCAGGCTCTGAAAGATCAACACAAGAGAGAAATTTCTGAACTAAATGAAACTTTATTATCTGGTTCTGAAAAAGAACAGATGGCATTAGTTTTTGAAATGCAGGAACTTAGAGAACAACTTGAAAAGCTAACTCAGGAGAAGGAAGAAGCAGTGTCCAATTACAACAGCCTGAGAGAAACAATGGAAACTCTACAGGCTGAACTAGGCGAATCTGCTGGAAAGATCAGCCAGGAGTTTGAATCAATGAAACAACAGCAAGCTTCTGATGTCAGTCAACTGCAACAGAAACTCCGGGCTGCTTTTAATGAAAAGGATGTTCTTCTTGAAACTGTAAATTGCCTCCAGGAAAAAGTAGAAAAATTGTCATCTCATCAGTTAGAGATAGAAGAACTTAAATGTAAAATTGATAGTCTTCAGGAGGACAATAACACAATGATAAACTCCATTAAACAAAAAGAGATTACTGTAAGAGAACTGGAAGAGAAGATCATTGCTCTTACTGATCAAAACAGGGACATTTTAAATGATGTGAAATGCTTGGGTGAAGAGAGAGAAACCCTTCAGGAAACGTGCAAGCAAGAACAAGTTAAAATTCAGGAACTTCAGCAAGAAGTAGATGTTGCTTACCAGTACAGTAATGACCTGAAGCAAAAGGTAGAGGAATTAACAGAGAGACTGAACGAAGCTTTAACTTCAAAGGATGAAAATGCTCAAATGCTAGAGCAACTAGAAAACCAGATTGAATCTCTGGTGCGTGATAAAGAGCAGCTTTCATCTGAAGTATACACTCTTCGTGAGGAAAATAAGAAACACATTCAGGAAAAAGGTGAATTAAGTGAAGAGCTGGGAAAGACTACATCTGAAAAAGATGTTTGTTTAGTATTGAAAGAGCAGTCTGAAAACTTAGAAAAGAGACTACAAATGATGACTGCAGAAAAAGACCATATATCAACATTACTTGAAAATGAACAAGTACACACATCCCTTGTAAGAACTCAGCTCTACCAGCTACTTGAGCGAGTGGGGTTCAGCATTTCAGATCCTAATGAAGAATATGATTCTCTTAACTTGTTAAAAATTGCAAATGAATGCTTGTCAAAAATTAAAGAAGAGCAGTGCCGTGCTCAACAAAAGGAGGAGGAAGTAATTAGTTTGCAGCAAGAAGTTGAGAGATTACAGGAAGAAAATGCAGCTCAAGATAGAGAACATAGATCCCTGATTCAGGATTTTGAAAAAGAAAAAAATCTCTTGAGAGAAGAACTGGAAGGAGTGTTGTCTGAAAAAGAAGCACTTCAACATGATATCCAGGAGCTGAGGAATGCTAGTGAAAAAACAAGGATTGAAAATCAAGATCTTTTAGCTAATACTGAAGAGATCAGTCAAAAACTTGCTCTTTATGAAAGTCAAATACAAGAACAGCAAAAAGGATTTGAAAAACAAGACGACTTAAATTGCATTCTGGAACAAAAGGAAACTGAGCTTAGAAATGTGAAAGACGAACTGAGTTCTCTAAAGGTTATATTTTGTTATTGAAGTATAAAGACTAAACCTCTAAAGTCTTCAGAATTAAGGTTCAAAAAATACTTTGAATTCTCTCTTTTCTTTTTTTTTTTTTCCTTTTTTTTCCCTTGGCCTGAAAGTGAGTCTCCCTTCTAGAAAGCACATATTACTGAGTTTTCTAGCACCTCAGAATTCCCATGGAAAAAAAAAAAATGAAAACAAACCAATCATAATGCTTTTTTGACCAAAGTTGCTTGTACTTAAAACTTTCTTCCTATCACTATCCCTTGAAGCAATCAATTGACTAGGTGGACTAACTGACCTGGTAATCTTTCACCTCTAACTTTCTGTGGTTCCATCTCAAGCAAAACTGCTTGATCTGCATTAGCCTCAGGTCTTGGGAATTGCTGGTTATGTAAAGCTGACAGCTGCAGAATGAGAGTGTCTCCCCTTTTTTATCCTTGGGCAGGATGGAAAGCAGCTCTTAAAAGATTGGAGTGTTCTGCTTCCAACATAACTTTCACCAAGCTGTTACAAAGTTGCTCATTAGGCTTTCCTGGTAGTAAGAACGTAGACAGTTTTAGCTGTAGCTAAAACTTCTGGCGGCTTATTAGGGACGAAACAGGTACCACAAAGAAATGTTTGTAATACTTATATCTTTGTTTATAATACAGAATTTAATGGAGACAATGACCGAGAAAACTGATCAACAGCCTTCAGTAGCAGAGCTTCAAGAAAAAATTGGTATCTTTCTCACTTCTTTCTTTTATAGAAATGGATTTTTACTTTTGGATTGTTAGTTTTTATTTCTTTGCATGATTGTCCTGTATTTCCACCAGTCAAGGAAGATGGGGAAGTAGATATTAATGCATCTTCCTACAATATTTTTTCCATTGAGTATTTAAAATGTTGTTAGCAATTTTAAGTTGGATATAATTTGATATTTTTAAAGGCTTTTTCTTCCTCTGTACATCTATCTATAAACAGTGTAGTGGGTTTAATGTTTATTTTTTAAATGTGGGGAATTTACCAGTAAGAATCCCTGAGGCTACCAGAAGGAAGGGGAAGCAACACTGCCAAAACTACTGCTTTATTGTAGTTATCCCAACACATTAGCAGGAAAATGCTTCTGAGTTGTTTAATTTATGTAGAAGTAGACAGGAATATGGCTCTTAACTGTGATGGAAGCTTTTGAAATGGGGAAAGATTGTCCAGGGAAAGATTGCCCCTAAGCTCTCTGTGTGTCTGGATGTTTTGGCTTCAAATGAAATGCTTAACTGAATGAAACGCTTGAACATCTCCCCTTGCTTTATATTTTGTTTGGTTTTAAAGTCATGCTGATGTTCATGTTCTAATTGAATTTAATTTCATTTCCCTTCTTGGGAAAAAATGCAAAGGTGTAATTTTTAATTTTCTTATGTATTTATCTAGGGATCCTTGAAAAAGAATCTGCTGAAAAAGGAGAGAAGCTAAATAAAATTAAAGTGGTTGCTGTGAAAGCAAAGAAAGAATTAGATGCCAGCCGAAAAGAGGTACCCTAACCACTTCCTAATATGAAGAAGATTCTGCATGGGGGGCTTTGTTTTAATGACACACACCTCTTTTTAATAAGATGCAGACTATGAAGGAAGAGTTGGAGTTGGTTCGATCAGAAAAAGATCAATTGTCTGCTTCAATGAAAGATGTAATTCAAGGAGCTGAAAGCTATAAGGTAAGAATAGTGCTGCATTCACGAAAGACAGTAAACTGTCAGAACATAATTTGGGTTTGAAGCCTAGCCTGGATATACATTGCTATTTACTTGCACAAATATGTTTGGCAAAAGAAATTGTGTCTGTGCAGTTGAATACCAGAATCAAGAAATGTAAGGTTCTCTTTACAGAACCATGCAGCTGCTGTCAGAAGAAAATGAGATGCTTCCTTTCTATTGGAATGCTATCTTTAAACCTTTTGACTCTAGCATCATAGATACCAAGCAATGTGTTGCTAAGCAAAACATAAATTCCTGTGAATTCTGCAAAGTACATAAAATTGAAGATCAGTTTGAAAATCCTAAAATTATGAAGATAAACTCATAATTCCCTGGGAGCAAATCTTGGAGCACATCTCTGGGCATATGAAGCAGAAGCAGGTGACAAGCATTGCTTCCCCAAGAGAAAGCTGTTCCCTGTAAGACTTAGGAGGAGAAGCTGTGGGAACTGGGGTTGTGTAGTCTGGAGAAAAGCAGCCTCAGGGGAGGCTTTTATCACTCTCTACAACCACCTGAAAGGAGGGTGTATTCAGGTGGGGATCAGTCTTTTTTCTCAAGCATCAAGATAAGACAGAGGGAAATGGCCTTAAGTTCTACCAGGGGAGGTTTAGATTGGATATTAGGAACAATTTCTTTATGAGAAGTGTGCTTGAATATTGGAACAGGGAAGCAATGGAATCACCATCCCTGGTGGTGATTTAAAGTATAATAAGCAAACACAGCAAGCACTTATATACAAGTATATAAGGTAAACACGGCACTAAAGGACATGTGTTAGTGATGGATTTGTCAGTGCTGGGTTTACAGTTGGATTCAACGATCTTAAAGGTCATTTTCCATGTAAATTATTCTGTGACATCATTGAGAGTATTGCATCCAGTCTTGTCCCTCCTTCTCCCCCCAAATACAAGGAAGACATTGATAACTTAAAGTGATTTCAGTGGAGGGGTGACCAGGTTGGTCAAAGGACTGGAATAAGTGATGAGAAGTTGCTCAGCCTGGAGAAGACTTCAAAGGAACCTAATAGGAGTCTTTGAGTACCTACAAAGACATTATGAAGGGAAGAGAGTCAGGTTATTAATGGTGGTGCAAGATAAGGCAGTAGTCCTCAATTGAAAGGAGAGATTCCAACTGAATACATGGATAAACATTTTTATGCTATGAGAATGGTCGAGCTTTGGAATAGTTTGCCCAATGGAGTAGCCGTCTCCATTCTTGGAGGCAGGTCCTTGGAAGGAACTGATTGGACAGAGCTCTGAGCAACCTGGTCTCATCTCACTGCTGACCCTACTTTAAGCAGGAGGGTGACACTTGCTGAGCTGTCTTCCAACCTGAATTATTCTAGAATGTCATGAACTGAAAGGGCTTTCCCCCTGAGCCTGTAATGTAATGATAGCTTTAATTTCATTCTGATATTTCTGATGTTGCAGTAAGACAACTCATATAATGAAATACTAGGTGAGCACACCTCAGAGGTAAAGAAGGTGCTTTTGCAATACATATTGTAAAAAATTATGCCTTTGTATGTGTTAAGAATCTTTTACTAGAATACGACAAGCAAGGAGAACAGCTGGATTCTGAAAAAGGCAGAGCAAATAATCTTGAACGTCAGATAGATGACCTCACAAGACAGCTACAGGCGTCATCAGAGCAGGTCAGTTCTGTATATGGGTCTGATCTATTGCTAAGCACAATAAGAATTCATTCTGCCTATGGGGTGCAGGTTTTAATCATGTGATTGTTACTGTACTTTCATAACCTTAAGTGTGTTTTGAATAATGACTTGAAATTCAAAGTGGTTTGTTTGTTCCTTTTCAACATCTTATATCTTACCTGGGCCATAACAAAGATAAATATATCTAGAATGTCTAGCTTTGTCAATACAGAGAGTTTCATTTATCCCAGGTCAACTCACAGAAAAGAGCAGATCATCTCTGGCTTGATTTTGGACCTACAGCTCTGCTGCAAGTATAAAACTTGCACTGTTTCTCTGACTGCACACCTACACTTCTCATGAAGTGCAGCAGCCTTTAACTGAGACATTTTTTCTTCTATTTCTTCAACAAAATGTGGCTTTTAATATTTTGTTTAATCAGCAGAGTGTTTAAGTATACTAAATGAATTATGGATTCTGCATTTTTCACGAGGATGAGACTCTAAGATGCATTGTAAAGTACTATAGTGGCATTCAGAGGAGTCTAAAATGGTAATTAAGAGGTTGTGAGACACATTTTTGCAAAGCTAGCTGCAATGGGTTTGGTATTTAAGATTTAAACTCCCAGACTCTATACACCAAAGATCCACCTAGGCCACTGTTTCCTTATAAACACAAGCCAGTATTCAATAGCATAGGAAGAAATAAGGAATAATAGTATATACTCTGCTGATTATGCAGGCATTTTTCAAGTTTCTTATAAAGAATTTGTAAATAAAACACTGTTTAGGTAGTTGACATCTTTGACTTATACTTCATTCTTAATAGGAAGATAAAAAGTAGATTACATCATTGAAGATGTCAAAATTTAATCTGTTAAAATCATTGCAAAAGTATGCCTGATGAGCAGAGTTCTTACTATGTACTGGTGGCATACTTGGTGTCAAACCTTGCAGTTCAGTCTTTTTTAGGAGTTAATAGTGTGATCATTTGTTTATAAATACAGCAGTTGTATTTGAAGTGTGAAATACTATATTGTTGCAAGGGGAAGGTGATAATGCAGAAAGCATACATTTTTGGCTATTTTTTTCATATTTCTTTTCATTCTTGCCATTTTACAGAAAGCTGGGCAAATTAACTGAATAAAACAACCAAAATGTGCTAATGGCTTTAATTTCACCTGTATGTTAATCTGATTTAAAACAATTAAGTTGGACAAGACTCATCTGTAGGAGTGTTGTTTGTAAGGGGTTTGGATAGAAATCAATGTTGGTTGTTTTTTTTTTTAAATATAGAAAATACTTTATCTGTTAACATTGCAGCTAAATTCAGCCTATGCTTTTATTATTCCATTGTGCTAATTTCAGCATGATCAGTTACGCTCTGCTAATGAAGACCTCCTGGCTCGTGTTGAAACACTACAAAATAATGCTAAGCTGCTGGAAACTCAGATACTGGAGCTACAAAGAGCCAAAGTAAAGACTGACAAAGAACTAGAAGCTGAAAAGCTTCTAAGAGAACAGAAAACAAAGGTAGTACTTCATAGAGATGGTGAATGGGCTGAAGCATTACTTTGAGTGGATGTGATTTCTGTTAGGCCTTTGTAAACTGTTTTTATGGATCAGATTCTGCGTTTTTTCTCTGTGTTAACTTGACTTTTTTGAAAACCTGGTCTGTTTATTGAAAGAACTTAGCAAGGCTGTCAGTTCAGGTTAGGGGTAATTACACAGAATGTGAAAACTACTTCATAGTATTGTTGGTTGTTCTCAGGTTCACAGTGATTTCCTAAAAAAAGAATCAATTGTCTTTGTACAACGCAAGTGTGCGTGTGTGTGTAAGTAGAGAAAGGTGCTGACATCTGTTTTGAATTTGAACTGCATAATTGACAATTACTTAAATTTCAGGAACATAGTGGTGCTCTCCGAGAAATGGAGGAGCTTCAGATGCAACTTCAGAAGGAAAAGAAACATCTGCAGAAAACTATGCAAGAACTGGAGCTGGCCAGAAAGGTAGAGTTGCTGTCCATGTTAGTGCTTAATGGACTCCCAGTGATTTTGGCCTACCTGGTTGTGCCCTTTCTGTTCTGAGGATTTTAAAGCTGGAGGAATGTGAGGGCTTTTGCCCCTGGTTGTGTGCTTGTAGAGCTGAAATGTACTTTTGGGATTGGTTTTGTTTTTATTTTTTGTTTCTTGGGTTATGTGGCCTATCATGGGTAGAAATGGGAATAGAATTCAGATGTCTGGAGTACATGTATAGTGTAGTGCTAAGAAATTGCCTTGCTTACAAGGACTGAAGATGACAGAAACTAATACATACAAAATACCTACTGATAAAACTAGCGATAGGTTTTTCAAAGCTTTTGATTCTTGTTTGAAAACAGATTATTTACTGGGGATATGGAAACCAAATGGATTGGGGTGGTGTTTGTGGATATGGATAGAGACAAAATCTTTGTCTAATGGGCAATATAGTTTTTTACAGAATTACAAAGGGTAATTAAGGGTGCAAAAGTCTTAGCAGCCAAGGCAAATTGTAAGCTCTAACTTAGTTTTGTGTACTTTGCAGGATGCTCAAAAGAGTACACTGATGGATATGGAAATAGCTGATTATGAAAGGCTAGTAAAAGAACTTAATCAGAAGATTACTGATAAAGACAGCAGAATAGATGATCTTGAGCAAGAAACCGGGATTCAGAAACAGAAACAAGAGATCCTACAGGAAGAAATAAGTGAGTAAACTAGAGTAACTAGAGTTACTCTATAGAGTAAACAAGAGTCATTGTGGTATAGTTAGCAGTGACAAAAAATACAATTCAGAAACAGCTTCTTAAGTCCACAGGTGAGGGTAAGCTTTGCAGGAAATACTGAGCTGTTGCATTAGGAAAGGAATTTTGTCTTAGAGGAACTTTTACTAGGTTATCAATAATTTAATCCAGTGTTCAGCACTTAAAAGCCAACTGCCTGCCTGACATACTGTGTTTCTTACCTGGTTAAATTACTCATTAAGTTCTGAATATTGGTGACTGACAAGGGTTTTCTTTCTTATGTACCACACTCATAAAACTTTACTGATTACCATATGGTTAAAAAAATCCACTTCTTCCTATGCTGAAGTGTAAATCTTAAAAAACATTTCACTTATTTTAAGATCTTTGTGATAACTTAGGAAAATTATACTAAAGTTACTGTAAGCTACTTGTTTGCAGTTCTTAAGGAATTTGTTTAAATATTTTCCAGCATTTTTAAGGAAATACAAGAGAGGAAGTTTCCTTTACATATAATTGTTGTTTTCTGTATTAGAGTCACTTCAGTCCACTATGCAACAGGATGAGGAAAGAAATGCCAAGATAAAACAACTCCTCATGAAAACCAAGAAAGAACTGGCTGATTCAAAACAAGCTGTAAGTCCATATGCTAATGACTGTGTATTCTACTTTTAAACTAGATTTTAAAAAACTGAATTTTTAGATTACAGAAGTTTGGAGGGTTTATAATACCCAGGTAATTTTATCTTGCAGGAAAACGACCATCTAATGTTGCAGGCATCATTGAAAGGGGAACTGGAAGCCAGTCAACAGCAAGTGGAAGCCTATAAGGCAAGAAACTTCACTTTTTTGTTAGTACAAGTTTTCTCATTTAAGTTGTAAGGGTGTGATTTGTACTGGGCACATGGAATATAGGCTGAAGAACGAAGAGGTGCTATTTTTACTTCTAGGTTTTTCCTAAGTGGGTTTTATCTGTTTGCTGCTTTCCCCAAATATTTTTCCCTGTGATTTTCTTTAAATGGAATTACCCTGTCTTTCCTCTTTCCCTTTCCACCAAAGGAGAGGACTGTAGAGTTTGAAGCTTGTAACTTGAATATATTTTTTAATGAGTCTTTAAAAATGGAAGTTGCTCACTTTTAAAACAGAAAAGCACAACATTGTCAGCAAAAATCTTAAGTGTTGTCCATCTGTATGTAGAATAGAAATGGATTGGAATGTAATGAAAGGAGCAGGGAAGGGAGTAGGGTTGGCTTTCTTAAGTGCTGCCACCCGGCATTGTAATTTTATCTTCCATTCTCTCTCTAAGCAACATCACTTTCTGCAAACTAATACATGGTAACCCATGTATAATTTTTATTCTATTTTTATTAGATTTTAATTTTGTATTCACCAGTTCTGTGCAAGAATTACTGTAATAGAGTCCTAGGTTCTCAGTGGCATGTTCCCTTGGAGAAGTAAGAAAAGTTTTTGTGATAGTGAAGTTTTCAACTGACTTTTTCAGATTCAGGTGGCTGTACTGACATCAGAAAAGCATAAAGTTCAGGAACAACTGCGAACATCTTCGGAGCAGCACCAGCGTACGATGAGTGCTTGCCAGCAAAAAATCGCAACCCTTCAAGAGGAGTGCAGAGCAGCCCAGGTATTCCAGTGGAAGAAGTAATCTTTGAGGCTTAAGAAGGGGAGATTACTTCCACACTCTGCTTCTTCAAAAATATTTTTCAGATTTTTCACTTTTCTCTTTTTGTCTCTCAAGAATTGCAAATTACCCCAGTAACTGAGTGGTGGTATAAAGGACAAGCCAGACTGTCCTGGTTAACGTGCATCACTTGGGGTGAAATATCTGGACTTGCATACTTCTATTTCCAGTAGGGAAAAACTTGTGGTAGGAGGGAGCCAGGGTTTATTTAAGATGATCAGTAAGTATACACTCAGGGAAAAGGAAAGTCTTCAAAGAAAAGAGCACAAACTATAAAAAACAATAAAACTTGCTTCATATAAAACCAGTTAACACAGATACCATTTAAAATAACAAAAGCTGTGAAAAATATATTTGCAAGCACCTTTTAATATGCTGAAATAATGCTTCTTAACTGATAGCTGAGCTACATGGAAGACTGACACTGTTGCTGAAGTTTATTATTATTTCTGGGATTTTTTTTGCTCATATAACACTGTTTGATGGTCCTGAAATGCAGTGGACCAAGTTTGCATTGGAGACAAACAGATTCAAAGTATAGTAGGACTGTTGCGTTCAAAGCACCTTTATGGAGATTACTGCACTACTCTATGGCCGCTGTTCTATGGTAGATGTACATCCTGCAGGTAATCAACAGCTGAATGCAGCCTCTCAAAAAAACTTCTGCATTTTAAAAAGCTGAACTGAAATGGATGAAGTTTGTGATGCTGCTACAGGAGTTTTGCCTTAGTTGTGCTGGTACACATGGATCATGGTTTTACAAATGTTTTCTTCATACCTGGGTGCTTACAGTAGCTGTCTGTGGTGGCTTGTTCTGTGATGCTGTGAAATCAGCAAGGTTGTACATCTTCCATGGCTTGAACCTCTTGGAAGATTAGCTTTCCTATTTAGATGCCCTACATATGGAAAATAGATACTATTACAAGGTTATTAGCAAAGGAAAATTCCCTCTAAAGGAAATGCAGACATCAAAGCAAATAGCAGAAAACAGAAGTCACGCTGACATTTAACACTGTGTACCTGAGGACTTAGGAATATTCACACAGTTTGACAGGAAGAAAAGTGAAGGATTAATTTAAAGAAAATGGCTACAAATATACTGACTCTGAAAATCTGGACCAGTGGCTAATCAGAGTCAGTTCTGTAGAATTTCAGTCACCACTTCAGCTGAAGGGAAAGTTTCCAAAATCCTTCTCTTGGAGATGAGAGCATTTTAGTTACCTGTAAGTGGGAGTGACTAATGAATCCGTGAGCTTGTCCTAAGATCCAAGAAAGAAAACCTTTGTCAGTGTTTTGTTTTTTGAGGAATATGCAACTTGAGTAGTGGAAGGATGGCAGTTATCTTTGCTATATAGTGTACAGTCAAGGATGAAGCTACTATGATGCGAGGCAATTTTCCAGATGTCCACAGAAACTCAGGCAACAGCTGAATTTAGAAGAAAAGACTGACCAAATACCTTTACAGTCAACTAGAATATTGTATCTTGTGCTGTGTAATACCATTGTGAGACTGACTTAACTCCTCAGAATTATGCATAACTTTATGGCACATTAGAGCATTGGACAGAAACAGAATTATAGCACCATGGGAGAAAAACAGAATTCGACCTCTTTTTGCATTTTCTGTCATGTTTGCCTTCGTTTAAAGCTGTTCATAGACCCCTGGCTTGTGAATCTCTCAGTTGAATGCAGGTTTTGAATTTTCAAGTATTCTTTCTTTTCTTTAATACTCATAGGTTGAAAATCAGTGTCTCAAGTTTCACATTATATGATAGTTAAAATCTAAAGAAACATTATCTGTTATGGTGGTCGCTGTTTTAATTATCTGTTTTAAAGAAGGAAATGCAGCAGGTGGTATTAATTTTTTTCAGTTTAAAAAGCATTTAATTATAGAGAAATAAGAGAGCAGTAGTCAACAGTATAATTTACTGGGTTTTTTTGTGTGTGATAGGCTGAACAAGCGTCTGTTACATCTGAATTTGAGAGCTACAAAGTCCGTGTTCATAATGTTCTAAAACAGCAAAAGAATAAATCTGCTGCTCGGACAGAATCGGAAGGAGCCAAACAAGAAAGGTAAAACTAACATTTTTACTTGATCTGTAATCTGACTGTGGCACTACCTAGCTGAACAGAAGAAACATTACCAGTTTCTACTGTCATGGTGCTGTATTGATTTCTAATAGCTGGATTTATCTTTTTAGCTATTGTTTTTGTGTAGATTACCTATTATTACAGTCAGAAGGTGAAGCAAGGTCTTAGGAAGTTTTTTATTACTCTTATGGGTGGAAATTAGCCAGCACATTCTGTGTAGACTTGCCATGTTTTCTCTGACATGAAGTAGCCAAGTGCCATTTGCAACCGAGAAGAAAAGAGCAGACTGGTTCCGTTCAGCTGAGCTCACTTTCACCTTTTTCAGAAGTGAGTAGTTTAGTGTAGATAAAGCTCTAAATACCAATTCAGTCATCATTTCCAGCAGACTTATGAAATCTGGTATGTGTATCATATGAGGAAAGACTCGGAAGAAAAGTTACACTACCAAAAGTTCCCTGAAAATCCTTTAAGTAGAGTCATAAGCCAGGTGAGTTTAGATTCACTGTAGAAAATGTCTCAGCTCACTGCAAAATTCAATCATATTCTGCAAATTATTTTTATAAGTCATTGGTGGCCGGCCTTGCTGACAGACTGAGCGTTCATGTGTGAAATGTCAGGATTCATTTCTGCCCCAGACCGTCAGTCGGTACCGGCAATTGCAGCCAAAGATCCACCAGAGGGCGACGTGTGCCTTTTGTTAGAGGACTTGCGTTTAGGGTTGCTTTGGGGTTTTTGAAACATTCTTGCTTTTGAAGCAACCAAACTGAAAGAGTTGCCCTTCTTTGTCTCTACTTTTTGCAGAATTTTAAGAAGTTTTGTTATGGTTACTTTTTTTGCGAAAGAGAGACATCTTGGAAGGGAATTGGATTAGCAATAAACAGATGACAAATGGTTCCCAAAGAAATTTACAAGTATCAACTCTAAGGATTAGCGAGATACACAGTTCCTGAGATAATGGAAGTGTCTGTATATATAAACACAGAAACCAGTAAAAAGAGAATGTGTGTGTGTGTGACTTAAGATTTTTTCTTCCTGGTCTTTCTGATTTTGAATTGTTTCTGACCAACTGAGTTTATCTGTTATGGACTTTATGTTGCTTGCTAGCAATTTGCTCAAAATCTACTCCAACCATTTGTCCCCTGTATTTGGTCTTACTAAACTGATGTGCATTTACTAAACAAACAAAACAAAGCCTCACTTTTAAGATTTTTTTTTTCTCCCATCTGAATCCCATATATTATTTTCCTTCTGTCTTGTCCCTCCTTGAAGTAGAAAATGCTGTCAGTCATGCTTCCTACCCCAATAGTTGCATTCCCAGAAGTTCAGATGGGATATGGCAAACCTATTTGTATCTGTGTTGAAACAGGATCTGATTATTTCTGCTATAGCCACATTCGAAGATCATTTTGGTCTTAATGCTGTGTTGATTTATTAATGAATATGCAAATTGGATCAGCTGTCCAAAACCTTGTGGATATCATATAGGTTCTGAAATAATGTAATTATTTTAAATGCATATTGTGTATTCGTTTTTCTTCCACATGCAGGGAACAGTTGGAAATGGTGATAGATCAACTTAAAGTTAAGCTGCAAGATGCTCAGCATAATTCACAGATGAATGCATCTGAACTCCAGGCATTGCAGTCAGAACACGACACCCTGCTGGAAAGACACAATAAGATGCTGCAAGAGACTGTTGCGAAAGAAGCAGAACTCCGAGAAAAGTATGATCTGCTGATGAATAGATAGGGATATTTTATTTTGTTTCAGTTTTAAGATCTTAGCATGTAGAAGCCTATAACTGCACTTCACAAAGAAAGAGCACGTTGTTAAGAAAGTTAAAAGGAATTTTCGAAAGGATCATTTGCAACTTTCATGAGACACGAGAAGTTTCCACAATGACAATGAAATAGTAGCTGATCGGGGAATTTGAGATTTCTGCAAGCTTTCTACCTCTTAACTATCAGATCTAAAAATTAACATTTTTTTAAGCACATTGACTATTTTTAAGTCTAATGCCCAGCACCACATTTGTGTTGTACCACTCTACTGAATTTCATGGATGTTTCCTATTAAAAAAAATAAGATAGTTATATGCGAAGCAAACAAGTTCACTGACAAAATACCCAGTTCTTGTCCACCAAGTTTCTTACAAAAAGTACTGCATTTTATGTTTGTGCTTGCCACAGGCTTAATTTGCGGTTTCTTTCAAAATGAAAGGAATCTGTTTAATCTGTTTCACTTCTTGTAAAATGACGAGTGCCTAATACTTGAGCTGCTCAAAAAAGTCTATCATTGTCTTTTCTTCTCCATTTTGGGTACAAGGAAGTTCACATGAAGTATTAATTACAAATTACAGATTGATATTAGGAACTGTGGACTTATTGTCTTTGTACAGTTTTATCTATTCCTATTAGCTACATAATGATTCACTGTAGTCAACCAAATTATGTTCTGCATTTTTCTGGAAACAACCCATTTCACAGGCGGTTTCCTTTATACATAAACACTGGTATTTTCTACTTTGGCTCTGTTTAAATCTGTATGCTTATAAGGGTAAGTCCTGGGCTTATTTTTTCCATGAATGCATTTGTTTAATTGCATATGACTTTATTTATTTATCCAAAGATGTCTGAATTTTTTGTTCTGACATAGAAGTCAAGATTTTATATAGCACAGTGCATTCATGTAATAAGTAATGTGTAAGATTTTCAGTCTCAGATTTTCCCTGTAAAAATAGGACTTTAAATGAAATAAATGCACACGTAGTCATTCTAAGATAATCATACACATGAAAATTGAAAACTGCCTCAAAGTGTAAAAATTTTGAAATGTAAAACTTTACAGTGTTTTGCTGCTTGTGCCTTACTGTTTTTGCATGCGCTGTTTCCAGACTCTGCACGATACAGTCTGAGAACATGGTCATCAAAACAGAGCACGCTCAGGCATTGAGTCAGCTGACAGCCCAGAATGAAGCTCTCCGGAACAATTTCAGAGATCAGGTCAGGAACCTGCAAGAAGAGCACAGGAAGACAGTAGAGACACTTCAGCAGCAACTCTCCAGAGTAGAAGCTCAGCTCTTCCAACTCAAGAGTGAACCAAGCACTAGAGGTAACTTCCAGGCAGAGTACCAGGTTTTCATGGCTTAGTTACAGATTTGTGTACCCCTGTCTGAAGCTAAAATGTGCTTACAGTGTTTGATTCTGTAAAATCACCAGCAGCTTTTTCTGGAAAATCTTCAGCATGCTGTATCAGTCCACAGATACCAAGTCAGGAATGCATCTTTGTTATTATTTACTGTCACTTCAGAATCCTAAGGTCCTTGCATACATCCAGAGGAGGGCAACAAAGGTGGTGGAGGGGCTGGAAGGACTGTCCTGTGAGGAGCAGCTAAGGACTCTGGGTTGGTCTAGTTTGGAGGAAAGCAGGCTGAGGGCAACCTCATTGCTGTCGTACAGATTCCTGAGTGGGGGAAGTGCAGAGGGAAGTGCTGCTCTTCTCCCTGGTATTCAATGATAGGACATGTGGGATTGGTTCAGAGCTGCCATGGGGAGGTTCAGACTGGACATTTGAAGGCATTTTCTTACTGGGAGGGTGGTCATGCTCTTGAACAGCCTTCCCATTGAAGTGATTGATGCCCCAAACCTGTGAGTGTTTTAAGAGGTGTTTTGACAATGCCCTTGATAATGTTTTAACTTTTGATCAGCCTTGAAGTGGTCAGGCAGTTGGACTAGATACTTGTTGGTCACTTCCAACTTCTAGAACTATTCTGTTCTAGAATCTGCATCACTGATACCTATTCTGCAGTATCTGCATTGTCAGACAGATGGAGGGAAATTACTTTGTAAATATTTGGTGTTCTTATCAGGTTGTTGAAGGTTTTAGAGCATGCTGGACATCTGCCTCAAGTATGAAGTGTAAAGGCTAAAGAAAAGTGTATTGGAAACTGTTTTAAGAATGTTTGTTATTTGTATATATGCTATTTATTATACTTGCTATTTGATCCTTCTTCCAGTTTAAGATTTTACTGTCTTCATTCTCAAGTGCTATTTTCCTGTCTGTAAAGTTACTAATCAGGATGTAGTTGGACATTTGCCAAGCAGCAGCAACAGTTTAAGAAGTTGCTGTGTTATTACTGAAGTAGAAGGGTCATGCACACAGTAATAAAACAGGAGAATTTACACCTCCCACAGGACTGGTTGAAACAAAAGTGAATTTTGTTTTGCATTATATAGGTATTTGTTACTCTTACCATAGCTAAAACACATATTCAGGGAGATTTGCATCAAAGTTTCATAGTCACTGAAATAAAACCTGCCAATCAAGTTTAAATTTAGAATCAGACTTTGATTGGAATGGCCATTTGGGGCTAAAAGGCTGTATTTTGCTATTATAAATGTTACGTGCATACTTTTTCTTTTTGCTTCACCTTCCCCTGCATTTTGAAGACTAGTTTATGTACCACTCTCAATCTGAGACAGTCACACCTAGGAAATAGCCCTCCCAATTTCATTCTGATATGAACTTCAGTAAGTATCTTTCAGGTCCAGCTGTTTCAAATCCAGCAACGAAGAGCCTGAGAGAGCGGCGGAACACTGACCTTCCTGTCCTCGATGTGCACACTGTCGCCAGGGAAGAGGGAGAAGGCATGGAAACAACAGACACAGAGTCTGTGTCCTCAGCCAGCACCCATGTTCAATCCTTGGAGCAGCTTCTGAACTCATCAGAAGCAAAGCCTGGTATGTAGAACGTGGCTTTCAGAAGAGCTTG
Source organism: Hirundo rustica (assembly GCF_015227805.2). Classification (NCBI taxonomy): domain Eukaryota; kingdom Metazoa; phylum Chordata; class Aves; order Passeriformes; family Hirundinidae; genus Hirundo; species Hirundo rustica. The sequence goes on from NC_053451.1 coordinate 91,414,436, forward strand.
CCTACATAGGTTGCAGAGGTTTGCACCCTCAAAATATTTTAGAGCATTGTGTTTTCATGCTTTTAGGTGCAAGACACAAGTCTAGTCAAGTGCCGCCGAGTTTATACCGTCCTGAACTTTTGTAGGAGTTTTGTCACTGAGTAAGGGCTAACAGTAGGACATTCCTACAGGTTTTAGTGATTTAAAGATGTCAAATTTCTGACCTTTTAAAGGGAAAAGACTGGGTGAGCAAGTCAGTGAATAGTTACAAAAGTTTTTGTATTCTGGATGAGTCTCTAATAGGGACAGTTAAATGCTGATTTAATCCTGTTAATGAAAGGATAAAATTTCTGTTTATCTAAATGAGGCTTATTAAAATAGTACTTTATTCATAGGGCTTTTTCTAGGAAAGTGAAATCTGGCATGAAAAAGAACGTTTTAGAAGTCCCCAAAAACCAGAAAAATACATGGTAGCATATAATCCTGTTTTAAAAGTCTACTGAACACTTCATGGATAACTGTTGAAAATCTCCATTTATGAGCAGGAAACAAGGAGTAAGTTAAAACCTGGTATCTTGAGGTACTCTAGATACTCTAGAATTGTTTTGCCAGCCCCCTTTTAATACGTAAATAAAAATAGATCAGAAAATAAGCGTGCAGCAGCAGCACTGATGCCTGTTAAGTCTGCACTCTGACTTTGCATGAATTCTGTTCATAAGAAACTACATTAATCAAGTCCTGATGTTAAGTTAGTATGAAATAGATGCAAGTGCTTTTTCCTTCTCTTAGTTTTCTTTTCCAATTAATTGCAGAACCATCTCAGTGGCAAGCAGATCTCACCAAGGATGAACTGATTCAGAAACTAAGCACAACAACTAAGAGTGCTGATCACTTGAATGAATTACTTCGTGAGTCAGAAGCAACCAATGCAATCCTAATGGAACAAATAAAGGTTAGCAGACACACAAGAGATGTGAAGGCAGCTCCAATTTCCATGATCCATTTCTTAGACGAAATATCTTTCGGAGAATCCCAGTCTATAAAATTTTGGTGGTATAAAATTTAATTTGGGAGGGACTTTTATTCCATAGGTCTGATTGGTGCTTTCAGAGTCTACTTCAGTTTTTGGGTTTTTTCACCACAGTTTCTAGTTGGGTAGGCATTGAGGGGAGGGGGAGAGGAGTGTGAAGTAAAAGCTGGTACAAAAGAAAAGCCTCAGGAGTTTGGAAGTTTAATGTTTAGTGAAGGGTCTACACTATTTTCACTTAGATAAAAGCAGTGAATCCCAAGGGAAGCATTGTCTGGTTTCTCTTCCTGTAATCTACTTCAGCCATCTTAAGTTAAAGGAAGACACATAAACTAACATATGAGTGAGCTTTCTGAAGGCGTTTGTAAATGTGCTAAGCTTCCTTTTCTAAAATGCTTTTAAATTACTATCATCAGATTTCTGAATTATTTAACTGTTCAGCTATTGCTACTCTTTTATCACTGATATTGTATCTCTATACTGCACAAATTTTATCAAAAAAGGTTATTTTTAGTCAATAATAAGTTCATTCTCGTAACATTATCGCTTATTTAATTTTCACTGGATTTTTGTCCTGAATATGTTGCTAAACATGCATTATTCTTTTTGAAGCAAGCTGTGCAATTCATTTTTTAGCTCTTCAAAACCCCTTTGTTCCATTACTCATTAATGAAGCAAGGAGTATTACATATTTCTTTTCCTCATCTCTAGCTTCTTAAGAATGAAATAAGAAGACTGGAAAGAAATCAAGAGAGAGAAAAGTCTGTGGCTAATCTAGAATACTTGAAGAATGTTCTATTGCAGTTCATATTTCTGAAATCAGGAAGTGAGAAGGAACGGCTGCTCCCAGTAATAGACACCATGTTGCAGCTCAGCCCTGAAGAGAAGGGGAAGCTGGTTGCCATTGCCCAAGGTTGGTGGTGTTCAAAATATTGTCACAAAAAAAGAGGAAAGGTGAAAAAGGAAGAGGATACTTCTCTGCTGTCTGTTGTGTAAACCTCTGAGAAAAAGCAAAACTTAGTATTATGATGCCAGTGTACTGGTCATAAAACCATTTTCTTTGTTGGGAAGTTACTATTCAGTTTTTAGTAAACAGAACAAATACCATAAAATTGACATAAGATATAATTTCTTCTGGAACATTCACATTTTAGGAAGACAATAGTAAGGTGAAAAATATAATGTGTTCGTGATTTGAGTAGAGTTAAAATTTTTTTTATCAAAATAGAGGTTTATATAATTGAATTATTTTCTTTGCAGATGTTCTAAACAGATAACCAAAGTGTTCTTCTTAAGGCAATAGAGCAGATATATTAGTTTCAATATAATACGTTGAAAGATATCTTAAAATATGCTCTTCATTGAAGAAATAAAGGACTAGGGAAGGACGTAAAAAGTTAGGCATTTGCAAGAAATTAACACAGGATTTCTGTGTACAATAATGTTCTTTTTCTGCTTCAAATACTCTGAGCATTCATTCTCTTAAAATGCTTTTTAAGATACTGTTTGTGATTTCTCAATGAGAGCAACTGTAGCTTCTTGTACTTCATTAGCAACTGACCTATACTTTGTCTTAGAATTAATATAAACAGTAAGCAATGCATTACATAAAAGAAGTTAAAACTTGTGAACAAAATCACAGTAAAAGTGGAAGCGTTCAAGTATAGCATTCCATAATAGGCTGTGCATTTGCAAAAATAAGATGTAAGTCAAGTTCATAGCATGTTCTTGTTGTTCTAGCCCTCTAATGAAGACTGATTGGATTTTTCTGGAGAATGGTGATAAATTGCCTTTTTCAGACATTCTCAAGTACCCAAAGTAAAGTGGTACTTTAGTAGTACTATCTCATATCTATGTCAGCCCAAGAATGAGTTCCTTTCTCAGCAAGCTTAAGGATAGCCTTTGAAAAAAGATAAAGGCAAAGAAAGGGGGAAAGGTCATGTAACCAAATTATGCAATGTGTAACGTAATAAATGTTTTTCTTCCTCTTTCAGGTGAAGAAGAGAGCACCTCACGGCCTTCTGGGTGGGCTTCTTACCTCCACAGCTGGTCAGGACTTCGATAAAACAGTGGAAATGCTGAATCTTTAAAAACATTCCACAACTGCAAACTTGAGAAATCTTACTGTAGATCTGTTGATGTTGTAGCATTGAACCTGCAGGGTTTCGTTTTTATGTGTTATTTTCAGCTTTTTAGGCTCTGCTAAGAAAGAAGCCTGCAGTAGCTCTGAATGATGGTCCTATGTCATGCTCTGGCAGCAGTGAACTGTTTTTCTTGAAATTGTTAAAGCTGATAATAAGAACTATGAGAAGTGACAAATTAATTGCAAATAACTTGGAAACAGAATTTGTCAACCTGTGATAGCTCTTTTGATATCAGTTTAAGAGTTTGACCTGATATGTTAACTGGAATAACTAGAGTTTAGTTTTAAAGCATTTAAAAGTGTTTACAGTTGCTTTCACATATCAGCTAGCTGATCTATATGGTTAGTGTTACTCTCTGCACATTTAAGAAATTTTAAATTATTTCTTCTCTTGTGATAACTAAAAAAATGAAGATATTTAAGAAACAGGGCATTTTATGCTTTAAAGTTGTAGTCTTTCCTAAATTATTTTGCTTTTTGCAGAACATGAAGGCAACAGTTAAAAAAATGTAGAGGGTTCAAAAATCTGTATGAAATATAGTGCTTGTCATATCTGGGCATGGTACTGTAGTAGAGATTGATGGCATCTATGGAAGCCTTAGGATAGTTCTCCAAGACTCAGAGGTCCTAAGTGAGCTGAAGCTTTGTGAGAAAGGGCTTAAGCTAGGGCTTTTTAATCTGAGCTTGGAAGTTTGTGGAAAAGACTAGGGAGAAATGTTCCATTACTGGTATGATGTCTGTAATATGATGACAAGACTAGTCATACTGACTTAGTCATAATGAAGACACTAAAGAAAGAATCTGAGCCCACAGGTCAGACTCCTAACATTAACTTCTGAGAGAAAAGAATGAAGCTTTTGTCAACAGATGCATCTTTGAAATATTCTAATGACTGAAGATCTTACTCTCTCACTTACCTGTGTGTGTGCACATCGTTTGCATAGATCTTTTGCACAGATGAGATGATCTCTGTTCTAGGTTACATGACAGAATGTTACAGGTTTTATCCAAGAAAAATAAATTTCTACCATCTCTGTTTCTCTTATCAACACAGCACCTTTTTTTACCTTCAGTTGTCTTCTCCCCTTTACAGTCCATAATGCCTTTCACCATCTTAATTTATTTGTAAGGTTTTAAAAAGCATACACGTGTTTGAATCCTCCTTATGTTTAAACCAGAGTCTGTCTGTCTTTTTCACTCATATTTTCATGTTCTCTGTGGTGTTTTACAGAGAGTCTTTCCCTGGTACACATACGAATACTAAATAAGGTTCTTCCTTTCCTATCTACCTTAGCTCAGGCTCTGAGGAAATGATGGTTGTTCCTTTAATACTGCCTTATTTCAGGCTGAGATTAATCTGAATGTATGAACAGCAGAATGGCAGCATGTTGAGAATAAACTGTTCAGTAAGTTTGCTTTTGGTTTAATTTTTTGCTTATTGTATTTCAGTACACAATCCACAAAGCCAACAGGCTTTATTTAGGTGTTTTAATTCTTTTCCATTGTCCTAGGCACTTCTGTTTTCTTCCCCTCCAATATGTATTTTAACTGGAACCTTTATGGTTTGTGCTACTGGGGAAAACATCTTCTGTGGACTTTCAGGGCAGTGAACTGATCAACAGCAGTGTGAGGGACGGGTCTTTACGGTGTCTGTAGGTAGCAAACAGGAGGCTATGTTTAGGCTTTCTTGCATTTGCTTTCGGAATGAATTACCTTCAGCATTCGTGGTTTGGACCAGGTCTCAGATGTTGGATTCAAACTCCTTATTCAGCTGGATTTGGTTGCTGTCACTCAAAGGAATGCCAAAACATAGCAACAGGAGAAATTTGGAATATGTATAAAATAAGTGCTAGTCATCTTCCTGCTGTGATTTTAACAATGGAAGCACATGAGTAGAAGGGTATGGCTTTGTCTCACGTAGTTCACACTCCCTTTGCAGCTGACCTGATGTAGTCTCTGCTGTTGCTAAAGAGCTGTGACGAGTTCCTCTTTAAAGGCACATATTTCAGAACTGTAAATTATTTAACATTGTAAGCTGTGAATAAAGGTATGCAAGTAACAAATATCACTGGGTGTATGAAAGACCAGTTGCTTATTGACTTCTTTCAAGTCTGAGTTGCATGCTCACTGTTTTAGTAAAACTTGAGTACCACACTTATGAATGTAGTGAACAACTTGCATTAATATATATATTTTTTTACAATGAAATATTGATATCTTAATTAAAGTAAAAATATTTTAATAACTGTTACTAAACTGTTTTCTGTTGCTAAGATTGCCAGAACTTATCTGTGTGGCAATAAACTGACTGTAAGCAAAGATATCAAAGTTTAACAGACACCTGAGTAAATGGCGTAGAAGAATGTGAACTGGAAACAGGATTATTTTGCATAGAGAACTTATATGCCATATGTTTGCATTTGTAATGTACAGCATTGTAGCTGTGATTAGCTTTCAAAAAGCAGTTTAAAGTTTTAAGTAGTACTGCTGCTTCTTGTTATAATGTGGTGCTCTTTTTTGCTTTCTGGTTCTTTTTGTTTACTTTACAGTGCCACATTGATTAGGATGTTTCACAGAAAATGTCACCCTTGCCCAAAATATTCATAAGCTTAGGACCAATTTTTATCTTTTAACAGCCTGCCTTTGGCCCAAGCATAAGGAAGGAATGATGATAATGATAATAATGATAGTAATAATAATAATAAATTCTGCTGTCAATATGCAGATTATATATTAATCAAAAACCAAAAATGAGAGTGATTCAGTGTTCCCAAAGCTGCATGTGCACTGTGGCTGAATTTTTAGCTATCTGATGCTGACTTATAAACAGGTTATATGTCTTTCATTTTCCCTTTACCCAGAAGGGAGACTCATCTGTGGAAGCAGCTGGAAGATGGGAAGATCAGAGCTTGTCACACGGTTGTATAGATGTGTCCAGTTGAATCTGGGGTTCAGGATGGCCCAAGGGAACCATGTTAGAAGTTATACACGAGAGAGTAAAGTTGCTTTATTTCTTTCATAGCCCTCCTTCCCCAAACTGTAACTGTGAGAATACAGGGTTAGATTATTTTCTAAATTTAAATCCTCCTTCATCTCCCTCCATCCTTCTGCTGTGATAAGAGATGATATATTATGAAATTGTAGAGGAATGCCTAAAAACTCTCCTTAGTTTTTACTAAGTGACTTTGAAGGCAGTTTAAACATACATGCTTCATTTGGCTCATGTCTTGGCTTCACCCAGTGCACCAATACTAAGCTAGTATGTTTAGTTCTGCTGCTAGTTCTACTATTGTTGGTACTGTGAAAATACATCCCTTAGAAGCCTTGCAAATAGCAGTCACCACTCACAAGCTGAGAAACCAAATGTATGAAGAGATAAAAATATATTTGTTATAGTTAATTCAGAATTGCTAGTCTGGATAGATAAGTATTTTGTTTGGAAATAATGTCTTTGATGGCCTTTTCATGTGGCCATCACTTCAATAAAATTCACCTTTACTCAACAGAGTGCCTTTTTTTTTTTTCTCCTGAATGCCTGTTTTTACCTGAGAAAATGCTACTCAGGTGCATGGTAGAAAACAAGGGCTGTCTACAATTATACTGAAGAGATTTTATGAATCTGGTATAGTATCCACAGCCTCTACTTTGGGAGGAAACTAAAGCAATGGATGCTTCTGGGTGAACAGAAAAGAAGTTGGTTTGTTATTGGGTTTTTTTGGGGGGAAAAAAAAACACTTTAAAAAAGCTCATTTAAATTACTTCAAATGTGTTACTAGATTGTCACCAGCAATCTGACAATAGACATGGAGAGGAGGGATACAGAACCTGTTAATGGCCTTATTAACAGGATTGCATTTAGTGTGTTTGACTGCTACCCACCTTATAAATCAGCATGCGTTTCTAATTGCACTCAACTTTGAAATGGACATAATTACCTCCTTCCTAATAAGTTGTGATAATTTATCTGCATGATTGTCCTAGTGCAAAGATTACATACTCTGTGGATGAAGTGGTGCTCAGTTTGATTTAGGCATGAGTTTGGTGTGTTTATTTTCTTGCCAACCTTTTTTTGTAGACCATGCTTATTACACAAATACATGGTCAGAGAAGGGATCATAAGCTGTGAAGGCATAATAAATGGATATAAGGGTCAAAAAAGAGAGCTTGATACTTCCAGTCAAATTTTAACAGCTTTTACATAAGTGTATATATGCTGTGGGGAAGGGAAATAATAATCTGCCTATTTTTTAAACAAATTTGATTAAGATTTATCATATGGTTGTGAAAGGATAATAAGACGTATCTTAGATTCAGGAGCTTTCTTTCTTTCCTTCCTGTCCTGTGTTTCTCAGGCTCATTCTGAGGTTTCAGGCTGGATTGAATAGTGAAGATTGAGAGTAGTAGAGCAAGTATGGAAATGCACATCAGTTACTGCTCCAACAAATCAGCATGCCTTGGTATTGGCAAATCATTTTTTTTTCCGCTGTCAGTTGAATGCCTAAAGGCTTCTTAAGAATCCAAGGTAAATGTAATCAGTGTCAAAAACAGTGTGCGTGGGCACAGTCCCAGTCCTCCCACAGCAGGCTCTAAAAGTGTTTTAAATTGATAGACATTGGATAGCAGCTGTGTATGAGCATAGGATTTAAGTGGGGTTTATTGTTTCATTGCCTGAAAATCGAAGCTTGTTCTGAGAACGCTCAGACTGTTTCCGGATGGGAGGTACATATTAGCTCTTGGCTCTCTTGCCCTTTGCAGCATGCAGAGCATCTCAAAAAGCACAGAAACCATTACAGAGCTCCAGAAAAAGGCTTTTAGCCAAATACTGTTTTACTGTTATTACTCTCCTTTGTGGAGTTAAGTTGCTGATGCTCAGCATTACTCTTGCCAAGGGAGAAAGCCAGTCATAAAATTCTGGCGTTAACGTCCACATATTTATACAGACTAGTTAATGTTCCTCTCACATCTAGTCACAGCATTGACTTAAACCTGCAGCTGTAGCAGTCCAGGTGAAGCTGCCCACCTTTGCAAGGGGACAGGTGGGTGGTCCCGCTGCTCCAGGGGCAGAGGGCTACAGCCTCTGGAATAGGGGAGAAAAGCAGATGGTGGTGATAAAAACTTGAAACACCTCCTGTTGTTGGTGTGGCAGCTCTCTGTCCCTGCTCTGACTACCCACCAGCCTTTCTCTTGGAAACTGGTTAAACCAGTTGTTTGCAGTTGTGGGGGATAGTGGATATCTTGAAGGAAGAGGATTTTCAGAAAATGCAGAAAAGCTAAGGTTGGGTTTTGTGACATTCTGGGAAAGATGGGAATTGCAATGACAAAAAGCTTGAAATAGAAAAATTGCTCACTTTCACTAAAAATGTGAGAGTAGTACCATGATCTCCAAGAGTCATTATTTCTTACAAGTACCTGTTTTGTGATGCTGCCGTAAGTTTTTTCTTTGGCCTTTACTGTGTCTGTACAAGTACTGATCTTGTCACAAAGATGAAATTTATACTGCTAAATAAGGGATTTTATTGATCAATTTTGCAGAGGTTTGAGATTGAACAATAAAAGTTATATCCTTGGTTTTGCACAGTCTCCCCTCTTCCAGGAAAGAATGATGATGAATATACTAGGTGTGTCTAAAATGCATGAAGCAGAAATCTGACTCCTTTTTTATGGATGTCAGAATGATCATTAAGTCTTCTAGTATTCTGAGCAAACTATATATTGTTTTTAATAATAGCAATGGTTTTTAGAGATATCAGGTAGTGGCCAAAATTTATTTATTCAATTGATTAGCAAAGTTAATACTATTGAGCAAAAATGTGAAACCTAAATAATATTTCATCTGTTAATTCATTAGCAGCTTTGCTAAGAATATTTAGCTGGACACCTCAGGTTCAAAAATTGTTCATACTTACATGGTTGAAGTTTCCTTCACTGTTGCTTTAACTTCATAGCTTTGGAGAAGTGACATGAACACTGTCACTGTTAACAGTTTAAATCCATTGATTGTATTAAGGTAAACAAGCATGCGGCTGCTCTGCTAACAGGTTCTCAGAGGCAGAGTAGGCTTAAGTTGGATATTAGAAGGAAATTCTTTGCTGCAAGGGTGATGATGCCCTCAAACTGTTGCCCAGAGAAGTTGTGGATGCTCCATCCCTTGAGGTATTCAAAGCCAGGTTGGATGGGGCTCTGAGCAACCTGGTCTAGTGCAAGACGTCCCTGCCCATGGCGGGGGGTTGGAACTACATGTTCTTAAACTCCCTTACAACCCAAACCATTCTATGAATCCACCATCTCCAGCAGCATGAAGTTCTGGAAGAAAACAAAAGCTGGAGCAAATTAGCACAGTTAGAAGTTACTTACTCATGTCTCCTTATACCACTCTGGCAAAATCATAAAATACTTTTTCATTTCCAGAAGAAGAACCTGATGTAAAGATGCTGATATTTGTGATTAGAAACAGGCAGTCCGATTCTTTGCAGCTTTCTCATCTGTCCCCAATAACCCTTCCTTTCTCACTTCTTCCCCAGACCTACAATAATGGCCTTGTTCAACGTCAGCAAAGCTGATCTTGCTATGAATAACTATGAATAGGTAAAGGCTCTGTGCTGTCACGTAAGAGTGACAGAATCATTTAGGTTGGAGAAGACCTCAAAGATCAAAGAGTCCAGCTGTTAACCTGGCATTCCCGAGTCCATGTCACTGAAGTGCCACTGCCAGCTGCAGTACAATAAGTGTAGTATTTCAACAGTGATGGAAAATGTAAAGTAGTCTGGAAACAGAACATCAAAAGTATATGCCTACTTAAAACTGCATATTACTCTGGTCTTAAAGAGAGAGATGAGAGTGAAAAAAACAAAAACAAAAACAAAACAAACAAACAAACAAAAAACCCAATAATTTTGTGATTAATATGCTGGTCTGGAGACATGGAGTCCAAATTCTCTGCTTTGCCACACGCTTCCTTTGTGAATTTAATTTCATAGTCTCTGTCTCTATTTCCTGACTTGCCTTCTGGGGATAATGGCACTTCTCTACCTGATGCCAAGTACATTAGCAGCAGAATGTTAAACTTTGTGATGGGTTTGTAGGCAGAAACAAGTAGGCAGATTACCATATTTTCTTTAAACTGCATAGGAAGAAAATCATCATAGCCTGCATTATACTGGAATGGAAGGAATGATCTTTTTAGTCTGGGGTGTGTGGTTTGTGAATCCTATTAAATTACTTGCCTAAGTATTCTGGACTGAATTTTACAAGTTAATTAGAATGCCAGCATGCTCTAATAGTATGTAATGGACAATTAATAACAATTATGAATTGTTATTTCTGTTGTAAAGCAAGACAAAACAAAAATTTAAATCATACCCCAAGGCTCAAACTTGCTGCAAAGTGCACAGAGCCTGGGGAGGCTAACTAGGAAACCAAATTCCTGGCTTTTCTTGGTACAGCCTTTCCAAAAGCTGCTAGTACTTAGTGTTTGGCATTTGTACATGTTTGGGGAAGGCTCTCCCACTCTCTATGAAAATGCCTTTGATACTTTGAGATTATATTGCTAGCAGACTAGGCTTTAGGAATTTTGTCTTTAAAAGTCCTGGAAAACTGTACATGGTGCAATTCACTTGCTGTTAAATCCATTAATGTGCTCTCCAAAGGAAGCGCCACAGTGGCTGCGCTTGTTGGCTGGCACTGCCTGTTAATTATTTCCAGAATTTACTCGTTTGAAGTTTGCGGCCCTGGTAGTTGCACCACCTGCCCAGCCACCTCCCTGCTGTTTCAGGCTGTGCTGGTCAGAGGTGCTGCTCTGTAGCGGCCAGGGTCAACCACCTCCTACAGCTCCCCAGGAGGATCAGCAATGAGAGGGACCCTGAAATCCTTGCAGACAAGCTGAAGTTAATTAAAGATGTTCGTGAAGCTGACTACAAGTAGTGGCAGACTGCCCAAGGCAGACTAGAAAAAAACTAAAAAGGTTGTGTTACCTTCAGCTGGCACAGAATGAGTACTTACTTATTTAGATGATATAAGGAAGTTTTGCTGATAGACTCATTAAAATGGGTGGATGTTTTGGGGTTGACTTTGGTTATTTTGTGTTTTTGGTTTGGTTTTGTTTTGTTTTTAATTGAGGGGAGTTGTGATTGGCTTTTCAACATAATCCCACCGCTGTTGAGTTTGGCAGCCACCTCTGAAGGTCACTTGTCCAACCTCTCTGTTCAAGCATGGCCACCTATAGCCAGACTCCTAGGACCACATCCAGATGATTATGGAGTCCCTTCAAGGGTAAAGGCCCCACAGCCTCCACAGACAACCTCTGCCAGTGTTCAGTCACTCCCACAGTGAACATTTCTTCTCTGATGTTCAGAGGGAGCCTCCTGTACTTCAGCTTGTTTCCCCTGCCTCTGTTCCTGTCACTGGACTCCACTGAAAAGAGACTGGCTCTGTCCTCCTTGTACTCTCTCTTTTCAGATATTTTTATTAATTGGCAAGATGTTTCTGAGCCTTCTCTTCTTTGGGCTGAGCAGTCCCAGGTCTCTGTCTCTTGTCATAGGAGAGGTGCTCTGATCACTAAATAATCTTAGCGGCCATTTGATGGGCTCTTTCCACTATGGCCATGTCTCTCTTGTACTGGGAAGCCTAGTACTGGACTCAGCCCTCCAGGTGTGGCTGGACCAGTGCTGAGTAAAGGGAAAGGATCACATCCCCCTCTTCTGGCATATCATCCCTTCGCTTTTCAGCCATACACTTTATTTTCCTCTTCATGCAGAAATGTATTCCCTGTGATACTAAAGTCTTCCTGTGTTTGATTCCTCATCTTGGCAAGGAAAACTGAATCCTGCCAAGGAGCAAAGTAGCAAATAAACGAACAAAAGTACTACAGAAAGTCTGTGTTTCTACAGCTGTAGTCCTCTCTAGAACCATGCTTCTGGTACAGCCATCAAATACCGTTTGTGCATCATAGTCCCAAAAATTTACATCCTTTTCCTGGTTCTGATGGATACCAAAGTAGATGTGCTCCATGTTTGAATTATTCTTTCTGATTTTGCTCACTCATCCTGTCTATACTGATTTTCACTGGCTTAACATGTTCCTTGAGCTGTCTTCTTGGGGCCATATAGATATTTCTTTAATCCTGGCAGGCAAATATTTGCCTTTTTCATTCCAACACACCACTTCCTTGTTCTGATATTAAGGACAGCAATGGGTGGTGATATAGAGAGCTCAATAATCCCACCTTTTCTATTATGCTCCTTTCATTTGTCCATAGGTCTGCCTTTGAAACTTGCCTTGTTCGGAATGTGGTTGCCTCTCTCCAGGTGAAGCAGGAGGCTTGGCCCCAGGTTTGGCAGCGTTGGAGGTAACTTTCTTACATTACTTTCTAAACTGCTGAGCCTGAGCGAGGTGCTGGCCTTTTCCCACACCATTGCTTATTAATGCTGTTACATGTTTAAATAACACTGATTTAAACCGGACTCTGGCTCCAGCACAATTCACCTAAGTATATTTGGCGCCACAGGGTGTAGCGACAGCTTTCTTGCTACAAATTATCCTGTACTACCCAACCACGTGTAGGAAACGGTGAAAATACTTGGAAATGTTTTGACAGCAATTTTCTTCTCGGGGGGGGCGGAAATAAAGGCCGAAAACCACAAAAGCAGCAACAGGCGCTCCCAGGCACTTATGTCACGTAACTCTGCGGGGCGCTCCGGCCGCCGCATCTCCCGCTCGGCTGAACGAGAGGGCAAACGACCTCTCCCGCGGGCCCAGCGGGAAGCACATGGGGCTGGGGGACCGACACATCTCCCGGCAGTGTGTTCTGTCTTTCCTGGCCGGGTCGGTGGGATCCCATCTCCCGGCGCTGTGTTCTCTCTTTCCCGGCCGGGTCGGTGGGATCCCATCTCCCGGCGCTGTGTTCTCTCTTTCCCGGCCGGGTCGGTGGGATCCCATCTCCCGGCGCTGTGTTCTCTCTTTCCCGGCCGGGATGGGTGGGATCCCATCTCCTGGCGCTGTGTTCTCTCTTTCCCGGCGGGGATGGGTGGGATCCCATCTCCCGGCGCTGTGTTCTCTCTTTCCCGGCCGGGTCGGTGGGATCCCATCTCCCGGCGCTGTGTTCTCTCTTTCCCGGCCGGGATGGATGGGATCCCATCTCCCGGCGCTGTGTTCTCTCTTTCCCGGCCGGGTCGGTGGGATCCCATCTCCCGGCGGTGTGTTCTCTCTTTCCCGGCCGGGATGGATGGGATCCCATCTCCCGGCGCTGTGTTCTCTCTTTCCCGGCCGGGATGGATGGGATCCCATCTCCCGGCGCTGTGTTCTCTCTTTCCCGGCCGGGATGGATGGGATCCCATCTCCCGGCGCTGTGTTCTCTCTTTCCCGGCCGGGTCGGTGGGATCCCATCTCCCGGCGCTGTGTTCTCTCCTTCCCGGCCGGGTCGGTGGGATCCCATCTCCCGGCGCTGTGTTCTCTCTTTCCCGGCCGGGTCGGTGGGATCCCATCTCCCGGCGGTGTGTTCTCTCTTTCCCGGCCGGGTCGGTGGGATCCCATCTCCCGGCGGTGTGTTCTCTCTTTCCCGGCCGGGTCGGTGGGATCCCATCTCCCGGCGCTGTGTTCTCTCCTTCCCGGCCGGGTCGGTGGGATCCCATCTCCCGGCGCTGTGTTCTCTCTTTCCCGGCCGGGTCGGTGGGATCCCATCTCCCGGCGGTGTGTTCTCTCTTTCCCGGCCGGGTCGGTGGGATCCCATCTCCCGGCGGTGTGTTCTCTCTTTCCCGGCCGGGTCGGTGGGATCCCATCTCCCGGCGCTGTGTTCTCTCCTTCCCGGCCGGGTCGGTGGGATCCCATCTCCCGGCGGTGTGTTCCCTCTTTCCCCGCGCGGGGGCGCCGCGGGGCGGGGTCGGGCGGAGCGCGCCCCCCGGCGGCGGGCGGTGTCTCCCAGCGCCATTGCCGCGGCCCGGCGAGGCTCCTCCCGCCGCCGTTGAGGAGCGCTTGGCGGGAGCGGCGGCCGCAGGGATGCTGGGGGTGGCGGCGGCGGCGGCGGGGATCAACTGTAACAGGTAGGAGAGAAGCGGGGGCCGCCCGCGCCGCCCGTCCCCCTCCCGCCTCGGCGGGCGGTCGCCGAGGGCGGCGCTTTGTCTCGGCCGGGCCGCTGTCAGCGGCTGCTGCCCGGGAACGGCGCTTTCCCGCTGCTCCACGGGCGCCGGCGGGGTCGGGCTGCGCTCCCGCCGAGGGGACGGGGGCCCGCGGCCGTGCGAGGTGTCGCTGCTGCTCCCCCTGTGAAAGCGTCCGTTCCACGGGGAAACGTCTCCCTGTGCCGGGCGGCGCCGGGAGCCGCAGCGAGGGGCACTGCAGGAATGCCTTCTCCCCGCGGTCCCTCCTCGGCGTTCGGCGCTCGCACGGAGCGCTGGGGCGGGCCCTGAGCCCTTGTTAGAGCCAGCGGGAAAAACAGCCGCGGCTGGGGCGCGCACGTCCCGGGAGCGCCGTGAGCGCCGACTGATCGCAGTGCGCTGAAGGGCGCCCTGTCCCGGGCGGGTGGTGGTGGTTCTAAAGGCACCGTACTAAATAACCTCGGGTGTGGATGTGGTGAGATTCGTGGTGTTTCACGCATATCCCACAGTTACCGAGCAGTTCTGTCTTGGGGACGCGTTAATGGGGTGGACTACGGCAAGAAAAGGCTGCTCTGCTCGTTGCTCGGCGTTTCAAAGCCTCGCCCTGTGCAGTTGTTTCTTGGTGAGAAATAGCCCTAATTAAAGCACTTGGCAGAGTGTTGTGCTAATGTGTCAAAACCTGGAGCTGAGGCAAGGGAAAAGAGTGATTTTGTAGCTGCTTTGGACTGCAGGTACAGGATGGCTGCTGGCACACAAACTTTAGCCTGTCTAAAGACTGCCTTATCTTGTCCGTGCCCGACTTCTGCGGGCTCCTCCAGCTCTCTGCCATACCTCTGAAGAAAAGCTGTGGCAGTTGCAAAGCCAGGCTGAGTTTGGGCTGCAGTGGTGCCATCCTGAGCGAGGTGAGCCGGCCCTGCTCCCAGGATCAGTACCTGGATGTCCTGGGCAGGATCTCACCAGCCTCGACCAGCTTTTGCTCCAGCTGCAGTGCAGCCACATGCTTAGAAAAACATGATGTGATTCAGGTGTCTGTATGTATTGAGGTAACTTTTTTCTTCAGGTGTTCCAGCAGCCACTTGCTTTCATAGTGGGTGGTGGATTCCAGGCCAGGATTCTTTCTGCATTCCTGAAAGTGGCCGAGCTGTCAGAATTTGTGCCGCCAGCGTCAGTCGGTCGCGACTGCGCGTAGCTCTGTGTCTGTCAGCCTCACACAGGTGCTTCGGCTGAGCTGCCTCTTTGGCCAGGTAAACAGAGCAGTTACATATTTGGCATCTGTTCTGCTGAAGTTGTCAGGGAGCAGGCCAGCTGCCCTGCTGGTACACGCTTCCAAGGATATGAACTAAGCTGCAACCCTGGCACAGTGAGAAATTTTGGGACAAAGTCAGACTAGAGCCCCCTCTTGCTGAAACTTGCACAGACGAAGTAGCAGGGAACTTACCTGCACCAGCATGCGGCTGGCCAGCACATCCAGGGAAACCCAGGTGGCAGTAGAACAATCCAGGGTACAGCTGGTGGCCCAAGCACCCTTTCACCACTGCAGGAACGATCATGCTGCCTCCTGGCCAAGCAAATCCTCCTGTGGCTGAGAGTCAGCCTGGAGTCTTGCTGCTGCTGGTGTGCCCTGAATAAGAACTGTTCACCAGGTAAAGGCTGGACATGGGGCCCCTTGCCTAAACTGGCTGGTTTCCTCTGTTCCTCTCACCATTCTTTGGGGGTGACAAGAGGCTGTCCTGTGGTCAGGGAGGTGGAGGTGCAGTGCAGTTCACTGTCACAGAAACTCGAGGGAGCAGAGGGAAGTGCCGACCAGGACAGGCAGTGCTGCTCATCTGGCAGGGTGACACAGTGGTGAGAGTCTGTGGAGTCCTTCAAACGAGCTGCTTCCAGGTCGTCTGGCTGAGGGGGTGTTCTATAGACTATTCCAGTCCACTGAAGTCAAAACAAAGGGGTAAGGCTCTTGAAAGACCCATTTTGATTTTGTAAAGTACAAGGAGGGAAAATTAAAATTTGGTGTGTTTTCTTGTTTTGATTCTTTGGGTTTAAAAAATCCATTAAAAATGTGACCTTTTCATTCTAATCTACTTTTTAACAAAATGTAAAATGGTCTCAAAGGCCTCCACAAGCTGAAATTTCTAAGGGGTTTTATACCTTGACTTTTTGGTCTGATTTAGAGAGTTTAAGTAATCTGAGTTTTGGTGAAGAAAACAAAAGAGGAAAGAATGATTTGAGGTCTCTCTCCAGATTTGGTACACGGAAAAGCAGCAGACATCTGGTCAGCAGGTATGCACAAGGAAATACTCTTCTTTTTAACCCTTTTTTTTTTTTCCCCTCTTTGTTTTATGGAGGCTTTTTGAACCTGAGTTGCTCCTGTGGCTTTTGTTTTGCAACTAGAGGAACTTGCAGGCTGGTGCTGTCACTTGAACAATCATTACTGAGGCACAGCTTTCTCACTCAGTATCACGCTGAGAGACCAGACTGTCCTGGAAGAGAGGGATTTGGGTAAGGAGGGGTGCACAGTGGGTCGATGCTGGGTAGTGGTGGGTTGTTCAGGATTGCTTGGCCTGCTGCCTAGGGCTGATAGCTCATTGTGGCAATGCTTGCCTGCTTTATAAATGGCCTCTGAGTTTTGTGGGCAGCTTTTTCAGCTGGTTGTGCTGAACTCATCTTGATGTGTTTTTATTGGAATAAGTTTCATATGCAGTTCAGAGAAAAACATTAGCTTCTCCATTCAGAACCATTATTATCTTAAGCTTTTGTAGTTTCTTAGAACAAACTGAGTTTTTCTTTGTAGCAAGAAATACAGGCCAGCGTGCAGCAAAATACTGGAAAAAGCCAGGTTTTTATTCCTAGTATAACTACACTTGAAAAACTAGCACAGACTGATTGGATTATGGTTCTTATTCCACTGTAGACTGTGAAGCTGAAAAACGGGGGCACTTTGTGGTGTTACTGGCTTTGACAGGGGACTCTAAATGAGAAGCTAAATGTGCTGCTGCAGTTTGGTCTCAGTTGTAGTGCCCAGGTCTTTTTCTTAGAACTGGCTCCATACAGTTACTGCAAGGGAACCATTAGTGGTCTGCAATATATAGAGGGTGGATTGCACAGTTAACTAATTCTTTTTCAAGTTGCAGTGAAATATTTATTATTGGAGCACTTAAGGCAAGCTTTTCAGCTCCTGCAATTGTGGCTTCATGCTGTGTGTTAGGTTACACATCCTGATTTGTCTGTGCTTTGTTCTCCTCCAAAGCCCAGTTGAAAAGTTTTTCACTCCATAGCATAATGCAATCTCTCATTACTTTTCAATATAGGGAGGCTTTAATTATTAGCTGTACTAAAAGCAGCTTGATAGTCAGTGGGGAAATAACTCATGTCAGGTCTTTCCATGGTGGCAAGTGCTGATGACAAGGAAAATGAAACTGACAGTCACGTTTTCATGGCCAAAGCCTTCCCTTGTCTGAGCTATGCACAGTGTGAACGAAGCAGCGTGTACGTGGTCTGCTGTTCTTGTCGCGTCAGGATGTGTTACAGAGCACGTCACCCTTAGCAGCCTGTGCAGAACTGCTGCTGTTGGGGCAGAAAGGGTGAAAGGTCCTAATTCAGTCTGACAATTAGGGAAAATGTAGCAGGGGATTCTGCCCTGGGGTTAATACTTTTCATCAAATTAGGATGCTCCTTTGCAATTATTTCAGCATTTTCCTTCCTGTGGGGTGTAAGTCTTTATGAAAATGCTGACTTCTGTTTTTTAAGCATATAGGAAGCGGGGGGGGAAGTCAGTATACTGTAATTTCCTTGGCTGGTTTTGTATACTGTAGTAACTCTTTATGTCAAACAGTTTGCTGAATTTGTCTCAGCATCTGGAGAGTATCAGCAATATCCAGGATGCCAGAAGCTGATGGTGTGGCTGATGACAAGCTATGGACAAAATGGACCTCCTCTACAGCCTGAAATGTTCCTGTGCCAAAATGGCATAGTCTGGAGCACCCTAGAGTGAATGAAAAATAGCATTACAATATGATTGGCACTCAGGAGGAGATTTTATACTCTGTATTTTTCATACTGATTGCTTTTCTTTGTGAAAAAGGAAGTTCTTGAATTCCAGCTTGGATGGAATTCTTTTCATCACTATTTAATTTATTAAATAACCTCACGAGCCACTTGTGTAGAATTCAGTAAGAAGGTGGGTCCTTAGTCACATGGATTTAGGGTTGTTGCAAACACTTGCTTACACTAAATGGTTAGAAGAACTGAGAACACACTGGTGGATGGGCTGTCGTCTGGGTAAAACCTGAACTGGTGTGAACAGTAGAGTTAAAACCAGGGGGGGTTTATTGCTCGCATCATGGGTGAGGAATTGATGTGAATCATCTGGGGAACTAAGGCATTGTAATAAATTTATGAACATTTCCTGGGTGGCCAGAGCAGCGTGGGGTGCTCAAAATTAAAAGTGGTTTTTGTACTAATATATTATTTTACTGTAGTTGGGGGCACTGGGAAAGACCACAGCAAAGCAATGCAGTAACGCCAGCAAATATTTGAGAGGCAACAACATGGCAAAGTGGCTTCAGTCCAGACCCCACAGTGATGTGCAGCAGCTGTGGTATTGATGTGGGGAGGTGGAACTGCACAGAGAATTTGTTTCAAATCCACCCTGGGAGGGAAAAAAGGGACCTCAATGCTTTGCAAGGGCTCTTTTGTCGAGGCCTGGGCTGGGTGCTTCCTGGCAGGGGCAAGGAACTGGCTGTCAGCCTCCTGTCTTGCAGAACCACAGCATCCCTGAGTCCTCCTTTGGTGTCTCCTGGCACGCTCCACCTCTGATTTGGGAATGAAAAATACGCTTGGCAAGCGGGGGAGCAGGAGGTGCCACCGACGCTGCCGGGGGAAGGCAGCCCCTACGGATTCAGGGCTGAATTGGCACAGCAGCCTCTGCTTGCAAAACCCTCTGGTTCTGGTGAGGAAATGCTTGCAAATAGACATGGATTGCTGAGCTTTGCATATGACCACCGTGCTCTTCTCAACTGTGTTGGTAGCAAGATGGACTTGTGTTTCATGGGAAAGAGACCAACATTTGTGCTGTATTATGTAACTTATCTTTGCTAGGGTCTGCTGTAAGTGGGCTGAGATTCACTTGGCAATGGCCAGCTATGGCCAGTGTTACGACCATCTGTGGGCAATGCCAGGGCAGCTGCTCTTCCCACAGGCAGTGGTGATTACAGAGGAGTTTTAATTAAGCATGCGGTTGTGCTACAGCCACCTGGGGTGGCCCACACATTCCTGTCCCCCAACATTTCTTGTGCCAGCACCAGGGACCTGAGCCAGTTGAAAACCTATGGTGAGGGAGATTGGTAGATGTGTAGATTTAAAAGAGAGTTTGTCTCAGTCTCGATTGTTTCCTTAATCTTGTGGGTGGCAGTGAAGTCCATGGGATCGAGCTTGGGAAATGTGGCAGTACCCATTTCGGCAGAAGTGTGAATTTGTGCAGAGAGAGCGTGAAAAGTGGAGTTCTGTGACGAGGTGTTGGGGATTTAAAGAAGGAGGGAGCAGTGTTTGGTGGTGGTCTGGGTTGTGTCTGGGGACTGCTTGTGGCTGCCCTGGGTGCGGTGTCAGGATTGCTCTATTGCACTGGGAGAGGGATCACCTACCTGCCTGCCCGTTGTTGGGGAAGGATTGTCTGGGCAATTTTGCTTTCTGTTGTGGGAAGTGCACTTGAGTGTGTTCTCTCAACAGCTTGCCGTCCCCTCTTATTGCCCTCCCTGAAGGGAAACCACACCGGCAGTGGTTTTGTCTTAGTTCTCACAGAATTGGTTTGCAGAAATTCACCTTCAAAGGATTCAGAGGAAGGAAATCCTGTGTCCTGCCCCTCTGACGCGTAGTTTATGGTTAGAAAGGGCACAGAGAATAGTGACACATCTTAATGCCTGTTTAAATCTACCTGACTTTTGTTGGTATGACAAGGCTTCCTCATCTGGAGATGCCCATGGGTTTTCTTCACCCATTGCTTTCAGGTCCCAGAGTATATATGCTGTTGGTACACACTCGTACTGTTGGGAAAAAGAATGGAGCAAGATATGCTGTGAGCTCCTGCAGGCTGAGTCCTGCCATGCAGAGACAGAGCTGTGGGGCAGCCACAGCACACGTAGCTGCTGGCTTTTTCTCAACCTCTGTGCCCTGGAGACCAGGCAGGCTGTGGGAGAGGGGCTTGTTGGGAGGTGTCGATGAGCTTCGCTGGAAATGAAACAAGGACAGGCACTTCTCTAATGAGACATTTCTGTAGTACTTTAAACAACCCAGAAAGCATTTTTTCTCCTTTCTGTGTTTCCTTTTGTGAGTCTATGCAGTTGTAAGAGAGAGGCAGTATTCTGATTATATGAGAAAGGATTTGAAGTGGAACATTTTAAAGCTGCTGCTGTTAAGAAAAAGCTGACTTTTGAATCTTTGTTCCTTCGTCCACATTTTTTTCCTTTTTGTTAGCCAGTCTCAGGAAATGAGAACATTCTTTTGGCTTTCCGTGCCTGAGTCACATCTTAAATATATATCTATCTATATATAAAAATATGTTAGAACATCTGGAGATGTTTGTTTCAGAGAGGTACTTGTTTTGTATTAGAGTGTCTGAGCTTTAAGTGTTTATACACAGTTGGATGTTTCCAGAATTTCCCATACTTCTCTGGTTACAAGGACATGTATGTTGCTCTCAGGAAAGCAAAGAGAAATGTACTTACAACCTAGGGAATATACAAATACGTAAAAGTAAAGCCTTTCAAGAAAGTGAGAATTTGCTTTTTTTTTTTTTTTTTTTCAAAAATTAAACTGTCAAAGCTATTATTTACCTTAAGTTGCATCCAAACATTTAGTTGTTTAATGTTTGCTAAGTATGTATTTAAAAGAATGTATGAGGAGGAAGATCAGAAAATACCAGTAGCTTCTCCCTTGTTCTTTTTTCTTTAAAAAATAAGGAGGAAGAAAGTATTTAAAAGCTTATTACACCCATTTCTACTACTGAGTGGGCTGAGACTCCCTGGCCTCTGGTCGTGTTCTGAGTGCATGGTGGGGTCTGCCTGCCTCCCTCTGTCTTCCCACCGGGGTCACACGGAGATCGTGAGACCGCTCTGAAAGGAAAAACAAAAATCCATTTAGTTTAACCAAAGGCCAAATATTTAACTTTAGTGGGGGAGGTGGTGGGATTTAGCAGAACGATTCAAATTTCCACCCTTGGTTGTTTAACATAGCTGCAGTGAAATGGTGGGAAGCTGGGGTTGGTGGGCACTGGTGGTGTCCTGTGCAGGGAGGGATGCGGGGATGGCAGTGGGGTGTGAGGATTCCCCCAAGGGGCTCCTTCTGCCGTGACCACATCATCTCCAGGTGTTCACAGCAGCTTCTCCTCCCACAGCTTCCACTGAAATGCCCTTGAGTTTATGGCTTGGATACAAAACCACTCACTGATCAAATATTTTGATTGCATCCTGGCCTTCCTGTTAGTTTCTTTCATCTTTTCTCGTTAGTGGATTATAGCGGACTTTCAAAAGTCTTGTTTGTTGAAATAGTTGTATAAATATGATCCTCAGGGTAGGTGTTATTTAGAAAAGCACTTATCTCCCAGAAAAAAAAAATCTACCTCCTTTTTCCACTTCAGTGGGTTCATTCACTATTGTGCATCAAAGAAGAGTGATTTCTGAAATCGTAACAGAGAATAGCAGTTTATTGTTTATTGTTAATTGTTTGAAACAGTCTAAAGGCCAGTGGGTCATATTCCTTTGGCTGATTTCCTGCTCATTCAAATGCTGAAGAAATGTTTCAGGTTCACATTAAAAACAAAACAAAACAAACAAAAAAAACCCCCAAAACAACAGCCAGACAAAAAAACCCAAAAACAAACAACCACCACCAACAAAAACAACCCAAGAAACTCACAGAGCCAGGACAGTCTGGAACAGGGGGAACTGGAGGGCTCACAGCCCTGGGATTAATCCCCCTCTGTTAAATTCTCTCATGGTTACAATTTCTCTCTTTTCAAAGTCAAAAGGCTCCCCTTCTCCGTGGGCATCCTGCTCATGTGATGTCCCTTCTGAAATGGTTTCATACGGCCTCACTTAATGCCATGCTGGAAGCTGGATGTCTTCAGGCACTGGCACAGGGCTGTCTGGTCACCACGTGGGGTTTAGCTTTGGGGTGGAGAAATGAGTGCCACAGCTTTGCAGCCAGATGCAGTGAGCGAGGAGGGCTGGAATATTGCTGGTGGCTACGCATGGTGCAAGCCTAAAGGTCAAAATTTCCAAACTTTGTCTAAGACTGAAAGCCACATTTTCCTTATTGTCACATGCAGGATAGGAATTATCAAACCTTGCTCCAGCAGGACCTGGAGAGGATGCGAGGGTTTTCAGGGCTGGTGCGTGTTCCATGTGTCAGGGTTCACAAGGAAAGGTGGGATGCTCCTTGGTGTCAGCTCGTACCCGACGCGAATCTCACCCTGCAGCTGCTGCACTTCAGACACATCCGATCGAGGTGAAGATGTCCCTGCCCAAGGCAGACCTCTCTTCCAACCCAAGCCATTCTGTTATTCCCTCCACAGCCTGCATTGAAATCTGCTGCTGCAGTAGGCCTTAATTTTGAAAAGTACAGAGCAAATGAAGCACTGTTTTCAGTGTCATTTATTAACAAGGCTGCTTCATTTTCATGTGAGTGAAGTTCTCTGTGCTTGTGATTGCTGATGCACTGCAAGGGGGAAATGATTTGGGCTTCTTGTGTCGAATTGCATCTGAGTCACAAATGTGAAAATCAATATTTTTATCATTACCATGCAGAGATGGGCCAACAGTACAGTTAAGAGGATCCTTGACATCACCTTTGGGAGAATTACTAGCGCATGATAAAATGGCAAAGGATCCAGGAACAGTAATATTGCATTACTGCTCAAGTTTCATGAGAAATCTTTCTGCTCACCTTGGGCTGTTTATTAATTTATGAATAGCTTTGTCAACTTGTACTTGAAAGAGACATTCAAGAAGTTTAATGTGATTGCGTGATACTGGTGTTTTTTCAGGACAATTTCAGGCAGGACAGATTCCCAATGAAGGCAAAATTACATAATGAATATTTTGTGTCATCTGAGGTAAAAGTGGTCTAATAATTTTTACCTGATGGATTTTGGTGATGTTTAGCTGTGTAGTGACTTGATTTCAACCATAGATTTTCTTGTTAAGTCCAGTAGCACACAGTTAAAAATGTGCAGCAGTGTGACTTCCATGCATCTACAAAAACAAGCACCAGAGTTCACAGAAGGTTTGGGATGGGGCAAACGCTGGGATCTCAGTCGGTGTGTGCCCAGCAGAGCAGCTGCAGCCATCACAGCCATCACTAGGGTGCTGAGGTGGTGGTAATGTGGCATGGGAGGTTTTCAGTGGGGAAAAGGGCTCTCTTCTTCCAAAGGAGGAACTGCACCACTGAAAGCTGTCTTCTAGTGTCCAGCATGAGTAGGCATGAAGGGTGTTGATGGTACAAATGTCAAGCAGAGGATTTTTCTCTTATATATTGAGAAATGTTCCTTCCTTGGTTTGCATTGCCAGGTATTTGCTAGTTGTCCCTGCCACAGTGGGAGGGGAATATAGTGAAAAGCTGCTGAGTCCAGATTTTTTAACCTATCATTAATCCTTTGTCTTGAAAGCAAATGCAAAATGAGCAGAGCCTTAGTTCCAAGTCAAAAGGTTTTTCAAACTTGGAAAGAATAATATATCGGCTGTGTTCATGGTTTAAATAATAATGTTCTTGGAACTGCTTCTTGGAGATGCAAGGAAGGCAGGGTCTACCTGAATTAGTTGTAAAGAAATCCATAGTTAAAAAAACACTTTTCTTTCTACCGCCGAGATCTCATATAAAGTTCATGTTGATTTAAAGTTTAATAAGGCAAAAAAGCGTTGGTGCTGTCAGTATCCAATATTTCATGTTTTTGTGCTGAATTGGTGGTCGAGTGGAGATTTGCAAGGGCATTAACAGAATTGCATTTACTGAAAACTTTTTCCTGTGATTTTTTCCTTATGATATTAAGAGAAGGCAGGGAGGACTAGGAGATAATATTTGTTTCAAGTATTCTTATCTTAAAGTGATCATTAAAAATGTTTAAAAATTACATACTTGCATTTCAGAAATTGATAGACAGTGAAATGTATCTAAGTAAAAATAATTAAAATTAAAATAATTAAAAATTAATTCATGTAGTCTGAAGACAATACAGTCCTGCTCATGCAGAGCCCTTAAGTTAAATACCTGAATTCGCTCAGGTCTAGTTATGAGTTTAAATTTTAATTTAAACCAAATTCTTGGAGCCAAGAACTCAAGTGCAAAACGTGTCCTCAGTTAGCAGGACCTGGGTTCACCCTCAGAGTTTGTGGCTGATGTGAGGGTTGAGTGCATCTGTGTTCTGTATTCTCTTTATAAGTTTTTTGTAACATACATCTATTTGGCATGTGAAATATTTAAGCCAACCACACAGGTAAGAAGAGTGGCAGGAGAAAATACAGATTTTTAAAATTTTTGAAGTGATTCTGCCATAAATTTTTCTTTAATTCTGTTCATTGTGTACAAGCGGGTGTTGCAATAGGCTGTTGTCTTCAAATTATTATTAGCAATTGCCTGGTCGGGCATATAAACAAACACAGGGTGCCCCTTCTGAAGTCTTTCTTCCAAGGCAAGAAATGCACCATCAGGAATGAAAATTTTAAAACCTCAGTAGATGATGGTGTGGCACAGAAAGCGCTGTGGCAAGGGGTGCCTTGGTTCTGCCTGTCACCTCCACAAATGGTCATTTGGCATTTTTGTCCTGGGTGCTGGGAAGTTGCACCTGCCCCGCGTTAGGATGCTGCATAGCGGGGGTGAAGCTGATGGTGTGACACGGCAGCGCTCAGCCAGGGGAGGGGTCCCAAATGGTTGCTCGATGGGTGGTAAAGGTTACAGACGTTCCAGCCAAGTCTATCCTCACAGGCTTCCTACAAACATGCAGAGTTTGCTCCATTTGAGTAACAAAGGAGTTAAGGGAAACAAGTAGCAGCATCTGGGAGCCTTCCTGGCCACCTCACCAGGTGTAATTCTGCCCCTCCTGTTTTTCTCAGCAACAGAAGAGGTTTTTTCTTATGTACCTTATCATTTTTTTTATTACCTTATCGTGGCATACTGCAATATTTGATTTCGTAATAGCTCAGCTATATCCTGTTTCTTTGCTTCTGTAAATAACGTGTTTTCTGTGCTAAGAACTCGGTGCTTTAACATCTTCAGTGCTTCATCAAACCACACTGCAACAGAGGCTTTCTCTTCATCACAGAGGCGTGATGCTGTGCTGTGAACCAATTGCTCTCATAACTTATGTATGGGGGGAGAAGAGAGGAAACTGCTGAAGTCAGGGATTGTTGGCTTATTCAGTAGTTATGCAGAGCCAAACTGAGCTCAGTTCTACCTAGCTGGCCGGGGTGCTACTGCTTGCTTCACTAGAGCTCTCTGCATAGTTACTGCCTGCATGGCCCCTTACTCACAATCAAGTTACTTTCAAATCTGCAGGGGTGTGTTATGTACTTTGATAGAAATAGATTAATGAGGCTTTGTGACAATTCCTCAAAACTGTGTGCATATAAATGGAGAATTCTGCACCTGTTTGATTATGTTCAGCATGTTATTAGGGACAAAGAAAGGACAGTACGTTTGACCTTTCCCTGTTTAATGTTTCTGATAACGTGCAAATTCTAGAGATTAGTGTGTTAAAGTAATACAGTTAAGACAGCAATTCTTAACCAATTTTCCTCAAAGCCAATTGAAATTCCACTGCCCTCTTTAATGGGACTTGATACAGTCTTAAGGGTCTGTAAGTGGAACATCAGTGGCTGAATAAGACAAAATACCTGCTAATACTTGGAAACTAGTTCTGTCAGCTTTGAAACCTTGTTGCTTTGTCTGAGGTATATGGACAAAGGCATCACTGTTCTGAATTAGCTCTGTATGGATGGTGCAGTAAGGTCAGCTTCATAAGGGGAGGATATTTTCCTAATCTCTGATTAGTCATATTTAAAGAAGAGCAGCTGGTTATTAGGCAGAGGGGTCCAGCATGCCTGGCCAGTGTCACATCCCTGTGCCTATAGATAAATGCTTTCAGCTGAAGTTGTCATACCCTGGATTTGATACCTAGCAAAGTATATTTTTTTATCCTTTATATCTTGTTTTTATAAATACTAGCTAAGGCTGTTTCAGATTTTTTTTTCATACTAATGACCTGAATTTAATTAAAAATGACCACTGTACACTATATATATATATATATATATATGATGACCCTGTAGTTTCACTTACAGTGTTTTTCAGCAGATCTCTGCAATGCTTTTTTTTTTTTTTTTTTTTCCCTGCAGTTGGGTTCGCATAGTTTGGCAAGTGGCCATGCAAATGTGGAAGTGTGAAAGAAAACAAAAATTGGAAAAGCAGAGCAAATCACCTGTCGCAGTGTCCGGTTCGCGCTGACCAGCGCAGCCACAGACTAGCTCAGACGGGTTTTCCCACTGCGGCAGCATGGTACGGTCGGGGCGGCAGGCTGGGCGAGCCACCTCCTTCCGGTGGGGACTTGATTCCCCCTCACCTGCGACGGGCACGATGAAGAAATAGCAACCGCGGCAGCTGAATGAAAGGCAGACTCCTTTAGGCAGGGTATAACGGTGTTTGTTGCAGGGAGACGGGCACGTGGCTCGGCACTCTCTGTCTCCCTGCCCAGAAGAGCCCGGATCAAAACCTGACAGCCACTTATAAACGGGGGAGGGCTGACAACAGGTCAGCCAACCAGGGAACACGGGGGTGGTAAGAGGGGTGTCAACTTCTGAACCATTAACAAATCACAGGAGGGTAGGAGGGGATTCCCCAGGCACCAGCCTACCACTAGACACCTCTCCTGGATCTTTCCAGAATCGAGGGAAGGGTCTCAAAGTGACAGACAGGGCGACCACGAGGAGAGGGGGCGGAACTGACAGGGACAGGTGCAGGGAAGGAATGACTGACAGAAAACGTCTGCTTAAATACCTAACTCATAAGGGGGAAAACTATTACAAAACACAGCAGGGTACAGTGGACTAAAACATTACAAAAATAACTCAAAAATCTTACAAAAATAACTTAATAACTTAATAAAACAACTCTCACACCACTGCAATCACCGTCACCGCAGGTCTGCTTGCTCATAGGGGCAGAGCCCAAATGACAGTTTGGTTTCATTCTTATGCAGTGGAGTGTTAAGAAGTTGTGTATTAACCCAGTGTACTGCTAACTGGTATCATTTAATTTACATTTTTAGCCCAGTAGCCACTTGGTGGTGGCCTGCATGTTGTTCTTTGGTGCCAGCAAAGCGGTTATGGATGGGTGAGCAAGGAGGAGATTCCTGTTCACGGGGGCTTTTGTGAGTCCTCAGTCACACTCCTATGTGGTGGTGTTCTGCACTAGTTAAATTTTGGCAAAGCGAGAACACCCATTCAGGAAAGAGAGAGCAGGGGAGAAGTGCTGTGCCTTGTGACAGTGGTTAATGAATGATACACATGAATAAAAGAGCAGCAGGGAAATCGACATTTACACATCAGTTTGGTCAAGAGGATTTTAATAATTTATGATGCATCTCACAAGCTGTGGGGCTCTGAATTGCCTGTGGCCAGGCAGTTCAGTACTGAAGAGGTTAAAAAGGGAAGGTGAAAATAACACAATCTCTAAGTCACTGTGGTTTCTAAGGTGGTTTTTAAGAATTTATACCACTTGTTCAATGTTTCTGGCCTTAGTCAGCATTATACAAGTATTTTTCAGTGACGTTAAGAACAGCACATTGGGGTTTAATGGTAAAAACAGTATTTCTGTTCATTTGGTATCATCCCTCTCTTCCCCATGAACTAGATATGGACAGCTGTAATCATTTATCCATTAAGTTGCTGAAATCACAGTCTCTGTGAGTGTTGTTTTGTTTTGGGTTTTTTTTGCATTTCTAATTAATTTAGGCTGGTGATTTGTGCTGAGCACTTGGTTGGGCTGCTCAGAGCTACCAGTTATTATCTCCTTTATAAACACTTCTGGAAAAGCCAGTTTCTGACTGGATAGTTGCAAGACAGTGTTATTAGAACAGATTTGCTGCCCTTGCAGTATCAAGTAAATGTGATATTAAACTTACTAGGTGATTAGACTACTTTTGCTTTTACACTGCAGCATTCCCATTGTAGCATCCCAAAAGTTGAAGGGAAGGGAGAGCTTTAATTATAATGATGGCTAAAAACAAACAAACAAAAAACAAAACAAAACAACAACAACAACAACAACAACAACAACAAAAAAAAAAAAAAAAAAAAAGAGAGAGAAGGATAATTCTGCTGCAATGGGCTTTTTAGAAGGGGCCAGCATTTTTAGATATGTTTTATTCCAGTTAACAGTACTGACAGATTTCATTTGGACCATAAGGAACTCTGATTCCTGTCCCACTTTCTGAAAGATAAAAATGTTGGTAGTTTTCAGGGGCACACTGGTATGTTTAAGTGCAGCTTAGGGCTGGGATTACACTTCTTATGTATGATGGCACTTGGTGGGACAAACGTGGTCAGACACAGGCACAAATGATGGCTGTGTTTAATTGGGCAGAGAGCACAGCACAGAATTTATGCCAGCAGTTGGAAGACTAAAGGTAACTTCATGGTGGTACGTTTTATAGCAGGACAGGTTACCTGCCATAACTTTTTTTTACATACCTAGTCAGGGTAGCAAGGTCTCTAGTGGATTGGTACTCAGCACCATCCTACTGCAGCACGTTTGAACCCACCCAAGAAGCTGTGAAACAGGCTGTGCGTAAACTGTGTCTCTGAACTGCGATTTCAAGGAGATGGCAACTTGCTGAAGAATAGAGCAAGCCAGGAATGGCATACAGATCTTATTATTTGTCTGGGAAAAAGAAAGCTTAAAAACAAACAAGCACAACCAGCAAACAAAACAAAGGAAGCCTTTGCTGTCCCAAATGTATTGCTCTTAAGAACATTAGCAGTGTGGCACTCTTGAACTGGCATTTCATCTCCTGCCTCAGGAGAGAAAAACAGCTCCTGTTGTTCCTTAGTGGTATCTGGGTTCCTAGTCATTTGTTTTAATGTTCTCACTTTCAGGTTGATTGGACTGATTATTCTATGCTTGGGAGGGTGCCTTTGAGCAGTCAAAGCACACATTAATGATTGGCTTGAAGATAAAGCAACCTCCTCCCTGAGTAGAGGCTGTTGCTCTTGAGCCCAAAAGCAGGGTGTTCTCCTCCAGCTCCTGTCCAGAAGGTGACAGCAGCATAGCACAGTCCTCCCCAGTAACATTCATCCCTCCCTTTGGGTAGCTATGTGCCATTTGGTGTGGTTGGCCTGTCTTAAGTCCTGAAAATTTAACAAAATTATGCATTTCTGTTGTACTTCATCCACATACAAATAACATATTTATTGAGATCTCCCTAGCTGAAAAGAATTCAGTGGGAAATTCTGTGGCTGTTCCGACAACAAGGAAATGTTATCTTCATTTCTCCTTCTTCCCTTTTGCCTATTCAGCTATATAGTTGCTGTTCCATGGTTCCTGGCACCAGTGATTAAAGCTGAGGGCTGATTTAATTTTTAGTTTTATTTTTAATCTTTTGACATCTATAGGCTGAAAGTCATGGACATGAAAAAAGCAGAATTAAAAGGAATTTTAAGCACTTTGAGCATTTTCTTGAGAATATCTGATTTAATTTCAAGTTTTAGGTACAGAATAGTTCAGGATTATTTAAATCTGAATAATTAAAAAGCTACTTTTCTGTAATGAACCCAGGAAGAGAGGGCACTGGTTTACAAGTCCTATTTTGGGAACCACTGAGCATCTGAAGCTGACCTCATTCATGTCAGCAGAAGTTCATAAAAAAAAAAACCCTTTTTTTTGAGAGTGCTCCCCTGAGTCTCACTTTCATTTCACATATTGTATTTCATATTTCATATAATACTGGTGTATGTAATCTGCTCTGGTTTTATTACTGTCTTGAATTAATTTACTGGAATTCTTGTGCTTTCTTTTAAGCATCTGCTCTTAACCACTAATAAATCTGGAACATATTGGGACTTGGTGGGATGTTGGACTTTACAGGATGAAACTCCATTGTTTCCCATTATAGGCTGTGGCTTCCAAAATGCCAGTTGTGGTAATTGCCTTCCCCTCCTTCCCACCGTCCATCATCTCAAGTCCTCTCTTACTGCATCAGTTTCTACCCAGACTGTCTCTGCCTACTGCTGCCTTTGTCTCCACTTCCTGCTGTGGGAAGGATGGGATCCCTGCAATCCCATCTGAACTGCTTCATCTGCAATGACTGCAAGAAGTTTTAAGTAACGTGAAATGGCACGGAAGAACAGCCAGAGGCCCAACCTGAGAGATAAAATTTGAAATTAGAGTACATGCCTGACATTGCATATTTTACGGAACTCTTGTTTTCACCCTTTCTTTGTTGTTGTTGGTTTTCTCTTTTTGTTTGATTTTAAGTAATTATGTGGGTAGTGTCTTTTCACATTTCTGTAACTGCGCCCCTCCCCCCCTTCCCTTATTTTGAAGCTCAAAAATTAGTAACGAATGTGTCCCTTAAATCACAGAATTCTTAAGGTCAGAAGGGGCCCCAGGAGATCATTTTATCCAACCCCCTACCGAGGCAGGGTCAGCAAGAGCAGGTGACACAGGAATGTGTCCAGGTAGGTTTTGAATGTCTTCTGAGAGGGAGAGTCTACATCCTCATTGGGCAGCCTGTTCCAGGGCTCTGCCGCCCTCAGAGTAAAGAGGTTCTTCCTCATGTTGAGGTGGAAATTCTTGTTTTAAATCTCTAGTAGTTGCAGATACCAGCATTAATTAGTGGGTTTCTTTGGCCCCGGTCTGGCCAGCTGTCTCTTCCTGGGTTGCATGTTCACAGTCATGGGAGAACTAAAAATGACAAGAGACCTCTGCTTCTCTCCCAGTTGTCCCTGCTCACATTTCGCAGCATGGCAGCGATGGGGTGGCCTCTGGGGTGAGGCAGGGAGCAGGGCACACAGGAGATGTGAGGAGCTGGACTCCTGTGGCTGAGCTCCTGGATGCTGAGTGTAGTTGTCGTGGGCTGTTTTGTTTTTTTTTTAAATTAAAACTTCCTCTGCATTTTTCCCTCCTGAATCTGAAGGAATCCAAATTGTTTTTCCATATGTGCATTCAGATGAAAATACTATTCTTCCTCTTTTTCTTTCTGTCAAAAGCACTACTGGATTTTTTTTTTTTTGAGTAATTTTCAAAGACTTTTTCTTTTCTCCTCAGGCTTATTCTTTATGTTGGACTGATGCCTTGTTTTTCAGTGGCAGATCAGAGCTACCAAAAAAGGAGTCTGATAGACAAGCAAACTTCTTAAAATTTAATTTGCTACTCTCTTAATACATCAAGATTAGTATGTTACAGTATGTTACTGACATTATCATGATCTGAAAATGGTAATTAAATAAAGATGGTTTAGGCTGGCACATTTTGCTGTCCTGAATGAATTCTGTTACACCTTGTGTTCAAAATAGCTTGGCATCCTTGCAGATCTGTATTACTTAGAAAGCAAGAAAGTAAATTTTACAAGTAACTTATTTCTTTTGGAATATCTAGTAAACAGAATTCACTTTCACTTTTTGTCAAACACAGCATCTGGGGATTTTTGTTTCTTCTGCTAAGTGTTATGCTCAAATTAGGGTGGTGTGGGTTATTCTAAAGATGTGCATCGGGCTTATTCGAGCTGTATGGTGGCACTATTTTCAAATCAGTTCATAAGTTTTGAGTGCCTGTGGAAGTTCCAGGTTAAAGCACATATATGTGCTTTATTTATATTTTATATTTTCCTTATGTATTGCTATCATTGATGTAAGCATGTAACTTACCATAAGGAAATTAATTAAGGGGAAAAATAAACATATAATTGTAATACTAGTTCTGTTACTGCTCTTGTTCTTCCAAGTTTGCCCCATTTTCCACACAAATAAAAATGACCTGTACCTTACCTCACACCTGATGTTGTTGATCTTTTTACTTATTTATATGCTGAGTATTTGATGTGTTTCATTACTTGATGACTTGCTATTTTTATAGCAGTTAGAAGTAAATAGAAATTGAAATGGGAAGGTCTGTTGTCAGAGGAAGCACAAATGAAGCGCCAGAAACCCACTGCAGGTTAGTACTGACTTCAGACCTCTGTTTTTATCTAGTTGTTAAGGGTGAACGATGATAGTAATTATTTATATGCATAACACATATGTGACCCATATTTAGGTCATTTAGAATCTGTGAATGCTCCTTTCTCACATTCTTTTCATGAAGGGTGTGTATCCATAGAGGCTTTAAAAGTTACTTTTAAGGGAAAAAAATCTTGAGAAATACCACACACTCTTGCTCCCAAGAAGCTTTGTGCTGTTTTTCTTTTGGTTATGTTTTGTTTTGTTTTCTTTTTCCTTCCTGAGACTGATGCTACCTGAAAGTTGCCCTGGAGTCTTTGATGGTGGTACTGGCATGAGAGCCTTTGCGATGGCCAATACCAGTGAGCAGATGACAGTCACTGTAACCCCTGCAGTCTTCTTGTGTGCTGTTGGAACTGCGTGCGCATAATTTATAAATAAATAAATGTACATGTATTGGGGATACAAGCTTAATTTTTTTTTTTTTACTGATAGAAATACACAATCAAAATAATTTGGAGACCACAGCTCTAGCAGATGGAAAATCCGTGTTCTTTTTCCCCCCTTGTTTGCCACCAGATTATGGCCCTGCTAAATTCAGCCCTCTGCAAATACAGCCTCCTCCCCTCTTTCAGACACTGTGTAATGAGATAAATCCCCCAGGTAATTTGGCTGAATACACCACCACCTCCCCAAAAGAAGACATAAATGAAGGGGTCTGGCTGAAAGGGAAGCCTGTTTGCAGCCTGCCTCACCAGTGCAATTAATTGAAATGCATCCACGTGATCCCTTCCCTTTGATTTGAATGAGAGCTGGCTGGTTTCCCAGGGCAGGCAATAGAGCTGTTTTCTTCTCCTAAAGTGAAATGCCTGTTTCTGATGCTCCTTTTACTGAGGACGTTAAGGGAAGGAAAGTGGAAGGGGCACAGCCAGCCAGAGGGGTGACTGAGGCAAGGGGTAGCAAGTGTGGTGCCATAATTGTCAGGGTTGGCAGAGTGCAGCAAATGTGGAGATGAGGTGATTCGAGCAGTGTTCCCACTGATCCACCCCGCTGTGCCTCCGGGCCTGGATTCCTTCTGTCCTGCCACTCCTTTTTTCTTAGAGAAATGCTTCCCTGCCCTCTCCAAAAATGAAAATGCAGGAGCCTGCCAAGTTGTTTTGGAGGATGGCCTCTGGTGGGCTGCAGGAGCGTGGTCTTGCTCCCCATGACAGATGAACAATCTTCAGGTGAATCTGCAGCGTCATTCCATGTGGAGTTATGAACATGAATTCGTCCTGATAGCCACCACAGGAATACCCAAGTGCCGCTGGTGCAAGGGAAGCAATTCCCCCTCTTCAGACTGCATAGTGTAAAATATGCAGGAAAAGGAGTGGGACAGATGGACATCTCCTATCTATCTGTGGCCCCAGCCAGTGCTTTCAGATCTGGCTCTTAAATGCCAGAGACCCTCAGCCCAGTCAGCAAACAGGCTGTGAATCCAAAGTTGAGGTGGGGCTGTGCTGCTAATGAGGACTTTGCTTGAGAGCCCTGAAATCCTTCCCTTTTGCTCAAGTTAAACCGCTCCATTTCTTTTCTCTTCATTTTTAACTAAGCAGCCTTTCTGCTAGAGTGTGTCTCCAGACTTCATGTGGTCTGAGGCAAGAATGCAAGTCCAGAGCAGGATTTGGTCCCTGTGCTGCACTGTCTCCTGCTCCCGAGTCTTTGATAAGTGGTGTTGCCTCTGTCCCAGCTCCAGAGCTGCCAGCTGAGTTCCACACTACCTTGTCTTACAGGAGTGAGGATGAATAGTGTAAACGCCGTGAGATGCTTAAACATTATAGAGTCAGATCTGTACATAGGAAAGGGAAATAGCCAGTGGAGGACTGATAGGTAAAGTAATTAGTCATCTGGGAATGACAGACTACCTTGACAACCCCTTCTTCTTACTTAAAATAAGCAAAATCAGGTAAAGCGGCAAGAGGAATACAATTCTGAAATTACAGCATGTCTAATAATCCAAATGGAATTGCAAACAAAAGAAGTGTTGATGTTAAATTAATTAGTTATAATTTATTATTCAGTACGAAGCAGTAGGGTGATCGAATGTGATTTAAAATTATTGTTTCCCCTTTATGATTGGTTTTGTTACAGCAACAAGAATGGAGCATTACCTTAGTTTATCTTGCAGATAAGACTTTCCTGCTTTGCTGTAAAGCATCCCTATTTTTCAGGAGAAAAGAAAAGATTAAGATGCTGCTGTCAGCTTGGAAGGTTATTGCATCGCTAGTGTCACATAAAGCAGAATTAATGGCAAGAGCTTTAAAATACGTACAATATGTGCATTGACTTCCTACAAACTGGCGTTCTTCACAGTTCCTGGTAGTAGTTACACCAAAGTTTATGTTTGTAAGGTCAAAGACAAGATTTTTATGGTGAATAATTACAGATAAGTTGTTTTGGTTTTATCTTCGGAATGGTATCTTTTTCCTCTTTACAACAGAGGGCACCCACTTGTGCCTCTGTGTTGCTGCACACAGTGCTGCACCTTCCTGCTGTGCTGCTGGAAAAGCACCCATATGGAAAGTCCCTGGATAAGTCACTTTTGAGGGAAGAGGAGAGTGCTGAGGAAGGAGGGGAGGGTGTTTAGGGACTGGCAATCCCGCTGGGTGACAGAAGGGGAACTGGATGATTTCTGCACGGGTGATTTCTGCAGATCCATGACCTCGCTGCTCTTGACCTGAGGGGGTGGAGTAGTTCTTGAGGTTTACTGCACTTATATGCAAGACAAACGTGGACTAGGAAGGGCTGTCTGAATAAATGTACTTCAGGCTATTAGGACCTTCAGAAAGAAACATTGCATACATTTCTAGTTGCTTATAAAATCCTTCTGCTTGGAGCAGATGAATTCTTATACAAGTCCTTACACTGTTCATTTTCTCTGTCTCCCAACTAGGGTGGGAGAAGAGCAGGAGAGGAGAGCAGCATGGAGGGTGAGGTGGAAGGGCAAATGGTGAGCACAGAAGTTCAGTGCCACACAGAGGTAGGCCAACCAGTACGTAATAAAAAACTTGGCAGCAGTTTCATGTGTGGAGCACACATTCCTACAAACTGGGACCCAGCTAATAATGTGAAGGAAGTCCAATAATCAAAACACTTACTCATAGGTGGGGTTTTTGAATTGGAGAGCCTGCAGACTCTTTCTGAGTCTATAAAGTACTTTGGTCTTGTGAGAGATTGTACTGAGAACACTTGAAATTTTAGGAGGTGACTCACCGTATTATCCCCGCCAAACAATTGTTTCACTGAGCTCATCTTCGCTGGTCTGGTATGTAATAACTTGTTTTTCCCTCTGCTGATGCCTACATTTATTCCTCTAATAGTGTTCTTAAGTGAAAAACTTTTTAGTGAACTTTTTTTAGTGCTGCAATTGATCAGTAATCCAGAAGTTCACAGCTGCGTGGAGGATTGCCACAGATAATGTAATTCTGTGCAGCTTCTTACTCTGAGCATTAAGCAAACCATGCTTGAATGAAATCCAGTCTTTGCAGTGGGGCAGGCATTTATGCCCCAGCTCTCTCTTCTGCCCTTTGGTCCAGCCCTGGCCAGGTGGGCAAGTCCAGACAGACATTGCCTTGGCCAATCCTTCATCCAGAGAATCCTGAGTTGGCTCTGAGATTCAAGGACAAAGTTAATGTCTGCTGGTGCTACGGATGCAGGGCTTCCTTCACAAGCCAAGGCACCACCTGCATTTTGTGAAGGCTGGGGACTGGGGCAAGCCCTTGCAATGTCCTGGTGAGACAATGCCAAGCACAAGTTACTTGGCATCACTGGGGGGAAAGGGGGAAAAGAGTAATTTATATTCCTGATCCTGAGATCCTGATGGGTGAAACAGTGAGTAGCAGAAGGGAGGTGTGACAGAAGGGAAGCAGGGTGTCCGCCGGCGGCCAGCTGGCCTGGGGTTGGTGGCAGCATGCCGGGGAGGCGAGATCCCTGGACCCCTGCCAGCGTTTGGGAGGAAAGCAGCTACCGATGGTGTTAGTCAGTGTGACTGCTGAGTGCTGTTCAAAGGGCTGGAGCACCTAACAGGGACGGATTGGGCGTTATCTCATTTCCTCTTTCACATAACCCCAGGGAAAAGGGACAACATTAATGAAACCCTGGAGCTGAATGGAGCCAGATCCAGGCTGAAATGTGTAAAGAATTTCTCACAAGAGATTTGTCTTTTTGGTCCTTTTATACTATTTCACAGGCATAACCTTCCTGATTGCATGTTGTTTATTTTCCCTTGGCTGCCACTGTTCCTGTTTAATCCTTAAAGATAATAATTAGTAATGGTGAGGAAGAATGCTTTTTGTAACATTAATATCAAACACAGTGTGATACAATTTCTCTAATATTTTGGCTTAATACTGTGCGCATTGTGCCAGCAGTAATACTGGATGATTCAGAGACTGCTGTTAAGCCTATTAGGGATGCTTTTTCGGAACTTGTGTAAGAGGCCCCAGAAGACATACAGAAGATTGACCACAGTATTTATATTTGAGAATGGTGGCAGAAACAAGCTGCTGGAAAATTAAAGCTCAGTCAGTCTAACTTTGAACCCTAGCAAGTCATGAGTGCAACTAACAGTCAATATATAAGCACTTACTGAATAATACAGCATTAAAAGATCCACATAGATTTCTAAGAACAGATCATTTCAAAGCAGCCAGGTTTCCAGTCTGGAAGATAAGCATACCTTATAAACAGAAAGGAGGAAATAAATTCGGTGTATCTGCTGATGCTGTCTCGCACAAAATTTCATAAGCAAACAAGAGAAAGAGGCTTTAGAATTCAAGTAACGGTGATTGACTTTGTTGGAGCACAATCCTTGCAAATTCTCTTCACTGTATCCACTTGATTGCTCTTGCCACTCTTCTTCTTGTGGACCATTCACATAAATGCTGCTGATACCTCCTCCTGTTCCTTCATCATCCCCTTGCAAGGCATATTTGGACTCAGTGCTTGATTTCAGGTGAAGAATATTGTGGTTTGGAAGTAACAGTGTAGGTGAAATTGCTGGAAGAGAGGTGTGCAGCTGTGTGAAAAGAAGCATTTGGGCAGGAATTGATGTTTTGACACACAGCCACCAACTGGGAAAGCTTGATTGCACCTTGCAGGAATTCTCTCCTTTACCACCTGCATTTAATAACTTGATCAGTGACTAGGTTGCTGCTGCTGAAAGTTGGCTTATGAAGCCTGTGGATGTCCTTGACTTGGATGAACCTTTAGGGATACAGGAGATGAATTAAAAATTATCTTGGCAGTCTGAAAAGAGGCTTACACAATCAAGAAGTTGAAATTTCATGAAAAGAAATTAAAAGAGTGGTGCTCACGAAAGAAAATGCAAATGCCTAATCATGTTTTATGATGTGCCTGCAGAGGAAAACATCTTATTTTGGAAACGCTGTGCATTAAATATACAAAAAGATTGACCTAGATTATTTTGAAGAGACTCTGTATTTATTACTGAAAAAGCCTGAGAGTCATTGTCCTGCCAGAGGAGGATAACAGAGAGGCCTTGTTAAAGCAACAAAGCACTTGAAGAAGATTGGAAATGTACTGGCTGCTGCATGCTTCTTTACTGAAAGCTAGGAACAGGATTGTATCCATGGATGGCAAGTCTATTTTGATGGTATTTTAGTGTATCTGTAGTATCTGTAAGTGAAATAGAAGGGATATGATAGCCCTACCTAGGAATTAAAATCACTTGTTTCTCTAAAGCAGCATTTCCTCCTCCAGTGTGCTCTTGGGTTGGGAAGGAGATAGGTACAGGGATTTAGGTAGTTGTAGTCAGAGATCCTGAAATGGGACTCATGCAGTGACATT
Source organism: Hirundo rustica (assembly GCF_015227805.2). NCBI lineage: Eukaryota > Metazoa > Chordata > Aves > Passeriformes > Hirundinidae > Hirundo > Hirundo rustica. The sequence continues at coordinate 91,452,710 of NC_053451.1, forward strand.
GCTTTGATGACTGTATTGGTTTGGCCCATGGCTGTGCTGTCCATGCAACAGGGTGTGTGCATCTCCCTGCACATCAGCTGCAAGGAACCGTCCAGTTGTGCTGGGCATTATGTAGCCATCCTGTTTTTCTTCCCTTTTCATGGGCGCTGTGGAGGAGGAGGCTGGGCAGAACGGCAGGGGTGTTGTGTTACTTCTTAGCAGTGCTCTTGTGGAAAGGTCAAGCCTTTCTCCTCTTACTCATAAGCATTTTAGAGGAGTTAAAGCTTTTGACAGCTCCCAGCATCAAATACTTCCTCTGATCAGCTGCTGCAACTCCAGTCCTGCAGTGCCAAGTGTGCCATCTGCTTGTGGCTGGCACATCTACTCCTGCTCCAGTCAGCTCTGCCGCTGCCACTGGGCCCGGGAGAGGACACGCGGCGAGGAGAGCGGGTCTGGCGGTGAAGCTGCTGTTTCCCATCACTTCCTAGCAAGAGGCCCTCGCCTGAGCAGTGTGGTTCATCCTAGGGCATTGCTCCAGGCCTGGCTCAGATAGCAGTAACCCTTTTGAAAAAGTTGTGTTTAAATATTGCAGATTTCAAGAGAAGACAAATGGTTGTCTGTCCTCTTATCAGTTGAGAGCAGACTATTTTAATTTTCATAGAATCATAGAATTTGGGGTGGAAGGGACATTTAGAGGCCATCTAGTCCAGTGTCCCTGCAATGAGCAGGGCCACCTTCAACTCCATCAGGTTGCTCAGAGCCCCATCCAGTCTGACCTCGAATCTTTACAGAGTCGTGGCAGCTACCAGCTCCATGGGCAACCTGTTCCAGCATTTCACCACCATTAGTGGCAGTGAAAAATTTCTTACTTGAACGGCTGCAATTGTGACTTTTTACCTGAACTTGAGTCAGTCTGGCTTGGAGGTCCAGCTCTGATTTATATAGATTTGCTGTTAGCATTTGGTGGCCTGGGCTCTGCTTTGAACGGCAGCTGTGATGACACTGACAGGAAGGACTGCAAGGGGAACCTCAGGGGCGTTTGGGGCTTTTTTTTTTATCCCCCGTTTTTTGAGCAGGCTTCGCCTTTCCAGCCTGGCGATGTGGGGCGGGGGTGGGGTCGGCGGTGAGGGAGCCCTTCGGGAGCCCTTCGGGAGCCCTTCGGGAGCCCTTCGGGAGCCCTTCGGGAGCCCTTCGGGAGCCCTTCGGGAGCCCTTCGGGAGCCCTTCGGGAGCCCTTCGGGAGCCCTTCGGGAGCCCTTCGGGAGCCCTTCGGGCCGGGGGCGGGCGGGGAGGCGGCTGCTCGGGCCCGGCCGCGGCTCTCGGGCTCCGCCTGCCGGTGCGAGCGCTGCCGGGCCGGGCCGGGCCGGGCCGGGCCGGGCAGGGCGGGGCCGCCCCACGGCGCGGGTCCCGGGTACGGCCCGTGGGGCGGGGGCGGCTGCAGCCGGAGGCTCCGGGAACAAGAGGAGGGAACATCTCACTTCTGCGAGCTGGAGGGATACTTCCTGCATCTTCCTCCCTTATGCACCCACTGGTCCTTTGCCCTACAGCAGCTGCATTCACTAACCCACCTCCTGCAAAGCCAGTCTTCTCCCGTTTTGGTGGCTAGGAGCGAGCTCTTGAGAGAGGAAAACGTGGGCTAAAGCTGCTTGCAGCTGGGGTGAAGGTGAGGGAGGAAGGAGTGTGTGGGGAGGGGGAAGGGGAAGGAAGAGCGTCGGGAGGAGAAAAAAGGAACTTGGTGGTGAGCTCCTGGGTCAGTTCAGCCGTCTCTTGTATACACCCTCGGCAAACTGGAACAGCTGAGGCATGAGTACATATTTCCTTCTGCTTGTTTTGCCCCAGAGATGGTGTGATTTCAGGGGGTGATGAGGCAGACAGCTGCAGGGTGTGACTGTCTGGCTTCTCCACCAGCTCCTGGCAATGCAGACGTCTCAAAGGTCTCCTTTTAGAGGGTGGCTCTTGTTGCCTGAGCAGAGAGGACACTGACTTGTCCAGAAGCTGCAGTATTGAACATCCTGGAGCAGGCTCTACCTGTGTTCTGCAGTTCTAGTTCATATTGGCCTGCTAGAGAGGCAAAGAAAAATACTCTGCATCTGTGGAAATGTGGATATAAACCAGTGGTTCCCTTCCCTAGTTAACTTCTGCTTGTAGGCTAACTTTTTGGTCTAATTCTATGCCTAGTGCAGGTCCAGCCCCCTCTCTGTTACCTCAGGAGCTTCAGGATCACTGCAGAGCCACATCTGCTGACCCTTTTTGCAGGAAGCCCTGGTGCCAGGAGCAGCTGATGGGCTTGGCTGAACCGTGTGACTGTCTAGAGCTGTTCGTGTGACTCTGCCCTGCACTTCCCATCAGGCCTGATCTGGGCAACCACAGACTGCAACGATCTGTCAGTGCCTAGGAGCATAGTCTCTCTGGGGCTGCTCTTGTTCTGCCCTCATTGGCCAGAATTTTGTTCACAAGTTTTCTTTTAGCACGGCTCTTTTGGAAAACAAGTTGGTGATAAAAGAGAGCCAACTACTGTGATGTGAACAAAACTGAAAAACACGGTTTAGCCACTCCAACTGGTTAATGATTTGCTCAAACATGCTTTAAAATGTTAATTGAAGAGTTAATGCTTGTTTTCCTAGTTCCCTTTTAATGGATGCTTATTCATATTAACCATGAAGCGTTGCAGCTTTTACAGTTACCATGAATCAACAGACTGTCCTTGCCTTTTTATAAAAGCGGAACTGCTGGCATATGAGCAATATATTAAATAACATGAATTGCAGTAGCAAGCAAGGCCTCTCATTCTGTACAGCTGGTTTGTTCTGATTTTCTTCATCTTCAAGAACAAAATGCTGTTACCTTGACGTTTGCCACATTATTTTGAGAGACAAAGCTGTAGTGCATTCTTTTGCCTGGGAGTGTAATTGTCCAGTGATAAGTTTAATGGAACTTTACTGCCGCTTTTGTACTTGAAGGGTCTTTGCAGGAAGAGATAAGAAGTTCAAATGAGGAAGCACTATGTGACAGTATGGGAAACAGCAGCTTGGAAAGATAACTTACATTGTTAACTTGTCCAAAGAAAATGGTTAGCAATAATGTTAAGTGGCCTGAAGATAAGAGCAAGAAACAGGATGTAGAGACATGATGAAGCAAAAGGAAAATGAGGCTCTGTTCGTATGGCATAGCATTATTTTGTGTGTATGGTGAAAGGAGGTGCTAAGGAAACTTTCCTGTCTGACCATTTGGGAGGGCACACTGGCAGTCAGGGGACAGAAGCCTGAAACCATAATGCTTTATAAACAGAGATGGGGACATGCTCTGCTTGCAGCACGTCCTGGGTGTCCCCTGCAGAGATCAGGTTGTGGCCTCATTTCTTTGTCCCTGATGGCGAGCAAGGTTTCAGGCTCTGCTTGTTACAGATCTGTGTAGCAACTGGTGAGGAAACATTGATTTTAAGGGTATTCCTGCTTTAACCTGCAAAGGATTGCCTGAGGCCTTTGAGGTGTGCCAGGGATTCAGATTGCTTTAGGAAAACTGAGTTTGAGTCGGTGTCCATACAAGAGACAATAACTCTTTTTTGTCTGGGCAGGTTGACCACCCTAATCCGCTCTGTGAGATGGTGGTTATTTTTTGTCCCCAGTTAGTCCTTGTCTTGTGCTGGGGTTGTCAGAGATGGCAGTGGCCTTGCAGTGTGTGACACTATCCGCTGTCATCTCAGCAAAGTAGAAAATCAGAAGGTATTCCTCTTTCTCAGCAGGTGGGAAGGTGGGGAGATGGGGTCTTCCCATTTCAGATGGCAGAGATGCTTGTGATGGGTTAAAGTGGCCCTGTTTGACTCTTTGCTGCTCATCAGTGATTCCAGGGGTTGCTCTTCCCATAAAAGGACCTGGAATGCTGTCCTGCTGTTCTTATGTTTTTTTACTTCTGTACCATACACTGATGGTATAATGAAAGCTTTAGCCTTTCCTATGAGGTGAAGTTTTTTTTCCTTCTCTGTCCTTGGTGGTTTTGAGATGGAGAATTGGCATGACGCAATTTGTGGAGCTGAACTGTGAATTTTGATAAATTTATCCTTTTCTTTACAGCATCGAGTTTTTACAGGGTCAAAGAAGGAAGTGGTTTACTGAGTCACTTTATTTATTTTTTTTCTTTATTTTATCACAACTACCAGTAATAACCACAGGGAAAACTTGCAAACAGTGGGCATTTGATGTGAAACTTTATATGGGAAAGGCTGCTCATTGTGAAGGTGCTGCCAGCGAGGCTACAGGCTGACAGTAAGTGTCCACCTGGTCACTGGGGCTGAGGGTTTGGCTGAGGCATCTGCTGGAGTGCACATTGTGCTGCCTTCTGAGCTGACAGCCTGGCTAGGAATTGCATGGGCTTTTAGTCATTCACAGGGAAATTCTTGGGAGCAGGAGCCGTGCATGGGAATGGTGATAAATAGAGTTAAGAAGAGGACAAGTAATAGTTTTACTTGCTGGGTTTTATTACTACTAACTGCAAACAGCATGGTAACAGAGCTTTTTAGCAAAGTCCTTTGTTGTTTTGGAAATGCACAGAAGTATTCTGGTATTTCCAGTAGTTTTTTTATCCTTTGCTCACTGGGAGTGTTTTTAGGGGCATTGTTTAGTCCCCACCCAGAACAGAGGATTCATGGTCAGTTTGAACATACACCATTGCTGATAGGTTTTCTGCTGGCTGAGGAATAGGACACTGCGACAGAATAATTGAACCCAAAACTGTAATTCCAGTAGAAGGAAAATATTTGCCCCACCTGTTACAGAAATTGTGTTGCTTCTGATTTGATTGTGTTCAGAGGTCAGTAACTTTGCCAGCAAAGCAAAGCTTTTATGGTAGGGCAGATGTGTATTTTTGGTTTAAGGCTTTTGCTCTGATTTAAGACTCTTAACGTTTTTCATGTGCTTTAAAATATTATGAAAAATCCATATGAGATCATATTTTTATGTTTTATGCTGAATTCCAAAGTAATTTTTTCAGCATTAAGGGAAGGGGAGTGGGGGGGAATGGTTTTTCCATTTTACATCATCCTAGATGTCCAGGTTGAATTACTTTCATTTCTTTTGCACTGTGGCTTTGGTTTGGGGTTTTTTTTTTTCCCAATGTGGATTTTTCTTCTTGGATATGAATTACAAGTTTTAATAATTTCAAAACCAAAATGTAAATACTTAAAAATTAAACTTTTTTGAGTTGCTAAAAATTGCACCTTGCTGTGATTTTTAAGTGTTTTTACATATATTCGGCTTCATTCTTCGTAGACACATGACCTAGTTTCTGTATTTTGCTTCAGAGAATATATTAGTTACACAGTAAACAATTAGTTTATACAATAAACCATCATACTGCAGGTTTCTGAGCATTTAAAGGTGATAGTCTCTAGGAACCTACCGCTTTCTACATTCCTTGGAAATGCTGGTCAGACTACAGAACCACCTTTCAGTATGTCTGACCTGTGCTGTCTCAAGTGTTTTCTCTGTGCCCTCACTGCCTCCTCCGCTTTCCTCTGTAATGTGTTTTCCCTGCCCTGGTTTTTTGGGCAGTAGAAACTGTGTGAGGTGACCGAGTGGCGTGTTTACAGGCATAGAGTCAGGATCATTGCTTCTTCTGGGCTGCTGAATTGACCATCCCTCACCATACAACCAGCAGCTTTCAAAGGCTCTGGTGCCCTCTTGGGAGCTCAGGGTTGGATTGTTCTTCTAAAACACCAGCCCTTGGAGCTGTGAAGAAGTGTCACCTACCGCTTTCATAGTTGTATTTGTTTGTGTGCCAGGAGATGGTGGTGCCTTCAAGCCATGTGCATGTTGTCAGTGTTACCAGCACCTGTTCCAGTCTTCTCAAGGGGAGTGTACTGTCTTCTCTCCTTGGCATTTCATTTCAGTGTAAGGACACAAAACCTTGTTGAGAAGCTTTTCTTTCCCTGCTTGTAATGGAGCGTTAGTAATTTGAAAAGTATTTGTAAGATAGAAGTAAAGGGTCCAGGAGAATAATTGCTGGTAGTCAGTACGGAAAGCAGTTTATAGGCTACTGTAGTTTTGTTCACATTTATTTAACCCTGATGAGTGATGTTTGGAGAAAAATTAAGATTGCCTAATAGTCCCGTTCCTTCACTGGAAGGGCAAAGTCAATTTGGGACCTGTTTAGAGATGTCCCACTAGCTTTCCACCCAAATCAGGGCTCAGCAACTGCCCATCTGATATGTCTCAGGCAGCTTTTCTGCGCCCCTGGAAGAGCTTGCTGGCTTTCAGGACACAAACCCTTGAGGTACCTTCACGTATCTGGGGCTGCAGCTCTCTGGGCAGTTTCCTGTTTCCTTCATTTGCCACCTGTTTTCTAGTTCCGTTACTTTTTAATTTTTAAAATTTTTTTAAATTTTTTTTTAAGCTTGGCGATTTCTTCAGTCTTTTGTAGCATCTGCTGGGGAACTTCTAACCACTCAATAAACCAGCTGGCACCTGGGGCCTTTTGCCTTAATTTCTAGAGGCAATTTATCCCATCATAATAGAATACAGTAAACCTTCTGGACATATCTACAGTAGCAGAGTGCAAGTAGAAATAAACTTTTTTAAAGATAAGACTTTTCAGCTTAATATCTTCATGCATCATAACCAAGGTGCTTAAATGTAAAATGTAGATTTCTGACTGGCTTTGAAAATCTGTGCTGGGAAGAGGCTTTTAATTCCAAGACAGTAAAAATTACTCTGAAGGGTAGGTTCTGGATCTAGAAATGCAGGTTGGGAATTGTGGTTTTTTTGTTTGTGTTTTTTTGTTGTTGTGTTTGTTTGTTTGTTTGTTTTTGGTTTTTGTGGGTTTTGTTTGTTTGTTTGTTTGGGTGTTTTTTTTTGTTTTGTTTTGTTTTGTTTTTTTTTTTTTTTTTTGTTTTTTCCCCCACATGCTCTAGGCTGTGAAAGTTATTATAAACTCTGATTTTACTGGCTTTAAACTCTCCCTCTGCTCATCACGTTGGTGTGGGGTTTTTTTCCTTTCTTTTTTAAGATGTTACCCCATCATATACAGGGTCCATATGAGTAATTGTATCCATCTTAAGGCATCAACTCTTTGCCAGCTTGTTTGTCACTTTTTTTAGGAGGCTTATGTACAAATGGCAGGACAAAACTGATTCATTCTGTGTCACACCTTCTTCTTTGCACACCTACTCATGCATGGATCATCTGCTGATTAACAGCATAAATTTCTGGCTATAATGCCAACCTGCCTCTTCACTCGCTTGTCTCTCATTCATCTCTATTCTCAGCTTGACCCCAGTCTGAATTACTAAAGTATGTGTGGGTTAATCCATACCTCCCTCTGGCTGTAGGAAGAAATACTGGCACGAGAAACAAGGCAGTACTTTCCCAGCAGAGGGAGGTATTGTAAAGCTGAGCCTAAGTTTCTGCTTGCTGGAGAAAAGTGTGCTTTTTGCAGGGCTTTTTTCTTTCTGCTGAATTTAAGAATTTTTGGAGCAGCATTTGCAGAGAACTTGGAGAAGGAAAGAAAAATACCTTGTTCCATGTTCAGGCAGACAGATTTTCCCATGTTTGCTTTTATATTTTTTTTATTATTGGAATGGAATATGTGGAATGAGAACAGGGATCTCTGCCATGCTTCACCAAAACCTTGTGGGCCACCCGCTATGGAGGTGGAGATGGCTTTGGTACTGCCAGGATGAGAAAGGACCCCTGTTCTCACCACAATAACCCTACCTTCCCTTTGACTTCAGTGGGTTGAGTGCACCACTGCTCTGAAGAGTATTGAGCACACCATAGAATCATAGAATGGTTTGGGTTGGAAGGGACCTTAAAGAGCCTCTAGTTTGAACCTCTCCCCCCTGCAGTGGGCCAGTACCTTGCACTAGAGCAGGCTGAAACCATCATGTAGGTTTTTACTTCACATTGTATGGCAGGGACAGGCATTAGTTAGTAAGGTTTAACAAAAACTAGTAACTACTGTTAAATTGCAAACAATCCCACTTGGTCAGCTGGAGCATGGACATAAATCCAAACCTCTACTTTGTAGTGTAGATACAGATAGGTCAAGCGCCTCAGTACTTAGCTTAATCCGCAGATTAAATTTGCATGCTTCAGGATTGATTTGTCACTAAGTGGAACAGGGGAAGAAACATCAAAACAGATGTTGGAGTGACATTAGACAAGGAAGGAAATGTGTATTTGACTCCTTGAATCAACAGTTTAGGCTCCCAGGAAGCTTTAAAATTTTAGTTTCAAGGTGTGCATCGTTAGCATTTGTATAGCTTGGTATTCTCTCTGTGAATTTCATTTTATCACTGCCTGTCCCAGCAGGGTCCCAAAGTATGGTACACTATTCCTTGACACCCAGACCCATCTGTGGGGACTCTTTCTGCAGCTCCAGAGAGATGTGAAGCTTTGTTGGCATCAGCACATCATTTGGGTGCTTCAGGGATTCTTGCAAAACTGCCAGAAGGGTTATTGTCACCTTCCTTCATTTTCTGCTGCTAGTCCTTTGCTGATGTATAAGCCTTTTCCTTCACTTTAAAGTGTGTTTTCTTCCAAATCTTGTGAGAAATAGTAGAAAATGGTCACTCTTGTACACATTGCTCTGGAAACTGATTCCTGTGATAAGCTGGGTGAGCGATGAGGGGATGGAGGAATGTGCTCCCCTTTGAACATGCAGCCTCCTTGTAACTGTGAGCACACTGCAGGCATTCCTGTAGTATTAGAACACTCTTCTGATTATTGTTTTGACTGACTGTGCTGCCATGAAAACAGGTTTTTTAGCAATTTGAAAATCTTCAGATAAATTTAATTGAAATTTGGTAATTTTTTCAAAATTAAAAAAAAAAAAAAAACCCAAGGAACAAGAACATGCCACTAGAGGGAATAAAAGATGACACACATCAACTTTTCTGTGTGGAATAAGAGACCTAAAACTTTATCTTTTCTGTTTTCTATAATTAGTGCATATTCTCTGTAAATACAGGCTCATGAAGAAATGTCCTGAATTTGAAGCACTTGACATTTATTGTTATTCCTGAATTCAATTACGTATTTTCCAGCCTCATGACTTGCTGTTCACATCCCTTTGAATGTAGTATAAAGTTGCCAGGCATAGCCTGTCTGTCTTAAAAGATTTTTAAACTGGAAAATTCTGCTGAATACCTAGAGTCACCAGAACAGCCGTACTTTCACAGAAATGTAAGGGAGAGTGCTGGAGGCCTGGAATATCAAGATAAATGCTCTTTAGGACTGCAATGCAAACTCAACCATGAGCCTTGTCCCACATAATAAGTTATTTACTGCTTGTGATGAATGAAGGACTGCATACTTTCTGTCTCAGTTCCACCTTGTGCTGGTTAGACATGGGGGAATATTTTCCACTACTGAAAGACAGGTACCACCGTGGTTATCCATCACATTACAGCAGCAATGTTGGCTTTCTCTGTGGGCGGGAGGATGGTCGGTTGCATGAGGTAAGAGCACTGGAAAATGAGGAGTAAGCCTTCAAATACAGGATATACAAGAAGGCTGTGCATTACTGGTAATGAGAAAAGCTGTGGTAACTTGGCTGGTCCTCAAAAATTCTGATGGAATGTGAAAGGTCCAAGTTTCCCCATCCCACATGAGAAGAATGTAATCTCTCAAAAAAGGAATTATAAACATCAGATAGGGGCTAGAAGGTAAAAAGGGGTGTGGGGAGCAGGAGGCACTCGCTGGGGAAGCTCTTCTTGGAGAGCCAGGTCTATCCAAATTGCTTTGTGGAAGTGTTTAAGTGAGTTAGTTGAGAAATAACATTTGTGTTCTGCAACGTCTCTGCAAAAAACTTTTAACTTGTATTTGATACTCAGAACTTAAAAGCTTGGCTGTTTGGGTAAATTCAGATTTGAAACCTCATCTCTTGTGAGGATTCATGGGCAATCCCACAGGGCAGAAAATTAGTCCAGTTTGCATTTCTTGTAGAAAGCTTTTAGCTTGTTCTGAAGCCCTCCGAGAAAGTGTTTTCTATATCAGTGTAGATCCCTGTTGGAGTTTGCTGAAGAGGCCTGTGAAATGGAGCTATGGAGCTGAGTCCCTGGTCTTACTTTAAAAACCTAACCATCTTGCCCTTCTTTATATTTAGGTGGATTTGATCTGTATAACAACTCAATTTTGTGTCTGGACTTGCTGTATTCCCATAATTTGCATGCTCTGTCTTGGTGCAGCTCTGGTTTCTAAGGACATTTGAGTAAAAGTTGTTGCCCAAGCACAGCAGCTGTTCATGTAGATAAAAGTTTAGTGAAGTGATGTGTTTCAGACTAATGCAGTGTTCAGCAAAGGGGGTGAAGAATTGTCCTTTTATTTTTTTATTGGCTTGTGTCATGTTTAATACAAAAGTATTCAGTATATGCTCAATAAATGGCTACTGTAGTGAATAAGAATCTGTGAACAAATTTATAGGCAATCGTTCCATTTCAATAGTTCACAAAGAGCTTTTTCACAGAAAAAATATACTCCTCATTTTTGAGATTATTATCTAAAATTGATCGTTTGGACAAAAATAAGTTATTAGTATACAGATATTTAAAGAAGAGTATAAACTCTTGGTAATGTATAAAAGCTGCTGTGCCATGTACATCTGTCATCCTGAACCTCCACTCATAACAGCATTAAGTTTTCACTGGATCGCTGATTGACTGACTGCAGGGAATTGGCATTTAATTATGTTAAAGCTTATCCTACTGTGTACTGAGAAAAAACCTTAAATACTTCATTTGAAACTGGAATGCAGCGTGTTTAGGCAAATGTTGTAATTGTTCTTGCTTTTATTTTCTGAGGACAGGAGCTCAGATGTGTATAGCTTGTTGACAGTTCAGTGTGCAAAACCCTCTGACATCATATAAATCACTTTGAAATTTTGCAACCATTATCTGTTTGGCATGTTACGTGATTCCTTTTCCAAAACGATTTTGTTATTTTTCCGTTGTGTGATGTTTAATATTATGCGCTGATGACATTCCAGACTGCAGCACATTGATAGTATTATATAAAATTACTGAGTTTGTGTTCAGTCTGGTAATCTCAACAAAATTGGTGTAATATGATGTACCCAGTATTACCTATGTTGCACTTTCTTCCTTTAGAGAAATTTAAAAATATTCTTACATATATTCTGCTACAAAATAAACACTCTAATAATGAACTCCGTAATTCATACCACATATAACTTATTTCCTATTATAGTCAAAACACTCCTTGCAAATTGTTAGGTTTATTGGCTTTTATTAAATACAAATTCATTTAAAAAACACACCTTCCCCACTCACCATGTAGAACAAAATCTCTGAATTAAGTTTTTGTTTATATGTGTCAAGAATAATGTCAAACAAATAGTTAACGTTTTTCAAGAAGTAGTAAGCTTTTTTGAAGCCTCCTGAAATGAAGTGTTTTATTTACTACTAAAAATTTGTTAAGCAAAATGAGACACAGAGCTTGCAGAATTCCCTGCTAACCACCTTCCTGCCTTGCACGAAATTTCAAGCATTTCCATTCCTGTTTTACAATTACGCAGGACACTCCATCACTACAAAATGTGACACACTGGTATAGTGGTTGTGTTTTGATAGCTGAGAGTAGGAAGAAAATTACATTATTGGTTTTCTTTTTATTTTCGATGTAGGAAAAGAAAAATGCACATTGCTGTTGCATTTCCAAAATAGCATTTTAATGCTACTTACGGAAGTTACTTTGCGGCACATTTTGCTGCATTAACCTCCCTGTCAGAGCTTGCCAACGAGCTTGAGTAACTGAATTTTCATAGCTCTAATGACTTTCCTTTTGTCATAAATTAGAACAGGAAAGAGTAAACAGCCCATTGCAGTCCGGGAGGATGTGTAGCTTTTTGCGGAGGCGCTGGGAGAGCCGCCTGCTTTGCCCGGGACAGGGCAGGGTCGTTGCCTGTCGGGGCGGTGAGAGTTTGAGGAAAGCTGGAGAGAAGGGAGCGCGCTTGTCGCACGCATCCCTTAGGTGCGATCGAGTGATAAAGGAAATGTGGTGCCCTTTGGGAGGGTGTGTACCTATGAGAAACAGGAAGCAGCTCGGCGGGTGCCTGCCCTGCCTGCCTGCCTGCCTGCCGAGGTTGGTGGCTCCGGCGGGCGCAGGTGTGCCGACACACCGCCCAGCCGCTCTCCCCAGGCGTCTTGGCAGGCGCGCTCCTCGGCACCCGCAGCTGGGAGAGGCGGGGGAAGCAAACCCAACCCAAAGCCAAAACACCCCCCTCACCTTTAAAAATAACAGCCCTCCTCCAGGTAGGGGAATATGACGGCCTTGCAGCTGAAAGAGTTGTCACATTCGGGTCTGTACAGGAGGAGACGGGATCGTCCTGACAGTGTCCTGCCCGGGTCGCAGGAAGAGAACCTGAGGTGAGTGCAAATGGATGGTACTGCCAGGGCACCGAGCCCTTCTCTGCCGCCCGCTTGCTTCGGTGGTTTTAACAATCAAAATGCAACCACAGCCCTGGAAAGTCATTGCAAAACACGTGCATCGAGAAGCAGCCCCGAGGCACGACAGAAAAGCCCCTGAAGGAGGGATAACCGGAGCCATACGATGACCTTGCGTTCTGGCGATGGCGTGACAGCCTTCCCTGACTCTGGGAAGGGCAAATGTTAGCCGGCATTTACTTCGGGATCCCTTCTGACGGCCAGCGCTCGCAAGTAAATCAACGTTTTGGAGCCTGACATCTTTGCTCCGTCTGCTTTGAAGCTAGTTCTGGGTCACCCCGGTTCTGTGGGTTCTGCTGCCTCTTGGGTCTTGGCACAGTCCCTGCGCCAGGCTGGTGTTGTGGAGCTGGGGTGGCTGCTGGGCTCTGGGTTTCTTCATGGGGGTTCTTTGTTGCAGAAAGGGCTTTAGACAAAAGAATGCAGCAGGGCCACTTAGCCTGACCTTACTCAGCAAGGGTGACTGAAAATCAGAAAGCCATTTAATGTCTGGGGTTATCTTCCTGCTGCTGTGGACCTTTGGGAAAAAAATTAACGATGAATTTGCAAAAAGCCTCCGTTTGGAGCAGAAAGATTAAGGATCTGTTTGTAACTTGAGTAAGCGCAGACACCCCCTCAAAAAAAAAAAGTAAAAATGCTAAGATGATTTTTTAATTGTGCTAAGTATGAAAGCAGTCCATTCCCACTTCAAGCTCCTCAGCAAAGGAACCTTGTGTATCTGCTAACAAAAGCCTCGGTGGAGAGGAAGTACTTCCTATGTCCTAATGCCTGTCTCATTGTATTTTTAGATTATTCTTCCTTGGTAGTGGTTGTGCATCAGATTGGAGCACTGTGTAATTTGAAAGGTTGTTACTCTGTCAACTGCTTTAGCAATTTCAGAAGAATGGTTATTTAGATCTGGGGAATATACTCTTTTGTTACAACTGAGGACCTTAATTGTGGCAAAATGTATGATTGTAATTTACAGAGATTATTTGCCATGAGATGTCAGAAATAGCATATTACTCCTAGGAATGTGTTAACTTGCAGGTCTGGTATCTCTTTGTAGTATTAATTCTGAATTGATTTCTGACACGGATTTCTAATAGCATTAGCAGTAGATATGTTATATTCATGTGACAGCAGTTGAAAGAGTAAGAGATGTGCAGAGATTCTTGACATTTTTACATTTAGTTTCTTTTGTACAAAACCAGCAATGAAGAAAAATAGATCTATTTGGGGAAGAGAAAGCCTCTTTTTAAAGCATATACAGAAAAATGAGTACTAGCTCTGTATGGTTGTGTTGCTGTTATAACTGGGCATATCCAAGATGGGAATGAGACTGTTTTGGGGCTGGATAGGGGGAAGGGGTGTGTTTACTGTACCAGTAGAAGTCTGGGTGTTTTAATCTCCTGAGCCTGTTCCAGTTAGAGATGAGAAATACATGAAACAGGGTTTGGTCTTGAGAAATAAAATCCAAATTGGAGGAAATAGCAAATAAGGGGCTTGTGAATCAGCAGAGGGTAGAGTGTTGGAGGTACAAAAAGATGAATAAAGCATGGTCAGATGATGCTTTTAGAGCAGAGGGACAACCCATACCTGCAACCAGAGCTTATCTTATATTTGCTAACAGCTTAAGCTAGTTCTTATTCAAACTAAACCTTGCTCCTTCCTAACCCATATTGTGATATTTCAGTGGGTTGCAAGGCAGGCTTATTTGTCATTTTTACTGCATTCTCCATGACAAAAGGCTATGGCATTACAAACACAGAATTATGACATATCACGAGGGCAAAGAGCAATTTGGAACAAAGAAGAAAAACTCATTAGCTTTCTAAAATGGAAAGCTCTGGCTTTTTCCATATATTCTCCCAGTGCCACTTAGATGCCTGTCCTTAGCAAATTCCTTCACAGTATCTAGTCCACAAGAAAGACAAGAGGTTTCTTTTATGTGTGCTAAATATATCTTGCCATCCAATGGCTTTTCAATGCCCTTCCGTAGTATCTCTCTCCAGTTCTTTGTTCTAGTGCCTTTGTATTTTGTTTTACATACATATTAATCCAGATGTGTCAAATAATATCAGCCCTCAAGCAACAGTTCACTGAAACCTGCTTTCTCAGTTCAAGTAGTACTCTTCTAATCCTGGGCCAAAATGTACTCAAGATGCCAGTGTCCCCAGGCCACCCTTTGAGAACTTCTGTATTTAAAACCTTTAATTTCAGCTGCTGGGTCCATCACAGCAGGAGCCAGACGTGCTTGGTAGGACAGGGACCTGTGTACCTGCAAACTGCAGCTGAGACACAGCTGAGTGTTGGTATTACAAAGCAGCTCAGCCGGGCTTGGTGCCAAAATTCTGCCTTTTCCCTTTCCTGGGAACATCAGTGTCATTTCTACTTAAAATGAGTGAGATTACTGATAGTTAGGGCACTGTGAAACAATGTACTGAAACTCCTAAACATGCACCAGAACATATGTTTGTCATATAATGTATCACGTCCATTTAATTTGTCCTGATAGCATAGCACATTGGTGGGGATGGGAAATTTGGCTGCTCTTTCTGTCTTGCTCCATGCATCACTTAACAAACCCCATAACCTCTCTGGCAGCCTTTTAGTCTGCTGATAGAGATGCAACTGGTGCTTTACTGACTTTTTAGGGAGCTGCAGCCTGTCTGTGCCATGTAAAAGGTGGTCTGGACAGCTCATCCTTTTCTTGAATTTGCACAGGACAAAAATGTGCTTTGGTTTAGACCTCCAATGAGGTCAGGTTGCAGAATGCAGACCTCTCTTTGCCTGTTTGAGTAGACTCACCAGCTCATAAACATAAATGATGTGGGATGCTCCCAGGGTGCAGAGTTCAAAATTCAGGAGGATGCCAGGCGCCTTCATCTCTCTCCTGTGTGCAACAGATGCAGATGTCCTTGAACTAAATGCAGCCTGAAAAATCTGCTTTTCAGAAGAGACTGTTTTGAAGACATGTTCTTTTCCAGCTACATTAATTTAGTGGGAAAAAGATGACATCTCCTGTAGGTCTTATCTTGCTTTGTCTTTAGAAACAGCATGTAAAAAATTCTGATTGTGTGCTGAACTATTCTTTCTTGCTTTGCTCTGCAAACAGGATGCAAAGGAAATTGTACACATATATTTATGATTAATCATTAGGAGTCACTTAGCAATAGCAGTATGCTTGCTATTTCTGCTCTTCCCCCTTCTCATCCCATGGGTTTTTGTAAAAATAGAACGATTCCTCTAAAAGAATTGATACTATTATTAATTCTCAAGGCTCAGTACAAGGTACTGGCAAAAGCAGAGGCAATTATCTTTGGGGTATTTTTGGCAATTACACTTAAAAATTAATTTGATCACTGTTAGCTACTATCTGTAGCTCTTTTCTAAGTTCATATGCGTTCAAATGCCATTAAAAATGTAAACAAGTTTTGAAGAGGTTAATCTCAAATTTTTACCAAAAAGTAAATTTCAGCTTTTACAATAAATAATCTTTGAGCTTCCATCAGTGCCTGTCAGTCACTCGTATCTTGCTGCTCTGTTCTGTGCAGAAAACTCTGTAGCTGTTTTCCATATTAATAGTTTTAAAGTATCTGCATTCCCTTTGCTCTCTGCTGCTGAAGCTGATGGGTACATGTGTGTGAGTAGTGCAGGCAATCTTCTGCTGGATCTGCTCAGGCTCCTGCCTGCCTCTACACATTGACTCCAGGCTGGAAGGCATATGGATGTGCCCCAAAATTTCAAGCACAAAGACTTCCTTGCAGATGAAACAGGAGGCATAAGCACATTGTTAACATCCCACTGAGCCTTTGGAGGATAGGCTCTGCACAGCAAGGCTTGTAGGTGAGTGTAAAAAGAAACAAATTAATAAAATTCCCCCCGCTGGCAACACGGTAGGGCTGTCTCCCTTTCTTTATGAGATACAGCATTTGGGATCTGTGCAAGGTCACAGATCTCCTTAACCTGCCATAAAAGGCACATGTGTAGCAGCCAGGCAAGGTGTACAGCTGTTTCCAGCCATACATCGGCTCTGAACACCTGCTCTTCTTAGGAAGAAGGAATGAAAATGATAGTCAGAGGCTGTCTGGGAAACCAGGGACCTGGTTTCAGATGCTCTAGGATACTGAGAGCAGGTTAAGGTGAAAAGAAAAGATCTGTCTGCACCTGGAAGCTTACTTAAATTTGATTTCTCCTGGTAATGTTTCTTTAGAGCATCACCAATTTTAACATCTATATGGCTGCTTTCTGTGAGAATTGTTTAACTTGTTCACCCTGCCAGTGTCAGCAGGTGAAGCAGTAGTTATTCCATACACTGGTTAAAAAAAAGTGACTAATTTATTAAAGCAGGAAAATCTTTAAATAAATGCTAAGACAAAAAAAATTGTGCTTCTCTTTAATAACTCTGCTAAAATAGTGGAGAGCTGGGTGCTACAAATACTCATTTGAATCAGGTGCTTGAGAGCTCTGAACTAAGATACACTTCAGCTTGTCTGCTAGCTGCCCTAGTTGAAGAAGGAATTTGTCCATGTAAACGTAACACTGAATTGGTACCATTAATTAGAGTGACTTACAGCCAGCAAAAATATGCTTCATGGTTAGATTTAAATATTGGGATACCTAGAATTTGCATTGTGCCTTAGTTTGAGGTATGCACGTGTCGAGAGGCTTTACTGTTCATTTGTGCTGTGCTTTTCATTGCTCTAGGGGTTAAAATAACTCCTGAGGAACACACCCTTTTTTGCTTGCCTTCTCTCTCATGCCTTGTCTCCTACACTGCATAACAGCTAAGGGATTTTGTTTGACTTGCTCACCCAGACTATCACCTCTCATGACTCCAGATGACCGGAGATAGCTGCTTGTGTAACATCAACCAAAGCAGTAACTGCTTTTCCTCTTAAATCTATGATTTTAGTAAATATGTAAGCTTCAATTAGGATTTTAATTACAGCAATTAGGATTTTCACTGCTCTTATTTAAAGATTAGCTGACTAAAAGTAGATTGTACATTTCTTTACTTTTGCTGTTGTTTTCATGTGTCCTGATGATACCTAATCAGAGGTGTTCTCTAAAGAAAATGTACCACGATTGTTTATTATTCGTCATTATAATTAAGCTGTCCTTTGAATGCAATCTGTCACACTGAAGTGAATTTACACACAAAAGAGAAAAACTAAATTATGTCAATGTTACCACTTAATAAAAAATTTCTGACTTGCAGGTATCTGGGAGAAAAGTTTAAAGGTTGTAAGTTTGATTCCCTTTCTGTATATTTTTTATTTTGTTTTCCTGTAGTCTCTGAGCTGTTCCAGGAAACCTGAAGCTAACTGACACAGCATCCTTGAGAGGACTGTGAGCCTTTTACATGATGCTCTCCAGGCATGGGAACAGCTTACTAAGTATGCTGCTTCTGAGGGTGGCAAAAGGCTGATGCCTTTGGAGGGAGGTAGAAGGAAAGAGTGAGCCTTTTATGGGATTGCCCTTGGTAGTAATCCCAGCTGGCCACCAGCTGTGGCTCAGGGACTTCCTACAGAGTTTGTGGCATTCAGTGTTTTTTCCTTCAATTAACTCCTCTGGTCTTGCCTTACACCCAGCAATCTCAGGGCATTTATTAAGTCACCCAGTGCTCTGGGATTTCATGTGTGTTATCTGATGGTGTGGTACACATAGTTATGTGTTACACTTTTCCTTGCTTGATTGCCATAGCAGCTTAAGGCTGCCATTGTTCCATTTTCATCTTTATATCTTCCAGCTTTGTAGAAATTCTCATTTTACGTAGTTGCTGATAGAATTCTGAAATGATGGCTTCATATATAATGCTCTGTGGGCAGTGTTTTTTGATGATGCTGCTCAATTTTGCCAGCAGATTCTAAGTCATCCTGTGATGTGTCTTTGTAGATGAACCTTTCTGATCTTTTGCCTTTTGTCCAGCAAGAGCAATTTGGTTTCTGACTTTTGTGACATATTTCCTTGTAATTCTTCTGCTGTTTCTTGCTAATGGCCATAATAGAGCTAGAAAAAAAAAAAGAATTAAATACTTCTTACTATTAGCCTCAAAGGAGGCAACATACTGGTAGACAAAGACAGCAATAGCTGGCAGCATTTCTCAGATTGTGCTTTTTTTTAGATTAAAGATTCAAAACATTCAAGCTGTTCCAGCAAGGAATGAGTGGACAAAGGTAGAGCAAATGTGAAATGATGTTTGTCTTTTCTAGCATGTGAAATCCATGCATGCCACACTCTTCATAGATAATAAAGTTCCTGATCCCAAGGTGAGTCTAGCTTTTGAACTCTGTTTCTATGCAACTGTTGGACTCCCACTCATGGGAGTCAAGCCTCAAAACTGCCCTGGCTTGGTCCCCTTGTTCCAGTAAGGGAAGTTTGCATTGAAAGCTATTTGTCCTGCACAATATTTGGCTTTTCATGTTTTGTTTTGTGCATTTCTTCTCACTGACTTCAGAAAGTGAAGTGGAGCATGCCCTATATTTCTGATACATTGCAAAGCTGGTCGTAGTGTATATATACTTTTTTAAAGGACATTGTAGCAGTGCAGCTTCAGAATAAGATAACTCCATGAACTACCAAGTTGCAGGTTATGAATTTTGCCTGAAATGTGCAAGTAATTGCATAGTTTTAAACTCAAATGCTTGCTAAAGTGCTTTCTAAAGCTACTCCTCAGATTACACCAAGGTATGTTGCAAAGCAGAAGGAGGCTTGGCAGTGCTTGAACCCCCCGTCATCTTCCTCTTTCCTTTGCTTCTGTTCTGTCAAGCAAAAACCCCCACTGTTCTTTTGGATGATCCCAACATTATATTCTTGCGAGGGGTAACTTCTATATCTTCTTCCTTCATAAGTGTTATGATATATACTGTAACTGTCCACTGCTGCTTTACTGATTGAGGATGAGTAAGGTGTTGGGACAGAAACCATTACTTCTAAAAAACCTTGAAAAAAGGTTTAAAAAAGCCTTGCCAAAACTTCTGCTAGAAAAATGCATGGAAGTCTTGCTTTGCACAAACTACTACTGAAATTCATTCATATTTACTTGACAGGCGTGCTACCAACATTGAATAGTTAATAAATATAAAGTACAAGATTAGGACCTTTAGTTTGCATTTCCCTAAATGTTAAGACTGTCATAATGAAGCCAAGTTGTTATTTTGTGTTACAGTTGTTTGTTGACACATTACTCATTCTTGAGTCTTAGGAACATAAACTGCTTCTGGTTGTACTCTTGGCAGTTGAATATTAGGGCTGTTATTTCATGCTGTATTAATTGCAGATGGCTTAGCTGTCTGCCATCCTCTGCAGGTTTTAAAGCCAGGTGATGCTATAGTGAATGTAGGAAGAGAAAAATATAATGCCAAAACCTGGAGTGACTAATAATTACAATTTGGTATGTGTATGAGAGAAGAGAAACAGCTGAGATGTTTTGTATAACACATTGTACTTCTGCTCAAAATTAATTAATTCAGGCAATGAAAAACTTTGCACTTCATCACATAGAAGCTCAAACTAATTAAGGTGAGATTATATTGCTGAAAGTGTAGATTAATAGTAATAAAGTCATAATAAAAGATGCATATGACGTGCAGGTTACTGAAGGTGAAGGTCAGTCCTCAGCATGGTATCTCCAGTGGAGATGTGACTATAATAAGGATGTTGCTGTGTGCTGGGAAGCCTGGTGGTGCAGTTCTCTCTGCCCTACAAGGAGCTGCATGCATGTACTGGAAGTCTCTCCTGATTGCCGCGGGTGCTACGTTGAGTCATAGCATTAATTATAGCTCCTGGATGAACTGCTCGGGTCGTGGTGCTCAGCTTGTCAAAACATTGGTTCCACGTAGGGCAGGCAGATGACTCAGGCAGAATCAAAGGCTGGCATTTGCCATTATGCTGAGGATTCAGTGGAGAATTTCTGGTGGATGTCAGTGACAGATGACATGAACTGAATATTGGTGCTAGGAAACAGTTACTTTAAAGAGAAATAAGTTACTACATCATTTTAAAATCGTAGGTTATAACAACCTCGTAAGGTTATCAAGTCAACCAATAAGCCATCACTGCCAAGTCCACCTCTAAACTATGTCCCCAAGTGCCACATCTACATGTCTTTTAATTAATTTAAGGGATATTGACTCCACCACTTCTCTGGGCAGCCTGTTCCAATGCTTGACACCCATTTGCATGAAAAAAAAGAATAAATAATGTCCAGTCTAAACCTCCCTTGATGCAACTTGTGGTTCTTTCTTCTTGTCCTGTCACTTTTTTGGAGCTTGGTGAATCTGGCTTTCTCTTTTCAGGCTTGAAAAGATGGTTCTTTTCACAGTGAGTGTCTCAGAGACATTTGATGTGCAGCCCCTAGTACTGAGTGCCTGACCTTTTTTATTATTCTTAAATTGGAAATGAGGCTGTAAATGTTATATGAAATGCATCCTTAAAATTTATAGAGTTGAAGGAATTTGGATACCATAATGAAGTAGGCATGCAGTTGACTACACAGAGTGCAAATTTCAAGAATAACCAATAATATGCTGTGTCTCATGGAACACAAAATTATTGGAATTCATGAGCTTCTCATATATGATACTGTGTTTATTTTGTTTTTCCTGTTTGCACAGGATTTAAAAAAACAGTATAGGAGGAGGAAGAGATGAATGTTTTAGAGTGTCACATATCTGTACACAGAAGTCATTACTTGATTTACAAGGAGCATGGCTTTATATGGTAATACTTGTAACCAGCAGGAAGAAAATACATTACTGAAATATTACTTATACCAGGAAAATGCTGTAGTTGCATATTGCTCTCCCTTTCTACAGATTCTGTCAGAGGCTGATATTTCACTGTGCCTGAATGACTTGATAAACATTATGTGGGAAGCTGCTGCTTACCTGTCTGTTCCAGTTATATTTACTTCCTTATGGAGAGATGGAATGTGAACCTTCTCTGTTTGTGGAGACCAAAGCATTTTTTTGGACATGTTTATACTAGAATAAATTTATACTGAAGGATATGAAACAATTAGAATTGCCTTTTTGTTCGCCCTGTTTAAACTCCCACCACATAAGCTTAATTATGCATTTTGAGGTGAAGACTAAAGAATGAGGACTGCTCAGAATTCACGTCACTTTTACTGCAGTGGTTTCAAGATTGTTTTCCATCATTTTTAATAGAAAAAGTAGTTAAAACGCTGCTGAGCACATGCGAAAACCCTATCGGTAATGTGCATTTGAATTATATAAAATATTCATAACTTCGTTCAAACTGCCTTAGGAGACCAGCTTAACATGGAAAGTATTTTATTGCTTAAGAGATAAACAATTGCAGCAACCAGAACCCAAGAGTGTTTTTAATTTCAGTAAAAAAACCCCACAAAAGGTCAACTAGTGCTTTAAAATGTCCAGAAATCAGAGCAGGGCGCTGCAAGCCCACGCGTCTTTTGCAGCCAAACTTCTGTTCTAGGTTGTTCTGTATTTTGCACGTGAGAGTCACTGCATAGCATCTGTTAATACAGTGTTAAAATGGAACCACGCGTACCTGTGACGGGGGCGGTGGGATGCACTGTGCTCACTCTTGGGCCTCCCGACAGCCCCGGCGGTGCAGACGCATCACGGTGGCACCAGCAGGCTGCCAAGCACAGCTGCCTTTGCCAAGCGCCTTGTTTGGAGCCGTGACCGCTCCGCACAAGGCTATTTGTGGCACGGAGTGAAATGCTCAGTGGGCTTGGCTGGCCACCGAGCCGTCTCTGTAAGAGTCCCCGTCTGCCCCTGGCAGCCGCTGGCATGGGCAGCCAGATTGGAAAGCTCTCCAGGGAAAGCAGTGTGGAGTGAGGCGGCAGTCATCCTTCAGCAGGGATTAGGCAGTGCGCCTATTTCTGCTATTGTTTACCAAAGCCCTTCTGGTAACCACAGAGGAACACTTCTCCCTCCCTCTTCTACCATTTCCTTCAGCACCTTCCCTACCACCAGTTTTGGCTTTTGATAAGCTCCTTAGTGTGCCAAGAAGAGACTGTCTTTTTCTTTCATACCTACTTTTTCTAGTTGAACACTCAGCTCCCTTTTATCTTCACTCTAACACTGCATTTTTAACAACTTTCTGGTATATTTTGTCCCATATCTCAGGGAATGCCCTTGGGGAGCTGCTGCTGATGCAAAACAACCCCTTACTTACTTCTCACTCCCCATGGAGACAGCTTCACCTGAGAGTAACTTAAAATTCCCTAATGAAAATGCAGTGTATTTTTAACAATGTATTTCAGATCTTGGCAGCATGCTTCCTACAAAATGTCAGAAAAGAGAAAGATAGCAGCTGCTCTGGATTTGTGGATTACCAGACCTTCACAGCACAAGCTGTGTTTTGCTTCAGTAGTGTAAAGGCCCTTTTTAAACTCCTGTCAAGCTCCTTTCTCGCTTAATGGAAGAAGTTGGGAATCATTGTACCAGCAGAAATGGCAATATGACTGGAGAACCAGGCAGCTTCTACTTGTTGCACATATGGAGTCCTATTACTTTGAAGGACTAATGGAAAAATAATAGGAAGATAAAATCAGGCTTTTGGATGGACATCTTACTGTACTAACTCATTGTACTACTTGCTTTGCTACAACCATGCAGAAGGTAGCACAGTAGCAAACTGAAGAAGCAAGCAAATGGTTTTTTGTTGACCAAAGAGGACATGAGGCAGCAGAAGTGGCTTCCAGCCACATCGGTCACCTGTGGATTTCAAACGACTGCAAGAATTGTAGTAGTCCACCAGGAAAAGGACTCTACAGGGCACTTTTGATTTGCAGTAGCATCTTCCCAGGAGAATTGTCTGTGATCTGAGACAAAATACAGGAAAAGAGTTGGGAAATCGTTGAGAAAATAATGATAATAAGAAGAGATAGGCTGACTTGCTGTTTCTTATCTTTGTGGCTTCGTTCACCTGCACTAATCCTGAATGAATCAGCATTTTTAGTCCACTGTAGTCAGTCTTGGCTGAAGTTTTTGTACCCACAGAAGCTCAGCATTGACCAACATGCAGAAAGTGTTGGGGGAGGAAAGAAGAAGAACTGGCATCACTATAACTGCATGTCTTTGGGCAGAGACTGCTCATTTTCATCACTCATGCTCCAGAGAATGCAGAAATCCTTTGTTCCAGACCTGCAGTGGTGCTCTGGCAAGATCTTTGTGGCTTAGGACAACAATCTGAACATTGCTTCATCTGGAGCTTGCCCCATGACAGATAAAAATAGGGCTTGAGCTCTAGCCAGGCTGTGTCAGTGGCGAGGGTGCAGCCTCCTTAGCCTGTTAGAGCTTGTGACTCCTGGTAACTCTGGCACAGGGTGAATAATCACACCTACGGGCAGGCAAGTAAGCAGGGAAATAGCTTGCCTAGGGGGTTGCTCCTTGTTGAGGGGAAGTGAAAGAAAGACACTGACCAAACCCATTCCACAAATTTGTCAGCAGAAGCAGCAGTAGGACTGTGTTGGCTGAGCTGTGGGAAGGTGGCTGCGTGCAGGCTCAGGCCTGCATGGACAGTGGCGTGCGCGCTGCTGTACGCTTGCTGAGCAAGCTGCCCCAGCTGCTGGTGAGATATATGGCCAAAAACCATCATCAACCAGACCCTCTGTAGGAAGCTGCAGTTATAGTAAGGACCTGTAGCCCTGACTGGACCTTCTGTCATATCCTGTGACAGGACAAGGGGAAATGGCTTCCAGTTGCGCCAGGGAGGTTTAGATTGGAGATAGAGACAAATTTTTACATGGAAATGTTGTCAAACACTGGAGTCACCATCCCTGCAGGTATTTAAAAGATCTGTAGGTCTAGCACCTGGGGACATAGTTAGTGGTGAATATGGCAGTATCAGCTTAATGGTTGGACTCAGTGGTTTTGAAGTCTTTTCCAACCGAAATGATTCTATGATCTTCTAGTTTCTCTATTTGTTCCTGTTACTCATCTCCTTCTTGTTACCCTCTGCTTCCCCATGCCCCCTCACAGACTAGCAGGTTCTTCAGCTACCAGCGTGCTGTGTGTCGTGAGCACAAAGTGCATGCAGTTCTGCAGTTCAACTGGGGCTGAGACAGTTCAACACAAAAGTTAGTTACTCAGGAGGGCTTCCCAAAACCCTTCCTCTTCTGCAGTTAGAAAGCACAGGAAGCCAAGTATCCCACGTCTGCCACAAGTGCTGTGCTTCAAATAGGGAGAGCTTGAAGGAGTGTAATTATTAGTTGCAAATCTTACTTCAGTTGCTGTTCTTATGTTCAGTAGTTCTAAATGCAGCATGTCACTCAAAATAAAGCTTTGAATTTCCTCCTTCATATATTGTCCATTATTGCATGCCTGTCAGTTTTGTTAATGGCCTGAGAAACACACCAGAAATCAAACTATCTGCCTGTATCTACCCCTTGTCTGAAGTACTGACAAGAGGAAAGACACCTATAGATAAATTCAACACATTTGACTTAGAGGACACAAGTGGAGCACTAAAAGCTATTTTTACAATGTAATGAACACACTATAGCATTAAAGCAATATTTACCTGGAGACAGGAGTCTTCTCTTCCTGCTTTCCACTGCTGGTTTGCCCATGATAAAATATTGTTGGACTCTGCCTCCATGCCCCCACAGCAGAAAGAAGTTGCAGACAAGTTTGGTGGTGAACTTATTTACTCACATAGGTTACTCACACCACAGCTCTCCTGAGCAGCTTTTGTTAGCAGCCAGCAGCGAAGACCCTTTCCAGCATCCGAGTTTACATGAGGGCCTGGCAGGGGAGTGTTCTCCTCTGTGCACAGCCAGCCTCAGTAAATCTCAGTGTGACAGGCTCGCAGCCCTGCTACTGAACTTTTAACTTGAAGCTCTAGCAGGGTGCTGAGTAGCTCCAGCTACATGCCACGGAGCTGTGAAAGTAAATCGCTTCACTGGGAGCAAGGGGAAGTCCAGCATATTGTTTTGCAGACTTTGCCTACAGCTGCTTTGCAGTATAGGCATAGAATATATACACCTGGGAAAGCAATCAGAGCGAGATGGACTTCCAGCGCAGAGCTCAGCCGTACCCCATCCCAGAGGATCAAGAGGTTGTGTACAAGGTCGCTCCTGATGCTCACAACTCGGCAGGAAATGAAGACGAGAAACCAGTGTCAAAATTGCAACGTAGGCACAGTGAAATAAAACTCTATAAAGAGTTTTGTGACTTTTATGCAAGATTGTAAGTTCATTCTGTTCAACTTTGGGGTGTAACTGCAGTGACATTACTGGTGTATTTACATAATATATTTTATTATCTGAGATCTGAGGCTCAGGCTGTGCAACCTTTGCCACTATTTTGTTCAACCTTTGCCACTGTTCTGCTTGAAACATTGCCAGTTATAACTATCAACTAAAATTTGAATTGTTACTTTAAATTTAATCATTAATTGTGCCAGAAATTTTTATCAGCAGTAAAAGTGGTGTTGGAATTTGTAAAGTAGTCTCTCTGCCTCCAGGTTGTTTGCCATTTATTCTGGGCAAATGGATAAACTGCTTCATTAATGCAGAATTATTACATACTTCACTAGTTTTACGTATATGATATGTTTCAAAGTGAAGCACTTTTTCCTGAAGCGGGGAACTTTGTTTTTACTTGGTTTTGAACTTTGTTTCGTGTTTTTGCTTGGATTATGCTTTATGTACAGCAGTGTTCTAACATCTTTAATGCTTGAGCACTGTTGAAGTGATGGTGAAAGATCCCAGTTTCTCCTGTGATTATTCTTCATTTAGATTGTTAAGGAAGATGGGGAAATTTACTGAAGTTTTTCCCCACAGAAAGCATACACAGCTCATGAAGACCATTGGTGAACTTTATAGCTGATCACAGTTCATGTGTATAGTCACTGCAGTTTGTCCATAGGTCAGTCTGTTATGTATGGGTTAGACCATCCTGCATCTAATCTTCATCTGACATTTGCTCACTTATTTCACTGTGAGGGCAGTGGATATTTGGATTGCAGTTACTGTTTCCTCATCTGCAAAGATGAAGGGAGAGAGACAAAAAAGTGCCAGCTAATAATAACATGTCAGATGTGACCTTGTGTAGGACTCTTCTGTGAGACCGTGTAAGAAATAGATAAAACACATTCCATTTTGAATTACATGCTAGGTGTTTGGTTGCTCCCTTGGATGGTGTGCAAGGAATGAATTCAAATCCTATTGAACATGGTGGGAGCCCAGAGGTTTTATCCACTTGAAAGGATAAGAAGGAAGGCTTGGCATCTTGCAGAGGACTGCAGGCTCTGCACTTACAGGTACAGCATGATAGCTGTATCAAAATGTGTGCATGCATGCACATGTATTTCAAATAATGTCACTTGTCTAATAACCTTCCAGATACATTTTAAGTCAGTGGTTTTGTTAGCTGACCTCAGATTGTAATAAAACTAGACCATTGCCCTATATTTGCTCTCAGCTACCACATGGTATTAGGGTAGAGGGGTGATCCTGAAAGGCAGAGCTTTGAGAGTCTAGATAGGAGTGACAGAATGTTTGCAAAGGAAAAATCAAAAGAGCCTTTTTCTGGCCTTAATTAGCTGAAACACAGCTGTACTGTCTCCCTCAGGCGTGTACAGCTACCATACTGCCATTTTTTTGGTCCTGTGCCTTTGAGAAGCAAGGTTGCTGTTTCAGTATTTCTTTGCATCTCTGGCATGAGTTTGCCAGCTTGTGTTGGCCTGTGTGGGTGCCAGCTTGTGTTGGTTGTGTTGGTGGATTCCACCCTCCCACTTGGCCCTGGAATGGGCTGTGAGCTGGCACATGATGAGCTGAGCTCCCTGCGATAATCCCTAACAAACCAATCAAAAATCCCATGACTTCAAACTAAATTTGTAAAATGACTTCAAGCTATGCAGAGCTCGTATAAGGGATATTTATTCAACTACTCTGTTTTTCATTAATATCTGCTGGACGAGATCCGGTCCACTCTTTCACTTATTGTTCACTCATTGCTTATTTAGAGCTCTGAACTAATGCTGTTATATATATATATATATATATTAGAATTAGGAGTTGGTTTACAATAAATCATTTATGTTTTCCTATGTGATGCCAGTTCTCAATCATTAATATTTGCCTTCTTTTCAGTAATTTTGATGTATATCATAATTTTCACAGTACTTTGAATTGCCTGTTGCTTTTCATCATAAAAAGCCTGTAAATGTGTCTGTAGTGACAACATTTCTGTTTGGGGGTTTTAATTAATTCGAGCACATCACAGGAATTTTGTTTCTAAAGAGTTTGGGAGCAGGGAGAAATGGTAGTTTCCTATTTGAGGAGAGGCCACAGGCCATGAAGTTCGTTGCAAAACTTGTGTTGACCAGCTTAGCATTAGGATGATGGAGTTTGGCCTGGTGTGGCCACGACCAGTGCTGTTCTCTATTTAGGTTAATTTTCTGTTTCTTTTTTTTTTTTTTTTTTTATGACAGCAACATGGCGAACGCGCTTGCAAACGCCATCTGCGAGCGCTGCAGGGGGGGCTTTGCCCCTGCCGAGAAAATTGTCAACAGCAATGGTGAGCTGTACCACGAGCAGTGCTTCGTCTGCGCCCAGTGCTTTCAGCAGTTCCCTGAAGGGCTCTTCTATGAGGTAAGCGGGGCAGAGGAGCCCTCCTGTCCCCATACCATCTCTTGAGCCTTCATTCCCATAGCAGAAGTAGCTACAGGCAGGTGGGTAGCTTAGAAAGATCCACGGGAGGATCTGGGCTCTGAAAGAGTATGCCCAGTAAAGGGAGAAAAAAATCCAGATGCATTTCTGTGCTAATTTGGAAGGCGTCAATGTATGTAACATTCTCTGAATGTGGACTTTAGTATTATCAGCACTGAGAGAAAAACTCCTGGAGAGTTTTTCTCAGTGCAAATTGTTTCCCTGAAATTTGTGAATCTGATGTATCATGCCAGAAATACAGAGAAAATATACTTCTTAGAGGAGAAAGTCATATAGAGGGAAATCACAGCATCCTGTGGTCCTTAGGAGGTTTATCGCAGAGTTGAGTGAGTCCAACTTGGCATTGGAAAAGAGATGATCTGTATGTGAGCATGCTGTGGTTCAAACCAGACAGGGCCAGTGCAAGATCAGCTCTTAAGTTTAACAGTCCAGAGCATTCAAAATTTTCAGTTCTTACACACTTTCAGGGGTTAAAACCTGATCCCAGTTATATTTCTGAGCTCCATGTTGATTTGCCTTGGCTTAGGAGAGTATTTTGTTATAGGTTCATTTTCTTTTACGTTCCCCTATCATGGGAATTCACAAAGTGGCTTTAGTGAAAGCTCTAGACTGGTTCATAAAATACAAAGTGATGGGTATAGGGAGCAATAGATGGTATGAGACAGGGAATTACTGTCAGAGAGATAAGGCCCTGCTCGAGTAGCTTACAGTCCGTCTTAGGGTAGCAGTTACAGGATTTGTGTCATATGATGTGAAAAGGAAAATGAGCAGAATGTAAAAGGAGCAATTCTGTGCTCTCACATACAGGTGTCATCCTTTGGCAAGAGCATAATAGTTTATCTTCCACAGAAGCATTTCTAATTTTACAGAGGCATGTTATGCCGTGATGAGGAGAGGATGCGGGAGGAGTGTGGATTGTGGAAGAGACTGGCTAAGGAGATTCCTGGGGATTTGCTTTTTCTCACCTTGTTTGAGGATCAAAAGGGTCTGGAGATAGTGTTTCACAAATTGTAGTAAATCAGCCCTCACTGTTCCATAAGCCATCAAAAGGTGAGCTGCAGGGCAGAATTAGTTAAATAGAAACAAAAGAACAACCCCTTAGATACTTAACACGTTGCATTAGAATTGTTAATATATACTGAGTTGACTGGTAAAGAGTCCATCCTGACCGGTTAAGACCTGAGGAAATGCAAAGTGATACGAACATTTCAGAACTAAAATATTTGTAATTATGTTAATAAAATTGTCTTAAACCAATAAAATGTATTTTCTCTAAATAATGAATACTTTATTCATTCTTTTTCTGACTCAAAAAACAGTGAGACATTCCAGGGACCTCTTTCAGAAAGTTGAATGATCCTTAAAGATAAGTTTGGGAAATCATGCTCTAGGCAGATTCTAGGTATCTTCTAGGGGAGACTACAGCAGAAAGAAAATCCTACTTTTGGACCTAGTTCAGGAATGTTGCAATCTCTCTCTGTTGCTCTTGGGTGGCCATACCTGAATCTCAGTGGCAGAGGCAAGTATCCTAGTGGTGCTTGGATATACTGGATGTAGGCATTTTGCTTCCTACTGCTGTCTTGTTAACATTCATATTCATGATGATTGGTCTTGGAGCACTCTCTTACTGAAACATTCTGCTCTCAAAGACAGTAAGTCAGAAGTGAGTGCCAGCAGATTGTCCCAGGAATGAAAATTACACTGTGTGTTAACCATGTTTTGGCTGATGTTGCTAGGAGTTTTTTTCAGTCTGGGTAGCCTGAGAAATGTTACATAGAAAGTGGAAAGTTTCAGTTAGGATAGACACTTCTTGGAACAATCATTACAGAGGTAAAACAACATTGGATAGGCTGAGGGAGCTGGGCCTGTTCAGACTCAGGAAGAGATGACTGAGACGGGATCTCATCAATGTATATAATTATCTGAAGGGAGAGTGTCACAGGAGGGAGCCAGTCTCTGCTTGGTGGTGCCAAGCAATAGAGCAAGAGGTAATGGGCAGAAACTGATGTACAGGAAGTTCTGCCTGATCATGGGGAAGAGCTTCTTTGCTGTGCACTGGTACAAATTGCCCGGAGAGGTTGTAAAGTCTCCCTCACTGGAGATACTCAAGAGCCATCTGGATGTAATTCTGTGCAGTGTGTTCTAGGATGGCCTTGCTTGAGCAGGGAGGTTTGACCAGATGACCCCACCTCCAACCTGACCCATTCTGCGATTTTGTGAGAGGAAGGAAAGCCCTGAGCAGGTAGAAGATGGGCTTAGGTTCGTGAGTGCTCAAGAATGGCTGACAGTGCTCAGAGGACTTGAGATAATCTGTATCACTGTCAAGAAAAACAGTGACTGGAGAAGATGTGCAGAAGGGACATTTTCCTCAGACTGGCTTAATGCAGTCTTTGAGAAGATAGATGTGTTTGAAGGTGTGGCCAGGTATGTGTTTTTCTGAGCAGGTTCCCGTGGGTAAACACAGGCATTGTCGGTTGCCCAGCATGAGCTTGTGTTTATTCTGTCCCTGCTTTTGCTAAGCTAGTATTTATTGGAAATGATTTCCAGCTCTTAGCAATTAGGAAGACAAATATTGTTCCTCGCCTATTGCAAGCCTTGCAGGGTTCCCCCAGTTAGTCATTAAGCTGCTTATCACACTTGCTGTCAAACCCTGCCATGATAAGCCTTCACGCTGTGTCCCATGGGAGGGGTTGGAACTGGTCAGGTCTCCTGTGCTGCAGGATTTGTCTCTGGGCTGCCTTGCAAGCACCCTGACCAGCACAGCTCGCTGTGGGCTGGCACTGGAGCCGAGTCACTCACAGGCACCAGTGGTGCCCATCCACTGCTTAGAGTCTGCACAGCATAGCAGGGGTTTTGTGGATGTCCTCTTGAGCCCGTGTTGGAAGTGATAGTTTGGATTCCTGAGAGCTGCGTGCCTAACATTGCACAGAAACTAGGGGTACGGTATGTTTGATTTGTATTCCAGTTTGCTCAGTAACATCATTTTAGCAAGTTTTTTTATGCACTCAGTCTAAACAAAAATTAGCACAAGCACATTCCAGTAGTTACCGAACTCCATTCTTTGCTGTTAGGTGTGAAGTGGTAGCAATTCTGGTCTGCTTCTACTCTGCTTCTACACACCTTGAAGGTGTGTATTCCCTAGAGCTGCTGTTGTAGCATTTCTCTACAGGTAGCGGTGCACAGTCCTATGCTAATGGCTGGTCATGTTTGTTTCTATTCCAGTTGTACCTTGAGTGTTTTCTTAAAATGTTTTTTACCAAAAGCTGCCTTAGAGGAACAATCTCTTAAGTCTCAGTTTTTGTGCATGACTTTGCACTTAGGTTAGCTAAAAACATGCAGGTAAGCTGGAGGTTATTTCACAGTGAGATGTTTTATGCAGATTTACCTCATGGACCTTCAGCATACAACAGTGAAATGACCTTGCTTTTAAACTATGTACTGTAAGATTCATTACAGGAGCTCAAGGCTTTCTCTGATAATAACTGCTGGGTCATCCACAAAGGGCAGAACAAAGGAGCAGAGAGATTGAAAATATAAACAAGATCGGATGGAAATCAACCTGCCTGATGCAAACCAGAAGGGAAGAAAACCTGTTTGGTCTGTTTAGATCAACATGTGGTGGCTTTGAAATTCAAGCAAACCTAAGCATCCCCATTGGACCACCTGTTTACACAGAACAGGAAGCTTTTGGGGTTTTTTCAGTTTGAAAAGGATTTTATCCTGCAGGAAGCAAGCACAGTTCACAATGAAACAGTAATTTCCATTCCTCTTTGAGAAAGTAATAGCCCTGTACTTCTCAATTACTTTTTTTTTTAAAAGCTGAAATTAAAAAGTAATCTGTTTTAGAGTATTACACTGGAATAGCACTTGATAAATTTCTGGCAGAGACTTCTGAAAAGGTCTCTACTGAGTTAATGTCTTTCTGTTCCTAATAGGTGCAATTCAGATTGGGCACAGGAATTTTCTAAACATAAATATCTAGTGAAATGTTTTATTAGATCCCCATCCTGCCAGTTGCAAGAGTATTTATGATATTTATATTGTATTTGATCTTTGTCATTTCGTATTATACAACAGGTAATCTTGAAATACACTTCTGTATTTTCTGTCCATGCACAAAACCTTACTTTGTGAGTAATATTTTGTGCTATTCACTTGGTTTTGTCTTAGGCCCAGTGAAAAGAAAGGAGGAAGGTTTCCTGCTGTCCTCCTTGTTCCACTGTTTTAAACTGAGACATTCAAATCCAAACATTTTATAGCATACCTAATATTGTCTACGTGGTTTTGACATGCTCATCGGCATTTATGTCTAATAATAGTGATGCCTGAAGGTATCTAAATATTTCTCTTCATTTCAGCACATATTTGCCTACATGTTTTTACATATTCCTTGGCTAAGCTACTAATGCAGTGAATCTTTTTATTCCATATGGATTTGTTTTGGTTTTTTTTAATGAGAGGTTAAACTGTAGCTGAACTTACCTAAGCTGTGATAAAATTCAAATCCCTTAAAATCAATTTAATTTGATCAATGTAGTGAACTTTGCTTCTTAATATTTGGACTTGATTATCTTAAGGGTCTTTTCCAACCTAAATGCTTCTATGAGTCTATGAAATAAGCATCATGAAGGAAAAGGCTTATTTCCCTTCACGTTTTGGTTGAACTGCTCCATAAATTGGAAAGATTCCTGCCCCGGGTGTTCTTCCTACCCTAATCTCCATTACATGTACTTCCTCTGGTATGCTGGGTCATTCTGGCAGGAAATGTAGAGCGAGGAAGACATCAAAAAGGTTTGGGAAAAATGCTTCTTCCCTCCTGCTGGCCAAGGCTGTTTGTTAGCTAATATCCTGCTCAGAATGTGCTTGTTTGCTTCAGTTTCAGTAGTCTGTCAAAATTCAGACGTCTCTTGTGACGTAAATGAGTGACAGAAAATGCCTTACACTCTCAGCAGTACTGGAGAAATGGTGTGCTATTAACACTACATGCTAACTAGTAGGTGAATTAAGGTGGGTGGATGTAATGCCTAGCACATGTAGCTCATGGTCTTTTTTTTTTTTTTTTTGGCTCAGCCCCTCATGTTTAAGTACCTAATTGTATATGGAAACACACCAGGCTGTTACAGCATTTTTGTTAAGTTCATGTTCCTCATCCTTCTAACGCTCAGATCTTTTTCTGTTTGCAGTTTGAAGGGAGGAAATACTGTGAACATGATTTTCAAATGCTTTTTGCCCCTTGCTGCCATCAATGTGGTAAGTGTTAACTTAAGGTGAAATACTTCACGCTGATCACATATGGGAGTGCCCTTGTATCTGCTCTCTGGGAGGTGCTCATATTCACCAGAGCATCTGAACTTCAGGAATGAGCTAGACGTCAGAGGAACTGGAGAGTTGCTTTTTCTAAAGGTCATAAACCAGTAGGATTTAAAAACAAAATTTGCATTCATTCAGTAAGTAATTTAGCTGTTGAGCCTATGATCCAAAGAACAGACCATTCATAAACTCCTGATTGTATACACCATCCATGGCTCCTGATTATTTATATCCGTACGTCTCCATGTGCTGACATTTGTCCCTTCTCATGTAGCTGAAACCTTGCAACAAGACTTTGTCATCTGCTTTGACTCTTGTAACCTACCCCTGCTGTCCTACTTCACAGAAACTGAGACAGTATTCATCATATAGTGTTACAATCGAGTGATGGGCAGCTGCACCCCTGCTCATTTTTTTAAACCAAATGCCTTTCAGGTTTCAGTGTGTAAAGTCCATATTACATGATACTGAGGGCTGCTTTTTATTTGCCACTGTTGATGTAGATGTTTTGTGTCTTCTGCACTGTAATCACTTGCATGTTTTCTTTTCCCCTGTGTGTGACACATTTTGCTGGGCCAGAGCTGGGAAGTCATTATTTGACTATTCCCTAAACTTGTGTGGAAGCCCTTGTGTATCTTTGGCAAGGTGCCAAAGCTTTAATTTATCTGAGTGAGGCCTTTCCTCTTGAGGAGGGAAGTGTTGAACATCAAGAGAGAGGGAAGCAGATGTTACAGAACTATGAATTTAAGGCTGCAGATGTGAACAAGCAGGGGAAGAGGAAGAAATGAGTTAGTGGCAATTTGTGAGGAGCTATGCTGCCTATCTCCTGCACAGTTGGCACAGCTCCACCTTTTCCTGTCCTCTCTCCTGGTATTGCCAGCTCCCTTAAAACCTCATCAAGGTCCTGCCCAGAGCTGGGCTTTCCCACTGCTTGTATTTCATAAACACAAAGTCATTGGCACTGTTGTCAATGATGAGGCCTTGAGCATTCCTGACATGTCTGGAGTCCATTGGATTTTGTTCTTGAAAAGCCATGACTTCATAGGAATGCTATGGAGTTGCATACTGGATGTTATCATCCACAGCAGTTACCTGCCTGATCTCTCCCCTTTGGCAGCTCTTGGAATTGTTCTCCGAAGCCAGAACTCAGCCTCTGACAGCATTGGGAAGCTGAGCTCCCAACACATTTTGCACTGCTCAAAGCCCCTGGCTGTGCTGTCCATCAGCATAGAGAACAACTAAGTCACATGTGATGGACATCACTCCACTGCCTGTGCAGTACAGCCACATTGTGCATGCAAAGCACTAGTTGTCACACTATTTTTCAATGCCTTGTGGGACAGAACTCTTTTGTGGTAGGCCAGAAATTGTGTGTTGGATTGACTGTTCTGCAGCTTCACTGTGCCTTTGCATTTGGACCCCATGGGAGTTTTTTTGCAGGAGATCCACAGCCACCCAAGCTCGGTTCTATTGCACCTTGAATATAGAATACCTTCAAGGCTTGGTCCTAGTGGAGTAGGAACCACTGTTATGTACATGGCAAGTTAAATTTGTCATACTCTTAAAGAAAAGAAGGAGAAAGATTATTAGGAGACAAGAAAGCCCTTATTTTATGAAGTACTCCATAAATTTCTTAACGGCTTGAGAACAAATAAGTAAAACCAGTGAAGGGTCCAAAAAAGGATTATTGCAGAGACAAAGTGGAGTATGCATATAGAAGGACTTGTATGTAAAGAGCATAAGGTCCTCCATCAGCTGTTTTCTTCTGATCCATAACAAAAAAACAACAAACAAACCCAAATTCCAGGGTTTGTAATCAGAGCTGCGATGTTGAAAGCAATGTGTC
Source organism: Hirundo rustica (assembly GCF_015227805.2). NCBI lineage: Eukaryota > Metazoa > Chordata > Aves > Passeriformes > Hirundinidae > Hirundo > Hirundo rustica. The sequence goes on from NC_053451.1 coordinate 91,487,950, forward strand.
CTACCAGATTTTAAGGTAAGGAAAGGAATGATGATTGTAGTCATGGTAGTGATTCATTTGTGGGTTACTTTTACATTTGTCTAGTGCTGTATTTTACATCCTGGTGTTGTGTTTCTCACAGGTGAGTTCATTATTGGTCGTGTTATTAAAGCCATGAACAATAGCTGGCATCCAGAGTGCTTCTGCTGTGATATCTGCCAAGTAGTATTGGCTGATATTGGATTTGTCAAGAATGCTGGCAGGTAAATCTCCACCCTTCCTTTAGTTAACTGATCATAAATTAGATGAGCTAATAGTGGGACTGAGAGGTTTTGGTTCCTGAAGCTTTCCTGCTCGGATGGAGCACCTGAAGTACTTTCTGTGAGAAGAAAGTCTAAGAGTGCATCCCAAAACCAAGAATGGGTATCTTAAAGCATTAACATTTTACCCACTTCAACACTAAGTTTCATAGCAAACATTTTCTTTACCCAGTGACCTTTTGGGGCCATTGTTATATGTAATAAGAGAGAAAACATTCAGATACAGAAGCATTCACTTTTTTTTTCCTTTATAGAAATGTTTATTTTCTTTTTCCAGCTTGATTCTCCAATTTTGGACTAGTTTAGCACCATATTTATTAATAATTGCTTAATGTTTAGTAGGACCCTTCACAGAGCAGGATATTTTTGCCAGCTAGGATCAAAACAATATTTTACATTATATTTATTATATGGCCATTGCCTTCTTATATTTAATATATAAGGTCCTATAGAAGTAGGACCTTTGTGCTCATCAAGCTTCCAATCTAAATTTTTAAATTTTTGAAAGTGAAACATTAATCAATGAGAATCTATTCGGAACTTAATTTTCTGAATTTCAACACAGCTTTAACTCAGCAGAGCTGAAGAAAGGATACTCCTGTGGTGACAATTGAATAATCACCCTGAACTTGGGCAATCATTTTGGTGCTTTGAACTTTGTTTGTCTTAGCAAGGAAGTTGTTTTAACAAGACTCGAAAAAGAGCTGATTGAGATGAGGTTCTGAGAGATTTTTAGTTTATATTTTGCCCTGTAGTACCTGGTAGCAATACTTACCTCTCTTTTTTTATGCTGTTTCAGACATCTCTGTCGTCCTTGCCATAACAGGGAAAAAGCCAGAGGCCTGGGAAAGTACATTTGCCAGAAGTGTCATGCCATTATTGATGAACAGCCTCTCATATTCAAAAATGATCCTTATCACCCTGATCATTTCAACTGTGCAAACTGCGGGTAACCTGAGTTCTGCAAAGGGAAACAGGAAAAGTTCTGGGTTTATTTGCTTCAAATTAATTTAAAAGTGGAAAAAAAAATCAATTTAAATTGAAAATTTGTCCAGTAAAACTGACAAGAGTGGGTTTGGATGTCTTGTGGCCAGAAATGTTTTACTGCTTTTGGCTTGGTGGGGTTCAAACAACAGCTGATCTTCTGGGAACTAAAAAAAGATTGGACTCTGCAGGACAAGGTGGTACCTTACAAATTACAAAGTATCAACACAGATACCATTTCTATAGTAGAGAAATGATAGCTCACTGTTGTGCTAGGGGGAGAAGTGATTCTCTTTTGCTGCTTGAATGACTATCTTGGCTATGTTTTTTTTTTTTTTTTTAGTTCAATGGTGTCCAAACTTTGTTCTCTCTTTTTAAAGCCTGCCTTTTTTAGAAGCCTACTCCCATCTCATTTTATCATCTTTTGCAACTGCAGTACGTGAAACTGCACATTTCTACATCCTGCACTGATGCAGAGATGTAGGATAATCATTGGAGCATGGGGCAATGTAGGATATAGCATAGATTCTTAGTTGTTTATTTCTGCTGCAAAGGAAGCTACTATTTCAGTGCCATAGTAAAGGCTGATTTGAGTAACAGTATGTAGTGTTATGTCAGTGGCAACCAGTTGAGAGTATTTGTGACTACAGTCACTTTTAAGGTTTAGCTGTCCTCCATATCTAACCATGCAAATTACTAAAAAGTAGAGTTTATAAGATTCTGCAATGGGAAATGAGTAAGCCTTAGCTCATGTGGGTCTGTAGTTGTCTTTCTCTGAAGTCTGATACAAGGAAAATGTAACTAGATTTAGAGGACTACATTTTACTTTCAGTTGCAGTTATGCAAATCTAAAATAAACTGGTGATAAGTGCCAGAACATAAACCAAACATCTGCAGCTTTCACACACAGATTTGTGCTGCTTAAGCAGAATGACAGTAGCTCAGTAGCTGTTTCCAGAGAGATTCAGTGCACCTCGCTTTGCAGCCTGTTCTCAGTTTACTGTGATCAGGCTTGAACTGTGTTAAAATAAATTATATTTGATGCTGCTGCATTACTGTATTATAAATATAATTTCTAAAGCAAATGCTAAATTTCTTTTTTCACTTCACTTTTCACTTGAGAGTAGAAACTCTCAAGAATGACATTTTTGAGTGTCTTTATTCATGCTCTCAATTCATTAACTTCTGAACAGGAAGGAACTTACTGCTGATGCTCGTGAGCTGAAAGGAGAACTCTATTGCTTACCCTGCCATGACAAAATGGGTGTCCCCATCTGTGGGGCATGTAGGAGACCAATTGAAGGCCGTGTGGTGAATGCTATGGGTAAACAATGGCATGTGGAGGTAAACATCAGATGCTATACAATCTCTCTTACAAATGTAAACTTTAGCATATTTATCTGTGATTTTGCTGTTAAATTTCAATGAAAGGATTCTCAAAGTTTGCAGCAATAATTATAACTGCCTTCTCCAAGTCCCTCTCCAACCTCATTGTGGCTGTGAAACAGGAGTTATTTCCCACCTTACAGAGAGCTTTGACTGTGAAACTAAAATCAGTAATCAAAGGAAGCATGGCAAGGCCCTTACAAAAGAAAATTTCAGAGCTCAAAGCAGTACATTGGAAAGGCAGTCAGATCTGTGGAAACCATGTTACTAAGCATGATAGTACCCTTAGGTCTTCCACAGTCACCTGCCATGTATATATTTCTTTAACAGTTCATGTAAGAGTTCATATTTCAAGGTCAGATACAAGACTTAGTTCCACATCTTCCATTTTAATTAGATAAATTGTTCTTTCTTTTGTTTTGAAAGTCTCTTCTAGGAAATGCTTTCTTCACAAGGGTATAGTGATAATAAAAATTATTTAATAACTCTTAATTCTCTTCTTTGATAAAAAACAAGAATCCATTGCTTGATTTTGTTTTGTAACTTTTGGACTGAAATGTTGGAGATGTTGAGAGAAATATTATTTTAGTTATTTTAAATGTAGAAACAAAAGTTTTAACTCTGCTCTTCAAAATTGCTCAGCAGACTTCAGCCATGTTCAAGTAGTGGACGTGTTTAATTTGCTTTCCAGGAAAAAATAACATTACTTCCAAAAGATTAAAAAATGTATTGTAATTTTCTTTGTAGCATTTTGTTTGTGCAAAATGTGAAAAGCCATTCCTGGGTCATCGTCATTATGAGAGAAAAGGCTTGGCATATTGTGAAACCCACTATAATCAGGTAAGGTTACGTATTACATTTATTACATATATTTTTAAAAATGGCATTAATTGCTAAACTCACAGACTGGTTTTGTTATACAGAGATGTAAAACCATGTCTTCTGTCTTGTTAAAGGCACCTGTGGGTGTAATGGCAATTAGCATATGTTCTGTTGTGTTTATTTTATACAGGTTTCCCTATTCATCTGTAAGGCATTAAAAAAGAAAACTGTGGTATTTTACAAAGGCTGGCCAGGACAATCAGTATCAAGTTGTTCTTCAAGCTTAGTGGTACTTAAGTAGAGCTGTTACGGGGCTTTGACGTATCTGTGGATCAGAGCAGCTAATGACCACTAATCCCTCCTAAGGAGTTAAAGAAGATTTGCCACTCACTCGCTGCATTTGGAGGCCCCAGTGAGTGGTGGGTTTCCCTGCAGCTGCTGCTCTAATGCTGTGTGTTGATATCTGCTGTTGCTCAGTCATTAATTAGGTTGAGAAATACTTCCAAGACGAAATTTGTCGGAAGACACCCTCTAGTGACCACTTGCATTTATGTAGAAGTTACATGTGGCGGTACCACCCCTCTCCAGGCTCCCTTGGATGGGGACTGCAGCCCCACGACACACAGACATATTGTACTTTGGAAGCCATCTGTGTCACGTCACATCCACCTCCCTCGCTTACATAAACACACGAGGAGGGGTTACACTTGGGAGTTGTACGGCATCTGCTAATTACAGATGGATTCTTAGTTGGTCATTAGTGATGAAGGGCAGATGATTGGTGCTGGCACACTTGCAGACTGTAAATGCTGTGACGTTCATAGTAATAGTGTTGTGGCTGGGATGGGCCAAGCCCATACACAGACAAGAGCTGTATGTAGAGTGGATGTCTTTTCCTAGGTTAACTACTACAGTTAGAAAAAAATACATGAGGTTTGTGGCACTTCTTGTTATACTGTAGACAAATGTTAAGCCTGGAGAAAGAATTAATATTTTTTGTCAGAAAAATTCCTTTTTTTTTTTTTTTTTTTTTTTTAAATAAAGATAACATTTTCTTACCGTTACAGTAATACATTGTTTTAGTCATGCATGTAAGTCCAAATGTTACATTTTCTGGTTAGTAATAATATGTATATGACACCAACTGCTGTATTTCAAATCTTCAGAATTAGAGAAATCTTGAAACAAAACAAAATCATACTCACAGAGAATCAGAGGTAGATAAAAGTTTTCATCTTTAGTATTATCAAGACTTTTTTTGATGAGATGATGCAAAGTGTACTTGGAAAACCAAACCAGACTTGCCAACATTCCATTTATATCACTGGAATAAACAGAAAAGCAATTGTGCCCATCAGCTGAAATATAGTTATTTTGCTAGTTTGATAAGTTACCCTCAATAAAATCATTATATTAAAAATCTATTACTTCTCTTTCCTCTTCAGCTGTTTGGTGATGTTTGTTTCCATTGCAATCGTGTGATTGAAGGAGATGGTAAGCACTTTTCTGTTTTCTTAACATTCTTTTTTGATGGAAGTTCTCTTTAAAAGTGAAAATAAAGGGGAAACAGCCCAGTTTTCATTAAACAGATGACCAGAAATTAAATTAGAGCTGATTAGTCAGAGACCAAATGGTAGGAAAACCTACCATCATTTCATGACGATAGAAGACCACCCCATGGCCAAAGAGAACTGTGAAAACCCTTAGTGACATGCAGAGGCCAGGGATGCTGGAAGATGCTCAGAAATGGCTTCCTGCCACACCACCTTCAAGAAAGAACACATGCAAGGGTGAGATGGAACATACAGGCATCTCCACAAATGAATCTGTGGATCATGAGCCAAATTTGAAAAAAATATTTAGATACCGAAAGATCTAGTGAGTGGGCACTGTTGGGATTTTTTTTTTTTTTTTAATGCCTTGTTCCTATTATGTCAGTTTGAATCCTGGAGATATTTACCTATCTATTGCAAGCACCTGTCTTTTGAAAATCTAGGCTTATGATAATGTCACAAAACCAGGAATGATCATACTTTGAAATATATGTCCTGTAAAGGCAGAACTGCAAGTAATTTGCTTGTTTTGTTATTGTTTGATTGTTTTTTGGGGGAGAAGGGGGCGGGTTTGAGTGGGTTTTTTTGCTAACTAGCTCTGATAAAATGCCAAAAGCAAATCATTCTACCTGAAATAATGTGATATTATGTGCCTATTTACCCTACATTAGCCTCATCTAAGCCAAAGTCATTAGCCAAGTGGGAGAAAGCTTCTAACATTCAAAAGGAGACATAAACCAGTTTATAGTCATGTAACTATAGAGTAAGACATACATTCTGTAGATGTGCTTTCCCTACATTTTCTGGATTGTGCTATGCCTGCAGAATGACAATCCAAAATGCTTTAGAGGAAAGAGACCTCATTTTCAGGAAAATTCTACTGGAATGAGCAGAAATGGAACTTTTCTGATAGCTGTATGATTGTAACCTTTCACCATATAGTCTGACATCCATAATTGTAAGTTTTGGTCTCTAAACTGAAAATAATACATTTACACTAATTTCTTTGTTTTCAGTGTATGTCTTCAATTACATGTCTTCTTTCATTTCTGCACACAAATTTTGAGTCAGCTGTCACAAATTTGGTATCCAGTACTGTTCTCTGTCTGGTGAAACAAATATCTGTAGCAGCCATTTTTCAGGAGGGTCTCTATGACTGCATTCCTGAGGTTGCTTGAGAGCAAAGACTTTCACCTGTCTAGTATTATTCTGGAAAATAGTGGAATAACTGTGTATCTGTGGACATACTTGGCCCATAGTGCAGGAAAAACCCTCTGCATGACACTGCTTTGGTTCTCCTTGTTGTTGACAAAATACTGTGAGAAAAACATGGAGAGATCAAGTGAGAAAAACATTATAAGTAAAATATTGTCCTGCATTCTAACTTAGGAAAATTTTGGCAGGGAAAACTGGAAAACTGTACTGAAAGAGAGAAAGAACAGGAACTGGATCTACCTACAGAACAAATAGGAAATAGTTATTTTCTCTTCAAAGCAAAGAATAAAAAGAGTCCAATTTTTTTCACGTTGGTA